>NC_079436.1:33955680-34295680 GCF_903798145.1 Danio aesculapii | reverse complement strand
AAATAAAAAAAATGAAACATCCAAAATTACACGAAATTCTGGAGGAAAAATAAAAAAGCATGGTGATGCAATGACATTAATCAATCTCTTGTAACATAAAATGGTAACATGAAAGAAACATTCATAATTTTTTAGATTACGGTAAATAATTACATTACTGATGTTCATGGGAAATGTATTCAGTGAGCATTTTCTCAGACTCCAATGTGTAGGTTCAGTAATTTCTCTTTAAAAGAAATAAAATTAACTTATTCATCACCATCTGTAAAACCCAACAGTCAACTTAATCAAATGAAATGAGTGTAGTTAACTGAAAATTTACTGAAAGTTAATTCTACTCATTTGAAAAGAGTTTTGAACTCAATGTTAATTAACTTAATTAAATACCTCATTAAAAACTGAATTAAATACCTCATTACTTTAACTTAAATGGAGTAAGTTCACAGTATTCATATAGATTAGTTTCTTAAAGGGGTGCTGCACTATGATATCATATTTTAAACTTTAGCTGATGTGTAATGTAGCTGTGTGAACATAAAACAACATCTCTGAATGTAAGACGCTCAAAGTTCAATGCAAAGGGAGACCTTGGTTTTTACAGAGTTAGCTTAGCAAAGCCTACAATGAACAAATTTTGGAGACTACAAAAAAACTAAAAAATACTTCCGGGCCTTTGAGATCACAAACGTACTTTTACTGCGCACAAACACTGCGCAGCCAAGAAGCGTGGCCAGAGGCACTGTAATGTTACAGCAGAGGGAGAAAATGCCATTCTGCTATTTTCACAGAGCTTTTTCTGTTTCTGTTTCTGGGCTTCCAAATGACACGACACAAAGACAGAAGTGCTTACAGTTTATTTTTAATTATGTTCCAGAGAATTTTAAAATACATAGCAAGCATGATTTGACAAAACACAGGTTCCAGAATCTCTCCCAGTTCAGTGCTGGATTCAGTTTAAATCTCCTCAAAGAAAGAGCAGCTCCAACAAGCAGATGCTGAGGACTCTGAACCACAACCTGTAAGTGTTTTTATTTGTTAAATATATGTATGTACGAATATATGTGAAAGACGTCGTGTAACGAGTTGAGTTAAAAAAATACAGGAGAGCTCGCCTAACTCGTGTAGCAGCAGAAAAACAAATCAAGGCTCACACAGGTCGCAGCCTACATCTTGTGCTTTATTCTTCTGTCAACAGTGTCACTGTATATTACAGAACAATAACTTAATCCGAGCATCAGAGAAAAATAAAAATAAACATCGGTCCCGCGCACATGCGCTTCTCGGGTTACTCGCATCTACAGATAGTTCACACACACACACACACAATGGCGATCTCTCTTAAAAGAGCTGCACCCCATTTTCACTCGTTACAAACACTTGTCAGATGTTATTTCAGAGAGTGGGCATGAGGTTGACTGACTGTTCACACAAGCACGTGCATATTTGTGCAGGCGTGACTGTGGAGCCGATTGTTATGACAGCAGCACATTATGACAGATGACCAATCAGAGTCACTTGAGGGCGGGCCTTTCAGAGGAACTAGGAAATTTTTACAGTCGTTTTTCATGTTAGCTGAGTAGCTGTATATAATCATAAATATAATAAAAATAACGTTAAACATGAACACACATTGCTTTGCATCTTATAAACACAACCTTTAAAATTACATTCTGGACCACCCCTTTAACTAAAATGGTTTATAGCAATCGGTTTCCTCCAACGGTTTGAGTTGCCTTAATTTATTGGGTTTAACAGTACTCAGTTGGTTTGAGTTCTCTTTATTTTTTGGGTTTTACTGTGCTCAAATTGTTTCGTTTACTCAAATGGATTAAGTTCACAGTACTCATTAGGATTAGTTTTTGAACTTAAATGGTTTGTTGTTATCGGTTTCCTCAAATGGTTTGATTTATCTTAACTTTTTGGGTTTTACAGTGTATGTATGTACTCACAGCCATATTCATTTATTCTATAGGTGGTAAAGGGGTAAATAAAATATCTACCTGATCATCATGAAGTTATATCAGCACTATGGCCAACTCTAATGCAGCTTTTATTGGGCCACTGAAAGCCTTTATTTTACTTCATATTTTTTCTCTGTTATTCTTTTCCATTAATTTCTTTAAAGCTTTTTAATAACACAATAATTCCTGAGTGCACCTTTCCATTTCAAATTCAAGTGCATTGGTATAAAACAAAAGGTCTGAGGGTCAGAGAAAGACCTTTTGGACTGAAGTAATGATGTGCATCTTTTGGACTGAAGTAATGAAGCATTAAAGACTGAGCAGAGAGTGAAATATTTGTCCAGCTAGGAAATTAGATTCTTACTCAAGGAAAACACTTAAATGGACATCGGCTATTAGTGTCGAAAGTAAATCTAAGTAAGTAATACATCTTGTATAGCACTAGGCATGTTTCTCTGAAAGACATCCAGATATTGGTTTACCTCCACTCTCAATAAAAATCAGAAGCATATCTTAAATACATACAAAGCTTTGGATGGTGTGATCAGTCAAGCATAAAGCCAGAGAAGTTCAGAGCCACAGCGGGACAGTGGTAAGATTGAAAGACAAATATTTGTCTGTGGTTATGATTACAGACATAGACGGCGGCTGGAATGAGATCTGTGTGGATGGAAGTGGATATTCGGTTGGGGTTTAATGGCTCAGGTTTCTTACGGTTGAGTCTGATGACGGGCGATTCGCGAATTAATTGTTTATTTTAACCGGATCTTCGACATGAACCGGTAGAAGACTAGTTCATTGAATTGAGTTGTCGTGAAACGGTTTGCGTCTTCAGTAAGTACTAACATAGCGGAAACTCCATCTGACTCAAAATAAACCCATATCCTTAGATACTCAGTTACTAGAACAGTACACAATAAGCACTTTACCCTTTATACATTATGCAAACTCACCGTGTGTTTTGCTGGACAGCCTTTTGCGCTGGCTGGTGGAGGTATTGTGTGGAAGAAGCGTGTTTTGCTGGTGGTTGCTGTCGACAGGACTGGTAGCAATGATGTTATCCTTGTACTTGCTCATTAGGGACAGTTTTGTGCTATCACTCCCTGATGGAAAAAGGTTACAATTAGGGATAAAAAGAGACAGACGGATGAGCAGCAAATAACAGTCCGCCAAGGGCATGCAGAAACACTTTATGTAAACACTTGTCATTGAGAAGGACAAGTCTAAGTGGTCTGTGTGAAGTATTTTCAGGGTTATATTACAGCGAAAGCAACCGAGAGCCCAGCGATTCGGGATATGATGTGCCGTCATTCACCATTACACAACATGGCCATCCCCCGTAGTTAGTCTACCCCTTCATAATGAGTAAATTGCACAACAAAGACAACTGGCACTGCAGGGTTTTTATTGTATTAAGCAAATTACTGTGACAGCATGGAATCGCTCCTCTCCTGCAAAGCTTTTTAGGGGGTATTTATAATGGGCTACTCTTCAAGGCAAACATTAACATCATTTCACATCCGACAAGGGGCAGCTATTCCAAATTCTGTGTGCCCAATGGACAAGGCCAATATGGCACAGGCTCAGGTATGGTCATGTGAATCATATCCATCTTTGACTACAAAAAAGCTTAATGCTAGAAATACGTAGAGTGGCAAATGCAGTCAATCTGACCAGGGGTGTCCAAACTCGGTCCTAGAGGGCCGGTGTCCTGCATAGTTTAGCTCCAACTTGCCTCAACACAACTGCCTGGAATGTTTTAGTATACCACGACAGAGCTTGATTAGCTGGTTCAGGTGTGTTTAATTGAGCTTGAAGCTAAAATCTGCAGGACACCAGTCCTCCAGGACCGAGTTTGGGCACCCCTGTATTAGACTGTACCGAATGTACAGTAAATGTATTATTTAGGTTTTTTGTAATATGTAACACCCCATTCACACGGGGTATCAGCGGCAATGCTTCCTATTCACTTTGAATGTGATTGGCATTGCCAAATTGCACTGTGGATCTGTGGGCACCACTTCAGTGGTGTTGCTTGCTGCAGAAGTAGGGAATTTCTCAACTTTAAGCCCCAATGGACGCATCAGCCGATCAGATCGCTTTATGCAAATACACTAGCTCAGACAGTAGTCGATTGCGAACTAATTTCATTGGCTGACGCTGATAGGATGATTGCGTCAGCCCCAACTTCAGACATATCGTATTGACATATTGCACATATTGTCAAGCATTGACGCTGAAACCACGCGTGAATCGAGCATAATGGTGTAAAAGATGTTTCCACCACAATGAGAGTCTAAATGCCAATACATGTGGTTTGAAGATTAACTTTTGGTAGATAAAAAATGTGAATAATCATTTCGGAGAGATTCATTCTGAATTTTGCACTTTAAAATGCTTTGAAGTTATTGAAAACTATCAAGTGCAGCACAACTGGAATCAAATTTGTTTATGTTATGTTAGGATTGGTAATAAGTGTCAGGACACACACTCTAATGAATGTGATAGTGTATTGCATTACATGCAATCACAGATCCCACTGTTAAAAGTAATTATAGACCTACATTCTAACTAACTCAATATTATGCCAATTGCTTAATGTTATGATATAATAAGTAGTAAAATCATCACCGATATGGATTATAATGCACAGTAAAAACCTCTGTGGACATTGTATGAGAAAAGTAGACTACCCATACACAATATGCCATTTCAAATATTTACAGTCAATTTGGAGATTTGTGGTAGAAATACTCATCTTGTTTTTGTGTTTTGTACTTGTAATAAATAATATTGTGCCTCATTCACCAATTTCGTGTTAAGAATTTCCATTAATTTGTTCTTTAGAAACTTCCTTAGAACAATTTTAGCCGTATTCCTGACATGTCTAAAATAGTTTGCAGCTGTATTTTTAAGATTCTTATTTTTTTCTAAAAGTGTAATTTACATTCAAGTTACATTCAAATATTACAATTTTATTGACTTATAATGAACAAAACTGCTATAACTGATGTTTTGAACAAACCATCACCACTCAAAAATGTGTAACACTGGACTGGACTTCACAGTTCTTAGTTATGAACATATTCCAGATAAGAAAACATTAGTAAATGTCAGAATCTTTGTGAGAAGTGTTTAAGTGGGGTTTAAGAACAGATTGTTCAGTTAATGAGTTAGATAATAGTATTACAGTTACATGGGTTTTATTTCAATAGCGTTTTTACACAGCAACATTTTAAAATGGTCAAAATGACTGTCTATGGTTGTGTGTTAAATGTGTTTCAATGGTGCCCTGGACCTCTGGCCAAATAAGCAGTTTTGCTATGCAGAAATGTCATTACTTTGATATTATTTGGGGGAAAATAGCTTTAACCAAATAAATAAATATGTCATGCTGATTTCCACTCTGCAGTGGTTTTGATAGAGGTTTTATCAAATTTCTGGAGCTCGCACTTAACCTGGGGTTTCTCACTCACAGCCACAAACTAAAAAGACAAGCTCGGCTCAGACTCCTGAGCTATCGAGGTGAAATAAATATTTTCAGGGTCAGCAATGTGCGAATGATGTGCTTAACAGATCCAATTTAGATCACATCCACAGACTCATGGATGTAAACAAAATGGTATCAGGTTGAGTATATGCATAAACTAGAAGACATTCAAAGGATTTAACATGTAAAAAATATCATTTTGAAAGACTTGTTATGTCTATATCAAATGTAGAAAGAACTTCAACATGCTTTGATCATGTGCGTTCACTTAAGCATTCAAGGCCGGCGTGCCAAGCTGTTTATTTATCTTTGAAATTAGGCACTAAATCAAAACACTGATTCGGGAGTGTGAATTAATTTAGGCGATGATTAAAGCATGTTATTAAAATCATTAAGGTTATTGTCTGAGGTTTTATTGGCAATTTTATAGCTCAGATATTGTTGGGCATGTTAAAAGGGCAGTTCAGTCAAAACATAAAACTGCTTCATTTACTCCCTCTCATATCATTCCAAAGCTGGAAGACGGAATTTCTTCCATACAAGACAAAAGGCATTTTTATTTCATTTTTTTGAAGACTGTTCTGGTTTTCTTCTCTTCTTTCATTTATATAGAACTACAATAAGTGGGCATTTAAAACGTCTACGGTTTAAAACAGATGTAAAGGCACAATAAAAATAATTATGAAGGTGTTTTTTTTTTTACTGTATGATACTGTATGCTTCTGTAGCCAAGGCTTCAAAAGCTGTAATTGTAAGACTTAATATCTCCAGTCATTGACATTCATGACATCCATCCTATACTTCGTTGGAATATTCCTGAGAGTTTAGTAGAAAAGAAATAAGTTTTGAGTAAGACTTTCAACAAAACAGTCGATCCAGTTCATTACGCCTGAATGATTTGCTTATTACTGGTTTTAATAAAGCATAATGAGACCTGGTGCTTTTCAACAGATCAATTCACTCATTACACATAAAAACATGCTGATTTCAAGTCAGCGTCTAGCACCTTAACTACAGCATTGTTAAATTATTTTGGTACAATGCATTTTTTAAATTTGTGTTTACTAATTTTCAAAGAATGTTATCATTTATAATTCTATTTTTTTTTAAATTTATTTTGTTTAAAATCTATCAAAGTGGCATTATAAAGCATATGCAATGTTACAAATATCTTTATTAATGAATTATTAAATCATTGATTCCAATGACCTATTGAATGACAGAGTAATTCATGAACAAAACATTGCAGTTTTGTTCAGAGACACAAATATTCTGCTATAGCTTTGTTTGCTAGTTTTTTTGAAAAAATAAACATAAAAAAGAAAGAAATAAAAAAATAGACAATAATGTTTCTCAAAATGAATATTGTTCAATATAATTGTATTGTTTGCTAACCCTCAAAACATAATTTTTGCTTATGGGGTTATAATTAAGGAAAGAGCACTCTTCTTCTTTTTTCTTTCTTTTTTTTTCTTTTTTTTTTTACTTTGATAAAAGATAATGAGTCATTCTACCTAAACTCTATTTCTTATAACTCAAAAGTTAAATCAAATAATTTCTAATGCAGAAACTTTTGTTATTAGCAAGGTGAGAGATATACTTTAAAATGTCAGCTCACTCATTTCTAAAACAAATAGTATGACATTACCATTAACTGTCTATCACACGTCCCTACAGTTTGTATGTTTGAAAAGACATTAAAGGGTGATAAAACCCCTCTTTCTGTTTACGTGTACCAATCAAGTGTTGTCAGCTGGCTCACAAAATGAGACAAACATGCTTGCTGCAAACCAACAGCTTTGCTGTATCGGCCCTGACAGCATCGCGGGGAAAATCATGCAGCAAACACCGTGGATCAAGGAAACAAACATATATGACCTGTGCCTTGTGCAGACGTGGTCTCACCCAGTCATTGGGTGTCACAGCTTGGCAGGTCTGCCTTGCCTTTAGAAAGCACGAGCTCTAAATGAATTTATATTTTTACCAAACTTTTTAAAACACACACCTGGAGTGAGGTCCATGCCAGTCTTTTCATTGCACCTTCTTAACTGATGCGTAACACACACAAATATGTTAAAATTTTTTAAAAAGTACTCCAGGTTGTCTTGAACCTTTAAAGCCACTAAAATGAATTTCTATTTTTACCAAACTTTTTAAAACACACACCTGGAGTGAGGTCCATGCCAGTCTTTTCATTGCACCCCTGAAGTGAGTCTAGCGTGCGGGTGACCTGGCTGGTAAAGTCCTCTCCGCCATTCATGCACTCCCTCTGCAGGTGATGTCGCAGGTCAGTGATGTCATACTCATACCCATCCAGTATGGGGGTCTCTCGGATGCTGAGGGTGCCGCTGGAGTTGTGGCCCTGCCCGCGGGAATTTCTCAGACTTTCACGGGCCTGTCCACCCATCAGCACGGAGGGGATGTAGTGAATCTCATTGGCAGCTTCAGCACTGGCACTCTTTTGTGGCTGAGGAACCCGGCGACGTTTACACCAGCGTCTGCGAGTGTACAGGATCAACACCAAACACAGGATGGACAGCAGAAGAGCGATCATGCCACCCTAAAAATACAAGAGGAAAAGAGAAGGCTTTTAAGGAAAAACAACATTTAAAAATGTAACATTCTACGAGTAATACTTCAAAATAATATACCAGGATTACAATTTAATTATAAGCAGTGTTGAGTAAGTTATTTCAAAAAAGTAATGAAATGTGTGTTTTTAAATTACTTTTCTAATTACTTCGTTTGAAAAGTAACTGAGGTACTCAATAAGTAATTTAACTTGACTCAATGATAAATATCCACACAAAATTCAGTAGGAATTAAACTCTTAATTATGTAAATTTGAGCCAAACAGGAACTTAAGCTGCTTGCAAAATAACAATATAAGTATCAAAACACAGTTTCAAATAAATAACACCATATTTTTATAAGCAATATAAGTGTCACGATCACCCACGATCTAACCCTAATAGATTGCTGGAGAACAATCACTTTCACTCTGACTAAAATTCTGCCACCATATGAACTACAACTCCCATCAGGCACCACACACACACACCTGTCCCGGTTCTCCATTGATTACACACAGCTGGGAGCTACTTAAGACTGATTTCATGGACCAAACATAAACATAAACAGCAAAAATATATATTTAAAGAGCAACCCATGTTCTGTTGTCATTGATATTTAACTTTAATAGGTAGAACTGTCCGAGATAAGAACAAAAATCTTTATAATCATTAAAAATAAATTATAAAAACAATTACAAAATAATTTGTTAAAATCTTGAACAATATTGGTGATATGACATATAGTTCCAGCAGTTGTGGAAGGAGTACTAAAAATTTGTACTCAATTACAAGTACTGTTACATTGCTGAAATTATACTCAATTACAAGTAAAAGTACTGGTTTTAAAAAGTACTTAAGTAAAAGTACAAATAACTCTTCATAAAAACTACAATGAGTACAAATTACTTTTTTAGCTGATGGCATTGTGGGAATTATTCATAATTACTGAATCCCAGTTCCCTATTCCAGTTTTGGGCATAGGTTTCATTAGCATTTTTAGATGATAACACAGCTATTGACACTGAATATTCACACAGCTGTCCCCTTTCTTCCCTATGTACCTGTAGGTAAACAGCTCCTCCGGGTGTGGCCATGTGCATTCATCCTCTGCTATTTCTTCCTCATTTCTGCGTTCCTCAGATTCATTATTGCTGTCTTGAATCTCCATATGTCAATCAATAACTTTGTGACTATATGATGATGGTCACCTCACTTAAATCTGCAGTAAGTTAGCCTGAACTTTTTTTCGGTTCAAATAATGTATCAGGCTTTTCCTTGGTCCGTTAAGATGATATTTTTTATTGGCTAACAGTTACCGAAGTCAGTGGTTGAAACATTCATTTAATTACAGTACTCTGTTATGAATTGTGATTTTAAATGTAACGAAGCTTAATTTGTACAAGAATAAGTAAAATTACAGACTTAAAATTATACTCATGAAAGTATAAATACCCCAAAATTTAATTACAGTAATGTAAGTGGTTGTAATTCATTACCTCCACCACTGAGTTCCAGAAACCTCCTACTTCTCTGTTTATCTGTCTGACTTTACTGTGGGTTTCTTTTGACCGCATTGTCATTTTAAACAATATCACTACGGCGAACGTGTCAAGTGTAAAAGCCTCGTTTGTTTCACGAGGTCCACGATGCAGCGCCAAGTGAAAGTATAAATTAGCCATTACAATTTAACTTTCTTCTCCCACTCCACCACTATGGAAAATATTTTTCTAAACAATTATTTATTTTTTAATTATTTATTTTCAAGTATACATAATATATATATATATATATATATATATATATATATATATATATATATATATATATATATATATATATTGGCTTATGTCAAATATCATAAATTGTATTTTTAAGGCCATATGTAATTACCATATACGTTAAATCTTTGGATATACTAATAGACACAGTAAAAACATAAGACTTTAAAGAATAAATAAAGAATCATGTTGCAGTGTGCTTTAATAAAACTAAACTTCAAGGATGTAAACAAAAAACTGTGCAGAGAGCACAAACTTACTTTAACAATTAACTAAACTGAGGGACTGAATACAGAAATGTACTTGCAAACAAAGAGTTTTGTGCTAATTATCAAATAATAAATTATCATAGCAACTAAGGAGTAAACAGGCATATGGAACTGAATATATCCTGATTAAAGAAAACAAAATAACAAAACAAAAATACAAACTAAAAGTCTTTGAAAATGAGACAAAAGCTTAACACAACTGTAACCTCTTTTAAAATGTGTATGTCTTATTAATATTTGAAAACATGGGGGCTAACTAAATATGTATAGCACTTTTATTCTTTTTATGCTTTTTAACCTTTTTTTAAATCATGGATCCATAAATCCAGTTTTGTTTGCTTTATCATATTTAAAAAAGCCCTTTTTAGCCACATAGTTAATTTATGCAGAATTCAAATGTGTGTGTGTGTGTGTATGTGTGTGTGCTTCAGAAAGAAATTTTCAGCAGTTTCAAAGGTATTACATCAGTTTTCTAACTAGTGTATGATCAATTACTAAAAACCACCACAACAGCTTGGAAAAAAAGGACAGAAAAATGAATAATTTACTATAATAACCCATACTTCAACAACATATTACATCATTTATGTACGCATGTAACAATCATAATTATTTCAAAGATATATGTAACTGTGCAAGTGCATTTACAGTATCTGAAAAAAAAACAAGCATGAAGTTGTTTTCTGTGCATTTTACAAATATGGCTGTAGTTATACCTAATTATAGCGGTTCAAGTGTACACAGAAATTCCCTTTTAACCACTACAGGAAGGTGTGATTATTACCTACAGTGAACATGCTGCTAAAGACTGCTGGATAAAAACCATATCAAGGCAGCAGCCACATACAGCACCAGATCCAATAGATAATTAGTTTTGCGTAATTCGATTTCCTTTGGGTCTATCACTTTGAATTAGCCAAACAAGCAAAATGTAACTTCACTGCGGAGAAAATTAGGGAAGGCTGCATGTTACAGACGGTTCAAAATTAGACCAGATGGGGTATCTCTTTATGAAGGAGAAACTATTAAGACCAAACGAAACCTCACAGTCCAGTAGCACGGAAACATCTAATTGAATTAGCCTATGGATACAAGAGATGCTATTATGGGTTTGTCACATTCTTTGACAAGTTCTTTAAGCAGATGTCCTGTAAATCGTAAGTTCCTAAAACAGGTAATATTCATTCATTTATTTTCAGCTTAGTCCCTTTATTAATCAGGGGTCGCCACAGCGAAATGAACCGCCAACTTATCCAGCATATGTTTTACACAGCGGATGCCCTTCCAGCCACAACCCAACACTGGGAAACACCCATGCACTCTTGCATTCACACACATCCACTACGGTCAATTTAGCTTATTCTATTCACCTATGGACAAATTACCAACCTTCGTGACACATGACGTCACACGGGTTCCTGGTTGCAAAAAGAGACAGGTTGCAATAGCAAGCATGTTGTGTTGTGCGGTAGGATGCCAAATTCGAAAATCCACAAATAGAAAACTTAACTTTTACTGTACACCACACTGCTTTTAATGCCAACCGCAGATGTCTTTGGCTAAAAGGGAGCTGAATGAAGTGAGGACCTAATTAAAAATGCTCAACTCTGCAGTTCTCATGTTATATCAGGTAAGTTCACACTATGCTAAATCATACACATTGTTCGTTTTTGATTGCAGCAATAATTTCAGCAAAAACAGTTACATATGGTTAAGTAAACTGCGGACACTGAATGCTTAGAATGAAACGTGAAAGTGTAAGTTCACATACCCTGCCGTACAGGTGCAGTTCGCTGTCAGAATGCAGTTTTGCTTGTTGATGATTAATTACCCAGGCTGTATAGTCGCGTCTTCCTTCCTTGTCTTTGGCTAGGCAGAACCTCGGATTTTAGCACTACAACGTTTTGAATCTAGTAATCATGGAACATTATTTCTTGCACATGACCACACAAAACAAAATTGTTGGCATCCAAAGACTTGTAGGCCTTTAACTTCTCTCTTGTAAAATCACTTGAAATTTTATGAAAGATGTATATTTGGGGCTGGATGCTTGGCCATTTTGTCTTATCCAATATCCATTGGGAGGGTGCTATCGCTATTGGACCTGTCAGACGAACACTGCTCACTTTAACATTAATTTTGCAGAATTACTGTTCTTATCTCTGGGTGACAAGCTATTATAATACACTGAAAGCATTGTGTAAATGATATATATATATATATATATATATAATATGTAATCAATATAACTTATTCCTAAAACAAAAAACAACTCTATATCGCATCGGATGTCATTCTTTTGCTATAAATGCTAGCGCTCCCATTTTTTTTTTCTGCAACCTCGCTGCGCACGCATTCTGAATGTTTACAAACATGGTAGTTCATCTATAGCACATGTCTTTGGACTGTGTGGGAAACCGGGGCACCCGTAGGAAACCCACGCCAACATGGGGAAAACATGCAAACTCCACACAGAAATGCCAACTGACCCAGCCGGGGCTCGAACCAGTGACCTACTTGCTGTGAGGCGATCATGCTACCCACTGCGCCACCATGATGACCTAAATCAGGTAATATTTGGCAGCTATTGATCCTGTAATTTTCCTTATCAACAATACAAGACAAGTTTGTTTTGTTTTATTAAGCAAAGGATTCCCATCCTGATTTCTCAAGGAAACGTAACTTTTTTACGTTTTGTCAGTTTAGTGGCTAATTTGTACGAATTTGTATGAGTTCAGTTGTACGAAAAATAAAATTTTAGAATTTTAAAAAGGAGGCGTGGTACCCAACCCCGCCCCTAAACCCAACTGTCACTGGGGATAAGCAAACCATACTTAATTGTACAAATGAGATCATGTGAATGAGATCATCCGAATTCATACGAATTAGCCACTAAATCAAAAAGGTTACGAATTGTCATGAGATTGCGTTGGGATAGCAGTTGAAATATTGTTTGTACTTCATATAATTCAAAGAGATAGTCCCCTAAAAGAGTTATCATTATTCACCTTGACTTTTTCCAAACACCTAGACTTTTTTTTTGATTGTTGTTTTAAAAGACAAAAAAAAGATATTTTGAAGAATTTTGAAAATCTGTGGCCATTGACTTCCATAATATTGTTTCTTCCTACTATGGATGCCAATGGTTACGTGTGTCACGATCACCAGCGATCGTAACTCTTTAGATCGCTGGTTTACACGCACTATTACATATGGACTACAATTCCGCCATTTCTGGACTACATTTTCATACATGCACTCCGTTCACACACACACACGCTTCATCATTTTGACTGATTACACTCGCACCACCTGATTACACACACTATTTAAGCAGCACACACACTTGTAAAGTGACAATTCAACGCGTTTCCTTGTTCTTGTTTCTCCGTGTTTTTTGACCTTAGCCTTGTTTGCCTTTTTGTTCCTGTCTGCCGCCTGCCTTCCGACCTCTCGCCTGTTATAGTGACTACGATTCTGTATTTGCCTTTATACATCTGTTTGCACCTGTGTTGACCATTGCTTGCCTGACTACCCAATAAACCTGCACGTGGATCCTCCCCTCAGTTGTCTCTGTCACTCCCCGTGTTACAACGTGTTTACAACATTCTTCAAAATAGCTCATTTTGTCTTCAAAACAAAACAAATAAAAACAATATGGTTGAGTAAATTACGACAGAAGTTTCATTTTTGGATGAACTATCCCCTTAACTTAGATTAATTATGTGATACACATCTAGAAACTTAAGTTGAGAGATATATAAACAGTTGAAGTCAGAATTATTAGCCCCCTAAATTATTAGCCCCCCTCTTTATTTTTTTCAACACATTTCTTTTAATAACTCATTTCAAATAACTGATTTATTTTGTCTTTGCCATGATGACAGTACATAATTTTTTACTAGATATTTTTCAAGACAATTCTATACAGCTTAAAGTGACATTTAAAGGCTTAACAAGTTATTGTATAATGATGGTTTGTTCAGTAGACTATCGAAAAAAAAATATAGCTTAAAGGGGCTAATAATTTTGACCTAAAAATGTTTTTTTTTTTAAATTAAAATTTGCTTTTATTCTAGCCAAAATAAAACAAATAAGACTTTCTCCAGAAAAAAAAGTATTATTAGACATACTGTGAAAATTCCCCTGCTCTGTTAAACATTATACATACTATATTCTATAATTGCTTTAAAAGTTTTTAGAACATTATACATGTCTTTACTGTCCCTTTTTATAAAATGATAATATAATTAAAAGTGTGTGTGTGTGTGTGTGTGTGTGTGTGTGTGTTCATGTTATTTTCTTAACATGAATAAAATTAATATCTATGTAAAAAGAAGTGACTTCTCAATTTATTTTTATTATTATTTTTATTATGAATATTACTTAAAATAATGATTTATTTTATTGTATTTCACACAACATTTAATATGTTTACAATTTATTAGAATGATCTGAACACAAGGCACAATTTATGTCAGGAATATTGCAGCTCTGCAGAGGATGATGTTTCTGCATCTCTTCATGATAAATCACCTCCGTCTCTGCCGGTAAAAATCAATGCAAAATCTGCGTCACAATCTTTTGTTTAAAAATCTCATTGACTTTCATGCCTCTGAAAGCATGAGAATGATAAATAATTGTGATTTCTTATGACTAAACTTTTTTCTTTCTTTTGTTTGTTTGTTTCTGTGCAACTGTGTGTGATGTGAGGCCAAGGGACTAGGCCAAAATTAATCAGTGGGTTATTGTAGGACAGTTTTCCAGATGGGCCTTTATCTGATCTAGGTGGCGTTTCCAGAATAAATGAGAAAGCCAAGAGGAAATGCCCTTTCCGTTCAAGGGTGGATGTGGGCATAAAACAAGGTATTATCAAGCACTTAAACTCTAAGTGCATGTTGCGATGGGAGAACCCACAGGGATAAAAGGGATTTACTGAACTGGTCATGACTCCCATGTTTTATTGTCTAATTTATTACGCTTCCTCCATTAAATGCTATTTGGTGCCAATATCCGCCATGTTTGCTATCCAAGCACGGACAGTATCCAGATCAACCACAACCAAGAAAGTAAGTGCATATTTGTCATCAAGGCAATAATAAAAAAAAAAATGCAAAAACCTTATGTATGTGTGAACACTTAAAATTGGTATCACATGTAATTGGTATGTTATGGAATTTACTATTTAACTAATGTATATAAACATATATGTTTTAATATATGTTTTGATATAGGTTTGATAAAGGTTTAATATAAAGAAAGTAAGTGAATATTTGTCATTTAGCATCACTGAATTTTTTTATATATATCCCACATGGAAAAACCTATATAAACAAATGTTTTAACATAGGTTTTGATATAGGTTTTTAATATATGTGACATATATAAAATTGGCAGTTTTCCTATATGTACATATATCCTATATCAAAACCTACTGTATATTAAACCTATATCAAACCTATTTCAAAACCTATATTAAAACATATATGCTTATACAGATTTCTGTGTGGGCTCTCACTTATTTGCCATAGTTAAATTCCATAATATGCCAATTACATGTAAGACCAATTTCAAATGTTCGCACATACATATGTTTTTGCATTTTTTTTTGTCATTGCCTTGATAATAGAAAATAGGAGTTAGGCATCATGTATGACAGTTTCCATAGTGAGATATGAGCTATATAGGAGACATATCGTATATGTACATATGGAACTTATATGTGGATATAAAGAAGCAATACAGGAGACGTATATGGCCTGTATATGCACATATTTGCACCTCAATTTTGCCTATATGTGGCACATATACGCTTATATGCAGCATATATATTATCATATATGTGCATGTATACTGCATATAGGTTTCATATATGCACATATATCCTCATATAGTTTCTTTCCATGTGGGGTATTGCATTTTAATATTGTTCATACTTCTAATACTACTATTACTAGAATTTGAAGTACCTGTAGAAGATCTGCAGATTTGCACACTGAAGTCCAAAATTTTTGTATGCATTTTTTTGTATTCATATGTGGAAAAAAACTGTCAAGTACACAAACCTTGCACACTGAGTCTGATTGATTAATAAAAAAGTTCAAAGTCAGTTTAAGCAGTGATGCTTTGTTCTCCTCTCTTCTCCAAAGTAGAAAAAAGAAAGAGAATATGCTTCATTTTGTGTCCATACAATACTGCATTGAGGATGTAGAGTTCAGCTCATTATCAAAGAGCTGCATTATGATTTCACAAAATGCAAAGTTTATTTCAGGAAATCAGTGGAATTTTGATACATTGCTTGTTATACTTCACACATTTACGTACGTTAACAAGTTCTGAACAGAGACTGGCAGTACCTATAGACATTATAATAAATGGTGGCCGCACTGACATGTCGAAGCAACGGACCGACAGCAGACCATGCTTACTGTTATAATGTCTATGAGCAGTATGTCAAATGTATGGTCTCTCTCACACACATACACACACACACACGCACAAGCACATGCACGCACACGCACACGACACACACACACACACACACACACACACACACACACACACACACACACACACACACACACACACACACACACACACACACACACACACACACGCATCAAGCAGCGCCAGTCACTGAATCCAGCATATAGGGGTTCTCTACTGTCCGCCATATTTTGCTATTTTGTCTTTATATTATGCACTGTTTTTGTCATAAAGTAGTCTGTATCTCAAATGACGGCATTCTGTATTCAGCTTTTCGCTTGTACGGTGTCTCTAAACTGTCAAAACACCTCTCAAAGTGCTTTTTCGGATGTGAAAAGCTTTGATTTTTTTTGTGATGTCTCCTACCGGTGGTTTGTCAACCCCACTCACCTGCAAGAAGAACACTCAGAATTGCACAATGTTTTCCCAGAAATATGGATTGTTCTTTAAAACTTGTCTGGTGAAAAAATTCTTCAGATCTGCACTCTGAATGTGTTGTCTGTCTTGGCAGAGCCCGTTCAGAAACTGAACTCACAGAGACAAGCTGTTTTCATTGCAAAAGCAAGAGTCTCGGTTTGCCGCACTCAGGAATTGCTTTCTTTTCAGAATCAAGAAATCAGAGGGCTGAGCAAGTGGGCCATGTGGGCTCACGTCAGACGTGATCCAACGTACCTTACTTACCCTTCAGCGAAACAATTCCCTTTCAGTGTGGTGCTGTCAGGCCTGGTCTGAATAGTAATCTTATCTGCATCCTCACCAAGACTGTAAAAGAATCTGGTTTTTAGTTATCAGTCCAGGAGGATCCAGTCCCCTATCAGTTACCTTTATTATTCACCTCCATCAGATACCAACTCTGTTCATTCCTAAAGTTCACAATAAAGTTCACAGTGTCACTCCTCATCCTCCACTAGCAACAAAAAGAAGGGGTGCAAGAAGTTTCATCCCCTTAAGGAAGCAGTTGCCACACACCTTCACTGATCTTTGGCCTGCAAATGTAAAACTAAAGCTATTCATTTTGCATGTGCTTATTAGCAAATGCTTTTATCCATCACAGTTTTATCCTGTTCACACCTTCAATCACAGCAGGACTATTTCAGCCTTAGTGTCTAAGGTCTACTATGCAGCTGTCCAAGTGGAGTCCACACTCCATACCATTGTGACCCTGGTGACTACTAAAGGATCAACCCAAGTACTGCCAAGCAGTGGATAACCTAATGCTCCTTGAGTGCCACCTGTGCCTTAACCTAACATAGATCAAGGACACTAACAAGGCAGCCTTCCAAAATTCAATATCCCCTGTTGGTTAGTTTGGTCCTGCAATGGAGACTTTGCTGAATGTTTTACTGCAGCTCAGAAGAATATTCAAGACATGCACTACTTTGTGCCTTAACACTGTAGCTTGGCTACCACTTTGGGCCCACTGTTATCACCTGCTCAGCTTCATTCTAAGTCAAAGCCTAAGCTCTAACAGAACCACCAAGGTGCCAAGCAATAGTTCTTTCCTAAGTGCCCAGGTACAGCTGGACTCTAAGCTGCAGAATCAGCCCTGATGCATCATTAGCAAAGAGGAAAGGTCTAATTTTGCTGCTGCCAAACCCTTCTCTAACAAGTCTCACTTTTGAATTGTTCAGTTCTGAGCACTGGCAGCTTTGTGTTTGCAGTGAAAATGTAATGATAACCCTTGTCCTTAAAACCAACCACTGCATTACTAATAGGCAGCTAAAAGTAATATTTAATGGTTTGTTAATAGTGGGAATTATACCTTAAAATAAAGGGTAAACCACTACAACCACTACCACCACCACCACTAATAATAATAATATTAATAATAATAAATTAAACTAAACAAGAGGACGAGGGGTGAAGGCAATTCATAACCAAGGTACCTAATGACTACAATTTACCCGCAGCTTGTGTTGACAAATCTACCAGAGGTCGCTGTCTACATTTTTAAGAATCATTACTGGGCTGTTTTTTTTATACATGCTATTTATATGTTCTTGTGCACATCAGTAAGATACCGGCTTGCCATGCATACATCTTCTTGCAATCGACTGAATTAAACCATTGCCTAAACCCAACTGGTAGTGTTTTCAAAAGCAAACAAGAAGAGAAAAGCATATCGCGGCAACATGGTTTTAACTGGAGGTGTCAAAATTAATAGTTTCTTCGGTGCACCGTGGTGTGGACGTGGACAATTCGGTATCGGTTAAGTAATAGATCATAACCGGTTATTACGCACTGACGTCATTTATCTCATATGCGCTATATTGCGGTAGCTGAGGGAGGCGAGCGCGAGTAATTAAAACACTCCAACTACTTAATGCAAAACTCTGCACAATTGCTCTGCATGATAATCCTAACCGAACCAAACCTTGAGACCAGTGTAGGGTCACACCTCTAGTTTTAACACAATTTCACTTTTTTACCTGGTTTCTGGAACCATCCTTCACCGGACATGAAGCCCACACCGGACTTGAAGTCTGCTCAACTTTCCTAATACAACACTGATAAGGTGAGCTACCAAGCAAACTGAATGTGCTGGAACAACCATGCATGCAGAGATAGGCAGATGAGGTGAAGATATTCGATTACAGATAACAGAATCGGTTTTGTTTTTTGTTTAATTTGTTTTTGTGGTATTTATTCATTGCTGCGCAAAGAACTGTGTCAATAATATACGCCTGTAAACATTAGTAGTGCGAACAAAAATTGCGTTCATTCAATCAGAAAAATGCAGCTCTGGGCAGTGTATTTCCAAAATCCTACACTGTAAAACCCAACAGTCAACTTTATCAAATGAAATGAGTGTAGTTAACTCAAAATTTATTGAAAGTTGCTTCTACTCATTTTAAAAGAGTTTTGAACTCAGTGTTGAAGGTAATGAGCTAATTAAATACCTCATTTCTTTAACTTAAATGGAGTAAGTTCACAGTACACATATAGATTAGTTTAACTCAAATAGTTTGTTGCAATTGGTTTCCTCAAATGGTTTGAGTAGCCTTAACTCATTAGGTTTTACAGTACTCAGTTGGTTTGAGTTCACTTCATTTATTGGGTATTACTATGCTCAAATTGCTTCGTTTATTCAAATGGATTAGGTTCACAGTACTCCTTAGCATTAGTTTTTGTATTTAAATGGCTTGTTGCAATTGGTTTTCTCAAATGGTCTGAGTTCCCATAACTTTTTGGGTTTTACAGTGTAGGGAACAGGACATGGCACAAAGAATAAACAAAAGCACACACAAAGACAGAGGATGTGAGTCATGATAGAAACAACGCAAAATGCATGACGCTACTATGAAGACCACCAAGTGCTCAAGAAGTGCACACATGGGAGGGTAGATATTTACCAGGATGTATTACTCAATATTTATAGACCTTTCATCTTAATGTCCATGTTAACTACGTCATAAATACCCACCCCTCAGAAGAGCTTCAGACTGCAGTGTACAGTACCCTGAAATAACTATTCCAGGAGCGTTATCCTCATGGCTACCTCAGAGATTCATCTTTCACCGCTTTTAACATTGCTTGCCCCTCTTTCCAGCATTCTTAGCCATTGGTTACATTCATGCAGCCTAGGGCCCTTGGGAAAGAGCTCAACGTAAAGATATATCACTTTCTTCTTATGGCTGCTAACAGGGCAGAAACTCAAATCTCCAGCAGGTCTGTTTTATAAATGGAGTTGAGCTTTCAGGATGTTTATACCTTTGCATCCTGTGCTTGCTTTGCAGGTGCCTGCAGAGATGCATAGTTGAGATAGGAGTGAGAGAAACAACAGCATGCAATGATTTCAAAAAGGTCAGCGGTTTGGGACTTAGTGCAGCTGTTGAGCTCAGGAAACAACTTTCTCCATATAAAATACCCACTATCAATTCAGTCTAAACAAATACACCAGTTATATACATTCAAGAAAAATACACACATAGAGAAAAGTAGAAAGTTTTAGGGCTGCACATTATATTGATTCAGCTTTGATACAGCAATGTGCGCATCTGCATGTTGAATTGATATTCATTCATCCATTTTCTTTTCGGCTTAGTCCCTTTATTAATAAGGGGTTGTCACAGTGGATTGAACCACCAACCCAGCATACAGTATGTTCTACGCAGTGGATGCCCTTCCAGCTGCAACCCAACACTGGAAAACACCCATATACTCTTGCATTCACACACATATACTATGGCCAATAGTTTGTTGAATTCATCTGTACCGCATGTCTTTGGACTGTGGGGGAAACTGGAGCACCCGGAGGAAACCCACTCGAACACGGGGAGAACATGCAAACTCCACACAGAAATGCCAACTGACACCCCGAATTGATATTATCAACATGGACTCATTCTGAAAACGTAGCCCTACTGACGTTTCTGGAGACCACGATTTATGTAGCCAGAGGTACATATGGCTGCATTTCATTTTTAAATGGACGCTATGGGGCCATTCCTTTTCACGCCTACCAGCTGACCGCTTACCTCCGTATGGACGGCATTTCGGCTGCAACCAGTTTGTCCCGTTAGCTCGCCATGTACGTCGACGGACTTGACACGCAGAGAGGAGTTAACCATGATGACGGGGTTCGAGTTCAGTAAAGAACGGTTCCAGAAATAAGGTAAAACAAAAAGAGTCCAATCAAATAAATCCAAATAAATATCCAATAAATAAAATAAATAAGTAAATATAAGGGTGAGAATGTGGCAAAATCTAAAAATGTGGTAAAAATCAGACGAGGGCTTTTCTTTTTCTGGAATGCTTTTGAAACATGTTGGTTGGGTTTAGGGAAGTGGGTGGACGGGTCATTCGATAAAATTGGTTGGGTTTAGGGAAGGGGGAGGGTGGGTCAGTTGATCGTTCACTTAGTCAGTCAAAAAGTCAGTCAACAGGGGCCTCTAGTGGGTTTACACGAGAACAGCAGGCGAGAATGGCACTCATGAGAGAAATTTGAGATCTCAAAAAGCATACAGAGCGGCCTCTTGTGGATTCGCGAAAACAAAAACTACAGAAAAACATGCCACCAGGATTTATTTGGCGGTCTCCAGAATCGTGTGTAGAGGTAAGTTTTTAGAATGAGCCTGGGTTGGATATTATAGTTGAAAACACTCATGAGTTGTAGAGTCAGTGCAACATTTAAATATAAAATTATGAAAAAGATTGTCATTTGCATGTATTTTTGCATGTGTGACTGTGGTAGCATTTCAAGTCATTTTAAAGGGATAGTTCAACCAAAAAAAAAGCATTTACTCACTATTTACACCAGGGGTAACCAACTGCCCTGCACAGTTCAGTTCCAACCCTGCTTCAACACACTTACCTGTAGGTTTTAAACAAGCCTAAAGTACTCATAGTTTGATCAGGTGTGGTTAATTAGGGTTGGAACTAAACTGTGCAGGGGTGCGTTTCCCAAACAACAACAGCTTGCGGCTGAACTATCATAGTACGATACATCATTTGGGAAAAGAATGATGTAGTGGCGAGTGTTTCTAAAAATTGTAGCTGCTTTGACGCAGATCCGTCGTTTAAATCACATTACAGTAGGTATAAAGTAAAATATCCATATTGATGTAATCTAAACGGGGTGGAGTAACAGCTTCTTTAGAGAAAAAAGCTATAGGTTTTGAGCAAATTACATTGTTTTACATGCACATGTATTAAAAAAAAATTCAATATTGGTTTTGATAAAAACATGCACTCGCTTTCCATATTAATTAATATATATATATATATATATATATATATATATATATATATATATATATATATATATAATATATATATATATATATATATATATATATATATATATATAAACAGTACATGTAGGGCCGATGTTTCTTTTACACATATTATTTTGTTTGTTTGTTATTTTTATTTTGATATTATTATATTATTTTGATATTATTAAATCAAATACCATAGAAATCAATGATTACAGGTTTCTGACATTTTTCAAAACATCTTCTATTGTGTTCAACAGAAGAAAGAAACTCATAAAGGATTGAAACAAGTAAAGAGTGAGTAAATGATGACATAATTATCATATTGTGGTGAGGTATGCCTTTTAAGCATCCAGGCATATTTTTTTTTATAACTTTAAGAAAGATTACTTGTAAATAAATATGCAATGAAGGCCATACTGTTTTATTTACCATTTGATTATTGAATTTGGGTGACACTTTATAATAACTACACACTATTAATCATATATTAAGCATTTGCAAAAAGGGAACTGATTATTTGTTAAGCATTAACTCTACATTAATAAACATTAGTACATAGTTTATAACTGCAGATACAAATGTTCTATTCTTGACTTACGTGTACATATAAAACGTGCATAATAATTGTACTCTCATATTTTGTTACTGATTAATTTTCCATGACTAAATTAAGTATCGCATTATTTACAAAATATTTGTATTTTTCAGAGTAGTTAAAGTTTTTAAGATCATTCAGAATGAGTTAGTAAATGATTAGGTCACACTTTATTTTGATGGTCCATTTGTTACATTGCATCTAAATGTCAACTAATTCTCGTTGGATTATAAGACTGTTAGGTTAGGGTTAGGGTTGGGGTTAGTATAAGTTGACATGTACTTGCAAAGTTTCTTATAGTCAGTCTAATGTCTGTTGAATGTCTGTATCAACAGATATTAAGCAGACAGTCTACTAGTACTCGAATGGACCATCAAAATAAAGTGTTACCAATGATTAATAAACTATTGAAATTAACATTTATATATATTACTCAGGCATATACTAAAAGTTGATTTTTATGTTAATAAATGCTTTATTAACTCAACTTAATCCAGTTTCATGACCTAAAGTGAGGATTATTTATGCTTTATAAATCCCTAAAAAAATGACAATTAAAGGCTCAGTATCGAATAAACAATACATCTTTGCAATCGTATCTAAAAAGTAAAATGACTGTAAAGTTTAAACATTGCCGAATAACAGGAATGTCAAAATATAACATGAAATTGGATAAAACAACAACAATATATTAATAATTCAACAATATATTATGATATAACATTTCAATGTTATTTAGCGATGTTTAAACAGCACAGTGTTTTTTTAGTTAAGGTTGCAAAGATTTATTTTTCATTTGATACAGATTCATTTGTGTATCTTCAAATGAATAAAGTCGTTTGTTTTATTTTCTTGCTTAGAATATAACCAAGCCTTTAATTGTCACTTATAAGGGATTGTTAAAGCATAAATAGTCCTCACTTTAGATTAGGTCACAAAACTGGATGAAGTTGAGTTAATAAAGCATTTAATAACATTAAAAACTTTAAAAACCAGTAGCTTCTCTCAAATAACTGATTTGCAAATGATGCAATACTTAATTTAGTAATGAAAAAATAATTAAGTATGAAAATACATTCATTAAGCACATTATAAATGTGCTTATAGGTTAAGAACAGATCATTTGTATCTGCAGTTAAAAACTGCTTAATACCATCTGTTAATGTAGAGTTAATGCTTAACAGATCATGAATTAACTATTTGCTAACGCTTAATAAATGATTCACACTGTGTAGTTATTATAGTGTTACCTCAATTTATCTACCTGAGGAGAAAAGAAGGAAGCAGAAAACCATAAAGCTTCATGTTTTCTTCATTTTTATCTTTGCTTAACCATATTTATAAATACTTTTGATTGGCTTATTATATTTTATACAAATGATCTTCCCTGCAAAATCATTTCAATCAATCAAAAATATGAATTATTTCCAAATACAGCTATTCCAGTCATCTGATGAAAATGTTCTCAACATCGTAATATGTATCGCAGAAAAATATTAAATATCGCAATGTCATTTTTTCCAATATTTTTCAGCTCTAAAGTGTTTCCTCTTCCACCCCATCGGCTCGCAAAGTGTTTGTCAAGTAACTATTTTATTGGCTGTTAGCCAATGCGAAAAGAATTGATTTCCGCTTTATTGCTTTAGCTCCCCTTCGTATCCAATTCCAAATCCAACTTAATGCCACCCCACCAGTTTCCTCTGAAACACTATCTTCTAATATTCCCAGATGAGTGGGAAATTCTACATGCATTCTTCAGCTGGAGAGAAAAAAAAATAGCACTGTTTACCAAGAGCTACATCAGCACAAGGTGTGATGTTCCGTTTTATAGGCAACGGGGAGAAAGAAAAAACAAAGAAAGGCTTTAATCACATCGTAAATTCTGGATTTATTAGCTCAGACCAACATAAAAGATTGTCTGAGACATTAATCCATGAGCCAGATTATTGCTGCAACAACAAGGGAGGAAAACCACAGGAATTTCAAGAGGTCATTACGTGCATTTCTTTTGAAAATTAAATGTTAAATATAAATACGAAGTCCAGAAACGATTTGTAAAATTTCATTTTTTATATTCGCACATATTCTCTCAGATAGATTGTTTTGTTCACTGTATCATCATTAACCACATATATTGATTTTGCATTGCCTGTTATACTTTTTTCACTCTGATGATAAGCATTGACTGTCATTATATCGATCACAGAGGATCACGGTTTCACCTAAAGCCTTTTAAAATATTGAAGAAGAAGAAGAAAAAGAAGAAGAAGAAGAAGAAGAAGAAGAAGGAGGAAAATCACCTACTGTACATCATGAATGGCCTAGTGGCAAGTAAATTAACAGCACATTTTTATTTCTGGATGAACTATTCCCTTTAATGATGGATGAAACTACTCATAATACTTAAAGTGATGAAATCATACTGGAATATTTCTTAATGAAATAATACAGGAAGCTGAAAATCCTAAAGGATGCATTAGCTCAATCAATACTGTAATTACGTTAGCCTCATATATCTCTCAACCACCATTCAATACTGGATGTCTAGGGCTTATCAACACTAAAAGATCTAAGGAGAGTATGTGATTCATATTTTTGATTCAACTTATCATTTAACAAAAAAATACAATTATTATATATTATAAATTAATTAATTCATTCATTCCCTTTCAGCGTAGTCTCTATTTCAGAGGTCACCACAGCAGAATAAGTTTGCAGTACAGGGAAATATGTTTGGAATATGTTGGAATATGTTTGCAGTACTGGGAAACACCCATAAACACTCATTCACACACAACAAACACTACCAGTTCGCAAACACTACCAGTTTCTGTGGTTTAAAAACAACTCTTTCTTTGGTCTGCTCAGGCAGGCTGATGGCGGCAGATGCACTGAATCTGATGCTCCGAAACTATAAATATTTAAAAATAGGCACTATCCTTATAAATAAACTGCATAATTGCAATCTACATAATTGCAATCTGCATAATTGCAATCTACATTCTCGACTAAATCAAGCTTAAAAAGTACATTATATTGTCCAACAGCAATAATAATAGTAATAATTCTGACTTCAACTATATGTATGTATGTATGTATGTATGTATGTATGTATATATGTATATTTATATATATATGTATATTTATATATATATATATATATATATATATATATATATATATATATATATATATATATATATATATATATATATATATATGTATATATATATATATATATATATATATATATATATATATATAATATATATACATATATATATATATATATACATATATATATATATACACATATATATATACATACACATATATATATACATACACATATATATATATATATATATATATATATATATATATATATATATATATATATATATATATATATATATATATATATATATATATTTATATTTATTTCAAATGCATTGCCTATTTTGAGAGAACAATACTATGTCATCTTTCAAATTTTTTCAAGCTGTGGTTGTTTTTAACATTGTTGTGTTGAAACGACAAAAAAAAAAAAAAATGCATCTACTATTGTGTTAAATCCAGGACACAAAACCATCTGTTTCTGTTGCCAAATTAAGAATGGCTGTCAGGTGTTGTGATATAGATGCAATGAGGACTGTGTTACACGAGGTGCCCGTCTTTCCACCCAGCGTGTGCAAATCACCGCAAGGGCACACCGCAGCTGAGCCAGCCATCCGCAGAGAGATAAACCACTGGGGAACAAGCTTCAGGCTGGCAAATGGGAGAAACAGGGGTCAGGAGCCGCCTATGGATGTTCAGGCTTGCTGAGTAGTGCAAATTGCAGCTTGTAAAACGTCCAGCTGAATGGAGGGGGGCGGGAGGTAGAGCTCAAAAAAATAAAATAATAAAATAAAATAAATCCCTATTGAGAACACAGCCACCTCGGAAAACATATTAGCAAATAAAGTGGAAAAAAAGCTTGCTAAATTTCTAAGGTGGCAGAGGAATGCTGTATTTGATTGTAGGTGGGATTTGGTGGCTTGCTCATTTAGCGACTAGAGACCCTTTATGGCAAGCCATGTTAACATTTCATCTTTAACACTAGAACTGCCAGGGGATAAATTCTACCCATTGCTGTTTTTCAAATGTGATCAACTGACTTTCATTAAAACATTCAAGTTATTGACTTTTGTTCAATTTTCTTCCGTTCCCTGATGTTTAAAATTGTTTAGTAAACCAGATAAAAAAAATGAGGCATTTATACATTCAAGCACCAGCGTGGGTAAGATTTACCCACGATATAATGCCTGTATTTATGCACTGCTTATGTTTAAATTTTGTACATTCCAATGCCTTTTACTCACAGAATTCGTGCTTATTATAAATTAATAATTAAATAAATAAAGTAACAATAAGTAAAATAAGGTGATTTCTAGAAGCACAAAATTCCATGAATGATGGAGCGTCTTATGATGGGAACTAAGTGATGTGTCTACTTGGTTACCTCAGTATTTGACATTTCATCTGACAGCCATTAAGAGCTTCCAAGATCAAATTCAGATGTTTTAACCTACTCATGAATGTTCAAACTGTACTGTTGTTGTTTTCTTATTTAAACTATAAATTTTATGAAAAAAAAAAAAAAAGTTAATTAATTAGGTGAGGTTGTGCGCTTGAATTGACCCTTCGCTAAGCCCCGCCCTCCTTAGTTACTGTAGCTACGCCTGTCAAGCTTTCGTGCCTGGCACGTCTATGAGAAATGGTGAGATATCTGAGAAAGCCAGACACAAAAGGACTACAGTATGCATTACAGGGGTATATTCACGACATAATAGGCAACCGATTAGAAAATAACTTAATTGAAGCTAGGTTATTGAAGCTAGGTTAGCCTAGCCACCTCATACGCTGACCATTCAACAGCTTAACGTTAGTTTGTGCACAGCAGGAGAGGTGAAATTCAAAAATAATCTAATAATAACAATGAAACCGTGATTTCTCTTTTTTAGGCAAAAAGCCTGATAGACTAATTGTTGTGCAATGAAATATAGAGTTACTAACCGACAAGGAAACACTCATGGACAGTGCTTCTACATAATTCATTCATAGAAAACAGTCAGAAAGGTGAAACTAATGGATTTGTGCCAAATATTAGTATCATTGACCCATAACAATGTACAGTACCCATAACTCAGTTTGTTTGTGTGCTTTTTATACAGTTTCTATTCTTATTTGCAGTTAAGTGGAAAAAATAAATTAATTAAAATGCAAATCAAAGTATTTATAGCAGAAGTGAACAAATAGATTTCCCCTACCAGCAAAAATTAATCAGACACCAAATATAAAAGCAGACACTAATCAGTATAATGACTAAATCTCTAAACAACGGACAAAAACATCAGTGAACTGTAGCTCTGACATGGACATGAGGGAAGTCAATTACTGAAAAACAGCTGCAGGTGAAGTATATTAATCGCAAGTGTTTAGATTGTGATCATATCTCTGTTTTGTTCTGTTCATGTGTAATTTCAAATATTCGTAGCTTGAAACAGATGGAAATATGACTGCTCTTAGTATGACTACTATGGCGAGGGCTTAAACGGAGCAGTGCTCATAATATTGAGCGAAAAAACAAAACAAAAAGACAGCTGGGAAACCTAACCTGCTTTGTATCTTTGCAGGAAACACAGTTTAGATCAGGGGTAGGGAACCTATGGCTCGGGAGCCACATGTGGCTCTTTGACCAAAAATATGTGGCTCTCCAGCTGTTTTTCTTCAATAATATTTCAAATTTGTTTTTATTTCAAATTTGTTCAACTGTTACTAGAAATCAGTTTCCTATAGAAAATACAATTACAATTGCCTTTATATTGTATTTTCTACAGCGAAATTAATAAGAACTCTGTTTACAATAAAAGGACGTTTTAACCAATGCGCATATGTGGTGCTGTGGTTTAACTTAAATCGCGACAACAATAAAGGGCAAGTTATATTTCTTACATTTCGATGGTAATTTACATTTCTATTGTAACCCCACACACGTAAATTCAAATATTCATGAGTGACGATGGAAAAATAAAAAAAAATCTGTAAATTGTCCTTTCTTTATACAATATGATGCATCATATTTGTTTATTTTTTTAGTTGTGCATGGACATAATGGTTTTGTTTATAAATAAATAAAGGTTTTGTTACATACACACACCCCATATGGCTCTTTAAAAAACGCATTTGATAAAAAAAAAAAAAAACTGAAATGGCTCTTTGCTGAAAAAAGGTTCCTGACCCCTGGTTTAGATCTTATAAGAGGTGTGAAAGTTATTGCCGTCTATCACTGAATGTGTCAGGAATATCGAAAATGCTTTGGCTTGTTTCCCTTGCTCGAAAGCTTGACAAGCCTCCTGCGCATAGCTACGGTTGCTAAGCCACAATTGGTGTGTGGCGGTTTTCGGGTGTGGCTTAGGAAGGGTCAATTTGTCATTGAATTTGTCTCTGATTCATTATTCATTATTGTCAAAAAGTTACAAATTGCCTTGAGATCGTGTTGGCTATTTTAGTAGTTTAAATAACATAGGCTATAACATAGGTTATCTTAACATATAATTAACAACATGGCATTATAATATTACACTACAAAAATATATATTTATTTCTAAATCTTGTTGTTAGAGCAGACTTGTTTAGCTTATAGACTACTGATTTGAAAGTAAAAGTACGAGTAAAACAACAGGACAAAAATATAATTGATGACTAGACATAATTTTATGACTCCAGACACTTCTTTGTTATCAAAGTGGCATAATACAGCAAAATAATGTTTTTTCGCCCTTTCTAAACAGAATTCGTACCTGTGTAAAATTTACCCGCACAGGCCGTTTTTAGATATATAACAACTCCTAGCAGTTCTAGTGTTAAAACATTCTAATATTTATGTTCAGCACATTTTTTTAGATAGAGTCATTGAATGTTGATTGTTGTGCTTATTCTTTAGGTGCTTGTGATTATGCATTACGTCCTAGTCCTTAATTAATAAATACAATTCACCTATACCACATGTCTTTGGACTTGTAGGGGAAATCGGAGCACCTGGAGTAAGCCCACACGCACACGGGGAGAACATGCAAACTCCACACAGAAATGCCAACTGACCCAGCCGGGCCTCAAACCAGCGACTTCCTTGCTGTGAGGCAATCGTGCTACCCACTGCACCACTATGACGCCGTTTAAAGCTAGGAATAAATTACTTCCGGAATGCATACAAAAGATTTTTTGAAGAAAGACAAGGGGGATATAATCTGAGAGAAGAACAAAATCTTAGGAGATTGAAAACAAGGACAACTTAAAAAAAAAACAGTGTTTGTCTGTTAGAGGTGTGAAATTATGGAACAGTCAGAAACAGATTCTCAAACAATGTCAGGATATTAATCATTCTAAAATTTGTATAAATAAATATTGTTAAAGGATTTACAATTAAAACAATTAATAGAGGTGATTGTAAAACTATGGAAATGTACAAGAAAATGTAAAAAAATATATTGACCTTATTCTTCAATGTGGAAGTGCGCTCATTTTTACGACTGTTTTAGAACTTCCAATTCAGCTCACTATGGGAACAATGACTTGAAATAATAAACCACAGAAAAAGGTAAAATTACTTGCTCTACAAACAAGTGTGTGCATGATTACACAAACAAAGCAGAATAATATATTAGGAAAATGTCAGTTTGACAACATCGAGCAGCATAACGAGCTGTTGTTAACGTCTAAAAATGAATGGAAGTGAATGAGACTGGAAGTCTCGAGCCAAAATATTTGAATGGCTACGCCAGCTCATATGCGAAGAAGAAGGTTAATATATTTCAATAAATATGTTGATGAATAGAGGTGATTAAAAAGAAAAAATGAGAAAGGTATGATGAAATTTCAATTAATGGCTGTTTGCAATACTATGTATTTTTAGTTCTAGGTTATAAAATGTAATTTTACAAATGAAATCAAACATTAAACATGTCAAATATGCCAAAAGGATAAAATATGTCTCATGTAAAGCTCATGCATATCTCGTGTAAAAAGAAGAGAGAAGTAAAAGAAGAAACAAGCTTGTAAACGAATTGTGCATGGTAATGGCGAGAGGAAAATATTAAAATTGTGCTTCATCCTGCTCCATTTTGACCATATTGAAATGTATTTTGTTTAAAGAATTGATTTGTGTATGATTTTTCTGTTCAAAATAAATCAAATCAAATCAACTGCAATAAATCGGGATCACATAGAGTATAATCATGAGTCTTATCATGACTCTTTCATGACCCAGTAATATGTCATGACCCTGGTGTTGGAAACCCCTGATCTAACGAATGCATACTAGGATATTTATAAATAAGTAAAAATTTCTATTTAATAAGCATTATTATATGAAAAATAAGAACATAAATAAATAAACTTCATAGTGAAAAGCTACTAATAGCTTCAAATGAATAAGTACTAATTCTTATTGGAAACATATAAAATATGTACAGTACTAGCAGGAAAATAGCTACTAGTATGGCTTATATGCTGAAACAGCTTGCCACAGACTCCCCCTACAGTTGACTCAATTGCTCATCTATTACAGATGCCCAACGACAGCTTGGGTAAGCGAGCCACTGCTGCTTTCAATAGGTTACACATTAACCCCTAAAGGGAAGAATAATACCCTGAGATGGACAAAAACATTTTCCATTTACAGCGTGGCCTTTGCGATAACAGCTGGAGATAAGGGGGTAAGGAATAGGTGGTTAAAAAGGAAGAAAAAGCCTCATCATAGTCAAAAATGACAGCACAGCTGGGCTTTCATCAAGGCACATTTGACGAAATTTATCCATCCACAAACCCTAAACTAACATGGTGAGACTGCGAGCTTGGCGCAGAACGACCACCGCGCACCACTGAGCTGAGGAGAAAGCCCCAGCTGGCCTGAGGACCGCCACGTATGGCCCACAATAGACGTGGACTGGTGACAGGTGTCTACACTGGCGGCTTGCTCTCTTTGGGACTGGCATCGCTGCAAAGCACTCAAGGAAGTGACATGATTTTAGGGGGTACTAGGTTTAGGAGCTTGCCCTCCGGCCGAGATGAGTCACAGCCAGAAGGGGATGTGGCGTAGGTACCATCTGTCACAGAAACTGCCCGTCGCACCATCAGTGGAAAACTCCCACTTCTCTCCTACCTTGCAATAACACAGTCTGTGCTCCGAGAAAGAACGAGAAGAATAAAAATGGCTAAACTAATGGTTGAGACGTTGAAAGCAATTTTGCACCCTGCGCAATTTGAATATGTTCATATTGGTTTGCTTTTGAGAGTAAGTTGCGGACTCAAGGTCATCTGATAATTTTGCATTCAGAAAGCGTCAAGCCATGTACAGCAATGCTACTATGACCTGTTTTGCTCAGATTTTTAAAATAGAAATGATCAATCACTTTTCTGCCTTTGAACGGTGTCCTGAGAAAGTTGGAGGAAGAACGATATCAGAGGACAACAGCAGCTAATCTAACAAGGCAACGATTTTTAAAAGCTTATGAGAGCCCTTATCAACATGTAACTAATACTATGATTTATAAAAAAATGTATATTTAAAACAAATGTTAAAACATTGTATCAATATTCTTTTAACTAGATGAATCAGACATATTCTTACAATTTAAGCCATTTGTGTTCTTAAAATCAGTTGTAGAGCAATAGCAAAACAAACCTAAAAATAATATGCAATTTAATAGAAAGTTATAGACTGTATAAATTTATATATAAAGTAGAAATATACAACAAAATGTATATTACTGAGATATTTTTAGCTTTTATATCTTGTATTTCATTTATTATATACACATTTATATTTATGTCATTTTTATTCATTTGTATTTCCGTTTTAGCTATTTAATAATATGACTATAAACAAAATGAAAATTAGATTATGCTTTGGCAACTATAGCTGAAATAAAATGCATTTCACTAAAATATTTGTAAAACTTCCATAAAGTTTGCATTTAAGATAAATGTATTTTACATTGTATTTCATGCTGTGTACATACAGTACACAGATTCAATACACATACACCGGTAAAAAAAAAATAGTGGTGTGAACATACAACATTTATATCAACTTACCACTAACTAATATTATGACTGTTCATCTTTGATTTAGCTTATCGATTACAAATTTGCTGTAAATAATAATACATTTTTGCACAGAGGAGTAATTTCACTTCACAAGACAAGATCCAAGTGTAACCCACCGGTTCTACTGTACCCAACCCGTGCTGAGCATGGATTGAACCGGCGATTCTTTCTATACGCTTATTTCACGTGGCCGCCATTTTAAAGAACCAAAGCGAGGCTGTGGTGGGAAGAAACGCGGAAGTATAGGACCAGCACTGTAAACATTGCAGTGACATGCTGTGGACTACAAACCTCCAGCTGTTGCCGAGATTTCAAAATACAGATATGGTGTAAACATCACTTTAATATCAGTCAGTACATTTAATTTAAACAATTAAAAGCAATTTAGCATCAAACAACATCTCAAGCTCTGTAAGAGTAATATGCTCAAGTGTCCTCCTAGGCTTCAGTTCATGGCAGCAGGTAAACAGAGGGGACGCTTCCCTGCTTCAGCCTATGTAACTTGGTGAGCGATAAACACTGCAGTCCTCTGTAGCACACCCTCGTGTTGTCCCGGTACTGAAGTTTTAAAACAGTCTAATTCCCGCTAAGTTAAAATTGAAGCGCCGCTGAGCGCGGATGACTCGACTGATCTTCACGGCTGCTTCATGATCTAGTCTCCATGTATCTTGTGTTTGCACTCAGTTTACCGCTCTTCACCCAGTGCAAACACAGATACACGGAGACTGGAGCGCAAGCGCGAAACAGCCATAAGGATCAGTAGAGTCATCAAGCAGATCGCTCGGCTGTGTTTGTGCTCAGTAAACAGCGGAGGGTGAACTGATGACCTTCTCGGCCAATCACAAGCATATCTGTTGAGCACGTGAACACAATGGCCAATCAGCGCTGTTTTAAGAAAGCCATCAACAGTGCTTTAAATGTTAGCGGGAAATTGACAAATTTTCTTTTAATTCAGTAACGTGACAAGTCTAATATAGTGAAAGAATCAGTTCATTAACTTGAGTTTGATAAATGGCATCTAAAACGTGTGTTTGGGAAAGAAAACGTTAGCTAACTAGTGCCGTTTCCCTTAACTTAGCTGAAAATGAGCTCTGATAACCCTTTATATTTTCACCATTCAGAACGGACCTTCGGGTCACTCAGAAGGCGGTGAAATGATAAATTTGTGTCTCTTTCTATTCGCTGATAAGATATACAGCCAAGTACACAACGTTCTAATGTAACTCCCAACGATACTTCCGGGTTTCTTCCCACCACAGCCTCTATTTCGCTTTTAAAAATGGCAGCCGCGTGAAATCAGTCTATGGGAGGCGTCTGTCACTAGAGCACCTTTAAAAGTCAGAGTAGTGAGGTTTACCTGTATAGCACTTCGCTAGCTGGCCTCCATTACACTCACCCCCTAAACTTCATTCCCATCCTGGACGAGCCCCCAAGTGTTACCCACCGTTTCTACTGCACCCACCCAACGGTGATTCTTTGCATGGGAGTCAGTTGCTCTAACAAGGAGGCTAAAGACCATGACCTTTTGTGTCTGTTGCTAGAGCACCTGTTGAGGTCAGAGGAGTGAGGTTTACCTACATAGCACTTTGCTAGCTAGCCTCCCTCTGTTACACTCACCCCCCTAAACCTCACACCCATCTCAGACGAGCCCCCAAGTGTAACCCACCAGTCCTACTGCACCGAACCTAGTCTGAGCTGAGATCAAACCAGCGATTATTTGTATGGGAGACCGTTGCTATAACAAGAAGTCTAGAGACCATGACCTATAGCGTCTGTCGCTAGAGCACCTTTTGAGGTCAGAGGAGTGAGATTTACCTGCACAGCACTTCGCTAGCTGGCCTCCATTACACTCACCCCCTAAACCTCACTCCTATTCCAGACGAGGCCCAATGTGTAACCCACCAGTCCTACTGCACCTAACCCACGCTAAGCTGGAGTCGAACCGGCTTAGTTGCTCTAACAAGAAGGCTAAAGACTATGGCTTCAAGCGTCTGTCGCTAGAGCACCTTCTGAGGTCAGAGGAGTGAGGTTTACCTGCACAGCACTTCGCTAGCTGGTCTCCGTTACTAAAAGGTAATGGATAGATTTTTTTATACTTGTATCTGATTTTTGACCCTTTAAGAAACAGATCGCCATTGTCCTGCATTGCAATCTTGGTGAAATCACCAAGAGTTAATATTTCAGCTTAAAATTGTAATGTTCTTCTAAAAGGAAAGAAATGTCACTCACATTTTTGGTTGAAAAGTCTCCCTTTAACGGCATTGGTTTCTCAATCATGCAGTGATTGCACACTCAATCTTATTTGTGCATCAATCGTACGAATTATTAGGTAATTAATGACCCACGTCCAATCTTTAAGCACTTCACGGTTCACAGCCATCGAACACACAGCCCTGTTTATGCCTAAATACCATGCTGTCCTTCACGAAACAAGCATAATGCTCTGAGAAAAGAAAATAGTTTGGATCCCATTGCTCTCCTCAATGAGGCTGAATCATCTGCTGACTTCCTGCGTGTTGCCCTTAGAATACTAATAGCTATCTTTGTGTGGATATCAATGTCAGAGGCTGTGTTTGAAATAGGAGCTATGCAATATTCTTCAGCTTCTGAGAGATCATGCAGGGTTCGCTCAATAGAGGAGGCTTCCAGGAGCTCGCAGGAATCATATTCTGACAGGGATCTTTCAGTAATCAGTGGCTTTGCACACAGATTCAACTAACCATCCGAAACAACTGCCATACTGCTCTAATGTGCAATTACAGGATTTGAAATTCAAGCAGCAGAGTAAATCCAGCAAAGCCTGGAGCATCCATATGTCCCTTTTGCTTTATATAGAAATAATGAGCCATTTGTGCATTTCCTATTAAAATGTTTGCATACCCAACACTTGAATAACACAAACAACTCATTCATCCAACCTGCGTTCAGAGGTCTCCATTCATCTAAGCTACATCGCTAGTCACCGCTAACTCTGCCCCATACAATCCATGCTGCTGTTCAGCGTGACGATTTACAAATATGGATTTTCCACTAATTATACTGAGTGAGTTTTAAAAGCTTTTAAAATCCGTATGCCCTGAAGAGTCTTCGCTCCAATTGTTCTGAGGGGAACTACTTCTGGGATGACAGTAGTATAATGATCTGAGAGAGGAGAACCGTGAAGCCAGGAGGCGGAACCGCTAATTGACTGAATCCGAACAAACATTATCTTCTTTTTCATCTCACACACAACTCAAGCCTCTTTAATCTGTGTAATATCGCTCCACTGGCTCAGGCCTCACAGAATCTGCAACAGCAGACCTCTGCAAAAAGAATTTTAAGAAGTATAATATTAGTTTGCAGATTAAAACAAAAATGGTTTTACAGCTAATAAAATACATTGTGATAACTTTACAATGTAATTTGAATTTAGTTTAAATGCTATTTAGTCCTGTGAAGCTATTAGGTACTCTACTTAAAATGTACTTTAACTACACTAAAAGCTACCCCCTGGGAAATGTAGCAAGCTACTGTAAGCTAAAAGCTACATGGCGAAAGTAGCTTAGCTACATCTACTTTTTCAATCAAATGTATAGTAAAGGGAAATACATAGGAAAGTAAATAATATATATATATATATACACTACACTGCTATTTGATTTTAAAAAGAAACAACACTACCGGCATGCTACTGAGAAATGTAGTTGAGCTAGTAGCATCACTACTCGTAGCAAAGCTACTGCCCAACCAACAATGTTTGTGTCCATTCTACAAACAGTTTGAAGCTTTTTTGGTTTTAAAGTTTTAGAAACTTTTTGGCAGGCCTTCATAAATTATTTTTGCAAGTTTTTTTCAATCTAAAAACTATCATACAAATATTGACAGCAAATAATGATAAAAGAAATATGATGTGAACCAAGAGTGATATATTTATTGTGTAAAAATGATTACACAAATTTCCAAAGCCTCAAACATTTCCAACATGACTAACACTTAGCATAATTACTGCAAGCCCAGAATGAATCAAAAACAATAGTTAATATCATCAGTTACCAAGGAGACAACAACGTCAATTAAGATTACTGATGTGCTGAAATGTGAAAAATAATGTGAAGGGGGGAAAAATGTACATAATGCTTTTATCGTATGTCATTTCCAATCAAGCTGTTATTTTCCCAGCTTATTCAGTAGTGTGAAATTATTACTTAATTGTCTGTATTTAAATTTAAGCTATGAATTTAGACTTAAAGGGCACCTAGGTTAGCCCTTTTTTCAGATTTAATATGTGTTTTGAGTCTCCAGAATGTATCTGTAAATTTTCAGCTCAAAACACCCATCAGATTTTTTATTATACCTTTTATTAAATTCCTATTTATACATTTTTTCACTGGGTGGTGGTTATGGTGTACTGCTCCTTTAAGGCTAGTCCTCCCCGCCCACTGTTTCTACGTGCCTTTCTGCGTGCCTTAATCTCCTCCCTCAGCTGCGTCAGACAACAGACAGACTTAAAGGAAGCAGATCTCACGTAGCTTTTGTGAGAAATTCTACAGTAAGAACTTTACCAATCAGTATTTGTTGCGCAGTTGCATCGATGAGTCACACAAAGTTCACGTGCGCACACGCACACACAGATACACGCACACACACACACACACACACACACGCACACACACGCACACGCATACACACACGCACACACACACACACACACACACACACAAACAGACAGAGCGCCCGTTTAGCTTTGCACTCTTTTTGCACGCATATGTGACAGGATACAGGTCAATATCCACTGCTGTATGGATATCTGTTATGTTAATGTACAAAATAAACCTGATTTAACGTCCACAAGCCGGGATTGAAGCATCTTCCTTTATAATTGTCCTGACACGCGGCTGTGCTGATGAAATAAAGCTGAAGTAATTTGCTGTACTTCATTCCACACATCCACTGTTTTAAAACATTTTAAACATGTGAAACTTACTCTTGATCACATTTCATAATGATTGATGATCCTAGCGAACTGAGCAGACCTTTTATTCCCGGTTGCTTTGTGCACGTCTGGTCTTGTTGATATGATTATACACGTGACTACCGGGACATGTTAATACACACAGCTGTCAATCAATTCGGTGGGCGGGGGGACTGCACTCCTGTGTAAAGTTGCGGTCGATCTGAAAACCGCTCCAATTGGTCCACCGTTTTTATGGTGCTAAATTAAAAAAAAAAGGACTGGGTGTGTTTATATCACCCCAAAATGACGGTCTATACACCATACATGCACATATGTCTGTCCAAACAGCTTGAAAAGTATATTTTTCACCAAAGGTGCCCTTTAAGATATTGATAAGATAAAATATTGAAAATGTTAAAAGTGAGAGGGAGATTCCCCAGCAAAAGTGTTGAATCCACATCCTCAAAGTTTTGTTTCTCTGAAGCTTCAAAGGATTCGTAAAGTGATAAATCAATATGAGTTGTTACATCTAGTTAAAGACTTCTGAAGAGACATGATCATCATGATCATTGGCTTTTTTTCACATACTGTATGAACATTGGCCAGTGGACATCTCACATACAGAGACCTCACATACAGTGTGCTTGACACATACTGACATGAAATGCAAGAATGAACCTTACTGGTTCTCACACATCAAGCAAACATGCATGCGCTTCATGTACAAATCCAAATGCTGTAAACATTGTTCACTGATCAGTGTTTATGTGTGAATAAAAGGCCAAATTGAGTCAGTTTATACACTCACATATCAAACTTTTTTTTAACCCAACATTTGGTTTTGTCTATATTTGATCCAAATTATGGCTGAAAAAAAAAGCATTTGTTGGAGAGTAAAGCGATCGTGTTTCTTCAGAGGATATAATTCAGTATTGGATTTATTTTTTGATCTTTTTATAAACATTTTGAGGCATTGAAGTTTTAAATTCTGTCCTGCCACATCGATTGTAAATGACGTCACTTGCAAAGGAAGCAAGGGTGCAAGCCTAAGAGTGCAAGCCTGAGTGCACATGCAAATCTGCAGCCAGACCCTTCTCAGAAACCCAGAAATGAAAAGGGTCCACTGCTATCTTCATAATCATTGTTCTTGTCTTGACCACACCCTTATCTGCACTGCGAAAGTTTATGGGATTATCTTTTTTTATTATTTTTTTGCCCTGTTTTTGGAAGAATTTGTCTAAAGATTATTAATAGCTGAAAACTCAAACTCAGTATAGGCTACATACCATGACAGAAATGTGTAGAATACGCAGCTCCTCTTCAGCAGAGTCACTAGCGGGGTAAGCAGTGGCCGCCGGACCAGGCACGTTCTGACTGCCATCCTGATGGTGAATGTGGAAAAGCAAAGTGCCATTTTCCAACCACTGCTGTCGCCAGCGCACCAGAGGAATGTCTTCAGAGTTCCCGGAGATCTCTGCCAAAATAAACAGAAGAAAATGTAAAAAGTTAAATCAAAAATGTTATGTTGCATTGAGAATATGTGATGGCTGGCAGGATAAATCAGAAATGCTTCTGTCATGCAAATATACGCAGTGTGCTGTGACTATACATTATTCATATCTCACTCCAGAATTTTTTAGGGATATCAAAGCAATCCCTATGGCATTTGAACTTTACTGTCTAAACATACGTGATCGGTTTAAACAGCCTCAGGTTTGGTTAATAGATGCAAAGACAGAGCTTGTCGGGGGGGAAAACACATTAACTGGATAATGCTACTAGACATTACATTAATGGATGATTTAGGTGAAGAAATGATGTATGAGCTTTCCTTACACTTACTGCACAAAGCAAACCAAACATATGTTCTTGGCATTGCAAATAGTCTGTTTGATATGTAAGGACAAAGGATTTCAATAAGCCTTTGAAAGAAAGTAAAGTGACATTTCATGACAGTTTATTGAACTATAGGGCAGGGCGAAACACTGGATGTGTGCTTTCAATTTTTAATGGCTGTCATAGAATTCTCTTTTTGTTTGTTTGATTAAGCATTTGTTCTTAAACACTCTGATGCACACTTGAAACAAATGAAAAACAAAGCTTTTGACCTGCACTGCTTTGTATGCATTGGTGATATTTTACACAAAAGGGAGGCAGACATTGCCTTTCAAAACAGTGCTTGCAGACTGAAAATCAATGGAGAACCCCTGACCCACTTTATGAGTTGTATATGCACAGGCACAAGCCAGAGTGACTCTGCACTTCATCACTAGACGCCAAACACACTCCCAGGGGTCTGGTGTGGTACAGCACCTTTATTGATGAAACAGCACGTATGTTACAACACAAACAAAGCCATGTTACAAAGAATAAATTGCTGCTGTTTGTTTGTTTGTTTCCTATAAGGTTATTTCTTTAACCATGAGCCATTCTGCCCCTGTGGACTTTTAGTAATAAACTCTCTTAAAATACACCTTTACACTCACACAGTTTATGTGTGTATTAAGTTGCCATTGTTTTATTGTTCTCTAAAATTTAAAAACATCTCCAGAATGATGTTGTTTCCACATTCATATAGACATAAATAAATAAAGTTTCCAAAATTAAATACATTTAATTTGACACTAAATTTGGAAGAAAAAACTCTAATAATACACTAAACAAAATACTAAATAATAATAAATACAAAATATTAACCAATAAATAACTCCATTAAGATACAATTTCACACTCTAGTGTATTTGGGTATTAAGTTGCCTTTGTTTTATTGTTCTCTAAAAGTTATGAACATCTCCAGAATGAAGTTGTTTCAACATTCATATAGCCAAAAGGAATGAATGAATGAATGAATGAATGAATGAATGAATGAATGAATGAATGAATGAATGAATGAATGAAAGGTTTCCAAGTTTAAATAAGTTTAATTTAACACTCAATTTGTGGGAATGCAGTCTATTAAAACACAAAAAAATTGCATAATAATTAATACAAAATATTAACTAATACATAATAAACTCCTTTAAAATGCAATTTCACACTCTAGTTTATTTGTGTATTAAATTGCCTTTGTTTTATTTTTCTCTAAAATTCATGAACATCTCCAGAACAATGTTGTTCCAAGTTTAAAAAAAAGTTTAATTTGACACTAAATTTGGGGGAATAAACTATTAAAATACTAAACAAAATACTAAATAATAATACATATAAAATGTTAACTAATAAATAATAAACTTTTCTAAAATACAATTATACACTCAAGCTAAATAAATAAATAAATAAATAAATAAAAGCTTTCCAAGTTTAAAAAAAAAGAAGTTTAATTTGAGACTAAATTATTGAAAATGCCGCTGAAAATAACTTATATCAAGAGAACGTTCATGAATAACACACATTGAAGAATCCAAAAGTTACATTTAAATAACTGTGTTTAATTAGCTGTTAGAAATTTGACTTAGAATTTAATTATTTTCTTGACAGGTTATGCGATCTGTAATATAACCTGAAGGCTTTCCATTCTACACCCTGAATCCTTCCTGTGATCACAGATTTTTTTCTTGATGATGGAGCCAGTTCAATCAACCTAACTTATTCAGTGTTGTAACAAATCTGTAATATCGACCAGCAGAATAAATATCTTGGAAAGAAAACCCCTGTAATGTCGATGTGATCAGCTATAATTTTAACAGGAAAACATGCATGAAAGGCTCACTGCACCACAAAGATCACAAAAATCCCTCACAAGCCACAATAATAAACACAGAAGTCCTGTCAAAATGAGGAATGCATAGGGCATTATTATACATTATATTTACATTTATTTCATTTTATCTCAAGCTTTTTTTTAAGTGGATTACAAAAGAACACTATTAAAAAATCAATCAAAAAGAAAGACAATGCCCAAGTTAGTCAGGTTATCTGGAGTGCAAATACCAAAAGTATTGTTAGTCATGGATGCAGGTTGTGTCTTTATCAATGTACTGTAGTTCAAAACTTTGGTGTTTTTCACTAGCAATGAAAACTCACAGAGAACCTCAATTTGACCTAAAAATGAGATTCAGGCTAACAATAACCAGAATAAGGTGCAGTACAATTTTTGTTTTGTTTTGGAACTGCACTCCAGATTAGGAAATGAGATTTAAAAAACAGTTTTAAATAGGTCTTAATTTGTGGGCTTCTATTTATTTAAAATAAAAATAAAAATTGTATTATAGGACCTTGATCTCTGTTTTGACAACGTTCAATGTTTAAAAGTTTAATAAAGTGGCTTTTTAGTATTTTAGTAGTTTGAAACATAGAGGACATTTACATGGACACCAATAATCCGATTTTAATACGATTAAGACAATACTCTGATTAAGAGTCGACCATGTAAACAGCGATTTTTAAATAATTAATCAGATTAAGGTCATAATCGAACTAAACACAAACGGAATTAAGACATGTGGAGTTGCTGATTTTAGTCGCATTACTGAAGTGTAGTACAGACAAGTAAACACGTTAATCAAACTACTACCATCATGTAGGACTTTTGCCGAATTTTTCGACAGGATAGTCTGTACACACACGGCTTTTTGACACTATTTTCTGCACCTATGAGTCCGTGAAGGACCACAGACACCTGCATTTCAAAATGCAGAGGTTTTTTTTTCCCATACCACATGCGCTATCAAATTCCATTAAAACAACACTCTTCCTGCAGTTCATAATCACATCCATCACATTTCATTTGTCACTGGGGGCATGCATGAAATGTTTCTGAATGAAAGTGATAGTGCCAAACTGCAGTTAAAGTCAACAAATTACAAATGAAACACTCGAAATCACATGAAACTCTGGAGGAAATGTGGATAGCACGGTGACGCAATGACATTAATACTATTATGTGCCATAACATGTAAAACGGGATCATGAAAGAAACATTGAAGATTCTTCTGAATATATTCAGATTAAGGCAAATAATTTGATTCCTGATGTCCATGTAAACGTAGTCAACATATTCTTGACTAGGTTGATTATGTGAATGCCACTACAAAAATGAGCTTAGTACTTCTGTTATTCTATAAAAATGTTTCCATGTACATTCCATTTTTTAACAAAATATTTATTCAAATTACAAAGAAATGTCACCAAAAGCGACTTTTCAACATCAAATGTTGTCAAAACAGAGATCAAGATCCCATAATCAAATTTTAAATGGAAAAATAAACAGAAAACATCCTTGACACCCACAAGCTATGGTTGACTGTCTGTTTGAACAAATAGATGTGCTGTATGTCCTGACAAGAATTTTCCTAAAGTCACAGAGTGCAAACCTACATGACCAAGCCATAGCTGAGATGTGGGTGGAAAAGAAATTCAGGTTTGCTCTCAGAAGTGCAAGCTAAAGTTTGAATACTTGCTAAATTACCCAAAGACAGACCTGCAGAGACAGATTGGGGGATTTGAGTGAATATTTAAGTTTTAGTCATAACGCAGAAAATGCAGAGCTTCCTATGCTCAATTTTTGCCAAATATGTTAGCTCTTTAATGTTAAGCCTAATTTAATATATGAAAAAAATATATATCTTTGTGTGAATAGGTGTGTTGAGTGTAACCTTTGGCTGTTTGAATATACTGTATGCTTTATTAATGCTACACAGTATACATCATATATACACAACACCCAAAAATGTAAAGCTGCTCTTTTGTTGTTTTAATTTATGGAAAAGGGCATCTATTAAATTCTTAAAACTCTCTTTGAGGATTAGAATAATAAAGCCCAATTATCCAAATATCTTAGACTTAACTCTTCTGTCTTTGTTTTTGTTTCATCTGCTTAGCTTTATTATGTCCTTCAGTAATTCTACCCATGAGTTATCAATTTATTTATTTTTTCATGCTAGCCACGGGCTGTGGAAAATGTGTAAAAACAGGTGTAAATAACTAAATGGGTGCTACTGTGAACAAAGACCCAGTCTTTAGTTTGAAGCCGTTGGGCCATCTGCCATCTTAATGCTGATTGTGCCGAATTCTCTTTTAAATGCATTTTGGGCAACAGCAACCCCAAAATACCTATTTAAATGCAGGAAAGCACAAACCAAAGGGAAAGATGGAAAGCGCGAGAGAGGAAAAGAAGAAAGAGTGGGCTAGGGTAAAAAGCTAGTACTATTCATCTCACATCCTGATGCAGTGTTAGAACCTGCCCTCCCCTCTCTTTCACAGTGTCTGTGCTTACAGAGAGCCACAGACTCAAATATACAACCTGGCCTTTGGCTAAATACTGCCATTTACAAAGCCTCTGCCTCTGAGGAAGAACTTTCAGAGCTGGCCAGAGCGTTTGGCATCATATAAATGTTCATAAAGCAGAGAGAACAAAGGCTAATGTCTTGAAAATGCAGAGAGTGGCCGTCTGCCATTATGTGGGATTCACATTTTTATTGAAAAAGTTATCGTTAAACAAACTTTTTTGTTTGTTTGTTTGTCATTTGTTTTGTTTTAAATAAATGCATGCAGGCAGGAAGACTAAGGTTTACAAGCAGCTTTTGTTCTGTATAGATTGAAGCATTATTCCTACGCCCATGTATGCTGGTAAGTAATTATTATAAACAATTATGTTCTAATTGTCATTGTCTGAGACTAGGCATGCTGTGCTCGTGCAAAAGAACTGGCATCTATTACAGTGCAATTATCACAACTCTATATTTATGCTTCTTTTATATTCCTCAAAAGTAAAAACATTTTAAATAAATAAAAAAAAGATTTAGAATTTGATATACAGTACGGTGCAAAAGTCTTAGCCCATTAGTATTTTCCAACAACAACAAAAACAAGATTTAAATGCAGTTATTTCTATTTTTTTCTGTAGCATGTCAGTTTAAAATAACAATTTACATTTACAATCATTATTTTTGTTATTAATTGTAATTATAAAAAGAGATTATTGACTGCACAATGAGTCAGAAAACAGTCAGTGATCCAAACAGAGATCTGATCTGGGGTGCGTTTCCCAAACAACAACATAACTCGCATCTAAACTGTCATAGTACATTTCATCATTTGGGAAAAGAACAATGTAGTGACGAGCGTTTCCCAAAACCCTAGTTTCTCTGTCGCAGATTCATCGTTTGAACCACGTTCATTATAACGTAAAACGTTATTGATAAAAAGATGCACTTGCTTTCCATATTAATTAAATATATGTGAACAACACGAATAGGGTCCGTGTTTCCTTTACAAATATTATTGAGAATATTCCATATTCCATTCTAAAACAGAAAATAATTTAGCTAACACGTATTTTTATCTAATATATAAATTGTTAATGGTTGTTATTTACAGTAGGCTATTCATTTATTCATTCATTCATTCATTTTCTTTTCGACTTAGTCCCTTTATTAATCAAGGGTCGCCACAGCTGAATGATCTGCCAACTTATCCAGCATTTGTTTTACGCAGCGGATGCCCTTCCAGCCGCAACACAACACTGGAAAACACCCTCACACTCCTACATTCACAAACATACACTACGGACAATTTAGTTTATTCAAATCACCTGTACTGCATGTCTTTGGACTGTGGGGGTACGCCAGATCACCCGGAGGAAACACACGCGAACACGCCAGCCGGGGCTCGAACCAGCGACCTTCTAGCTGTGAGGCCATCGTGCTACCCACTGCGCCACTATGACGGCCGTTAGTCTATTTAGAGAGAAATGTTTTAAAAATCATGAATAATAATAATTATAATAAGTTGTGTAGTTGCAAGAGTACAAGTTTGCAACGTAATTTTCGAATGTTTGTTGGTACGATGGATTTGGAAAACGTCAAATCTGCCAACTATGTTTGTAATGGCAGAACTTGTGACCTAAGTTGGCTAATGAAGTAAATGAACATGAAGAAACATAACAAATGGAGACCAACTAAATCCAAAAGAACTTTGGCAACATCTCCAAGATGCTTCAAAAAACCTACCAGCAAAGCTACGTACCTGAAAAAACTATGAGCAAATGTACCAGTTGCTTTAATGCAAAGTGTGGTCATGCCAAATGTTGATTTAATTCAAGTAATACAAGTTAATTGATAAATAAAATGTATTTACTGTATGCATTATTTTTGAAAGCATTCTCATATTACAGCATTTTTACACCTAAATCTTTGAACAGTACTGTAGTTTTGCAGGCAGGTTTTTGAAGAATCTTATAGATGTTGCCAAAGTTCATCTGGATTTGATTTGTCTCAGTTTGTTCTGTTACTTCATGTCATTCCAGACAGACTTGATTATAATCAGATCAGATCTCTGTTTGGATCTCTGGGTGTTGTCAGACTCCTTGTTAAGACTCACTTTATAATTATACTCTCACTTTATATTTGCAAATGATGACAAAAAATAATGTTTTGAAATGTAAATTGATATTTTAAACTGACATGCTACAGAAATAACCGACTTTAAACCTTTTTTGGTATAAATACTAGTGGCCTAAGACTTTTCCACAGTACTGTATTTTACTAAAACCAAGCAATACCTAATATACAGTATTTACATACATAAACACATTTTATTTAAATATTAAATGTTAAACATAGAAAATATTATAAATTCCAAAATAATTTAATTGAATTTCTTTTTTTTTTTTTTTTTTGGCTTTGTCCCTTTATTAATCACACCGAAATGAGCAGCCAACTTATCCAACATATGTTTTATGCAGCGGGTGCCCTTCCAGCGGCAGCCCATCACTGGAAAACACCCATGCACTCTCATTCACACACATACACTACAGACAATTTAACTTACCCAATTTACCTATAGCGCATGTCTTTGGAATTGTGGAGGAAACAGGAGCCCCCGGAGGAAACCCACGTGGGGAGAACATGCAAACTCTACACAGAAATGCCAACTAACCTAGCTGAGGCTCAAACCAGCGACCTTCTTCCTGTGAGGCGACAGAGCTACCCACTGTGCCCCCGTACCACCCTTTTTTAAAAATAATAACACTGAATAATAATAATAAACTTTAAAAATAAATAAAATAAAACCAATTAACACAAAATCAGTATTTTTTTTTCAAACATGTGATACTCTTGTATAAAAAATATACTGAATTATCCAAGACTTGTACATTTTTAATTCATGCTCACATACTATTGAATTCACAGTTGCCTTTTGCAGTTATCACAGCGTAAAAGAAACAAGAAGTCTGAACATGACAATTCAACTCGTGAGACGTTTTGTTCACAGCAGATCAAAGTTTTTCTTCACCAGCCTGTTCCAAGGTATGTTTCCTCTGATGGCGCCAATTTTCCCCCTGAATAGGAAATCAGGTCTAAGCAATCAGTCAAAGTCAGTTGTATTTTGTAAACCTATCCAACACTCCGAACATTAAGCGCAATGGCCAGCAAATTGTTATTTGTTAAAGATTCAAAGCCATGTTTAATATTTCATGTTGGGTAATTAGCCTTGAGACTGAGCACAACGGACAGAAATGTGCCTTCAAGGTCTTACTTACATATTATTTCAAGAAAACCATTCTGTGTACTTTGTTCTTTAATTATCAGAGGGCAAATATAGGCATTTTAAATTGATTGGTAAGTAATGATGCCTGATCTTTTTTACTGGGTTTTTGTAATCAGAGAACACAATTTGTGACAGAAATGAACACCTATACTGTCTGCCATGTACAAATATAAAATAGCAATGCACAACGTACAGTATGCAATGCAAGCATTTTATATGTTGGCAGAAATATGATACGCACTTACTGGACTCAACTAATTAACTATATTTTATCTGGGAAAAGATAACCAATTACTGTAACAATCAAACAATCATAGGGTGACACAGTGGTTAGCACATTTGCCTCACAGCAAGAAGGTGGCGAGTTTGAGTGCAAACTGGGTCAATTTGCATTTCTTTGTGAACTTTGCATGTTCACCTTGTGTTCACCTGTGTTTCCTCCAGGTGCTTCGGTTTCCCCCACAAGTGCAAAGACATGCAGTATATGTGAATTGAATAGACTACATTGTCCGTAGTGTATGTGTGTGAGAGTGTATGGATGTTTCCCAGTGCAGGGTTGCAGGTGGAAGGGCATTGTAAAGCATGTCCTGGATAAGTTGGTGGTTTATTCTACTGTGGCCCTGATTAATAAATCGACAAAGCCAAAAAGAAAATGAATGAATGAATGAAAAATTAATAAACAATCATTATAATGTGTTCTATTCTATGTTTGCTCTTACAATAAGAACAAAACAGAAGCATTTTAAGATTTTATTAACACATATTACTCTGAGATATCAACTGACAACTGAAATGTATGCATTTTATAAATTTAATCTGCTTATAAAAGATTTATTGATAACATTATAAGTTATCAGATTTTTCAATTTATGATTCTGAATAAAGCCCTTTTTTTGTTTTTGTTAGAACACACAGAGAAATAGAACACACAGAGCATAACTCCTTCCAGAATGGTCTTAAACCTAGGACTTATTCTTGATGACCAGTTTAATTTTACAAACCTGACTGCAGTGGTGGAGGTAATGAATTACAACTATTCATGTTACTGTAATTAAGTACATTTTCGTTACGGAATACTGTAATTTAATTAATATTTCAACCACTGACCAGCATTTCGGTAGCCAATAAAAAAATCTCATCTTAATGGACCAATGAAAAGTTTGGTATGTTATTTGAACCGAAAAACAAGTTCAGGCTACTGCAGATTTACATGAGCTGACCGTCATCATACAGTCACGAAGTTATCGATTGACATATGGATATTCAAGACAGCAATAATGAATCTGAAGAACGCAGAAATGAGGAAGAAATAGCAGAGGATGAATGCCCATGGCCACACCCGGAGGAGCTGTTTACTTACAGGTACATAGGGAAGAAAGGGAACAGCTGTGCTGATGCAGTGTGAATAGCTGTGTTATTATCTAAAAATGCTAATTAAATTTATGCCCAAAACTGGAATATCACATAAAAGATGTGCGAATAAAGCAGCGTTTCAGTCCAACAAGTCAAAGAGAACAAAATATTCACTTCCTGATTAACTGGAGACAAATATCAACAGTAAAAACAGAATTTGCTGCGGTAGGAGAAGCTGCATGAATATTTTCTTTATTTAATAAATGACTTGCACCTCAGAAGGCAATCTTGACACGCAGGGAATGCGCGGTGGCGTTTGAAGGCACGAGACACGGAGTGCATATGCTTTTGACAATTCTGGAGGTCATTAATAATATAATAATACTAATACAGAAATGGTTAAAGCGCTTTAGAATGACCAAAACAACACTTTAGATGTTGTACAATGTGCTCAGCCTGCTGGTTTGTCCATTCACACACATTTTCAAAATGTATGCGCATCATGGTGTTTCTATCAACCATTTTTTATGTGCATATCCAAAAAGCGCTAAAAAATAAGAGGAAGAAAACTGCCCTCTGCTGTGCCATCCGGCCTACAAGACTTCAGTCTCTAATCTGAAAAAAAAACATTATGGTAAGAAGACATATAACTTCATTTGTGTGATATTTAATTAATTTATTAATATGTTTAGGCACTAGGCAGTGTTGTTCTGTGGTTTCTGACGATTCGTTCGCGCGATTAGGAAATTAGCAAAGTTTCTTCATAATTTGCAAGTGTTTTTTCTAATTAAATCGGCTATTGATCATACAGATAAGAGAGGCATCATTTGAAATTATAAATAGTCTATTTTTATTTGTGTATATATCTGTTGTTTTTATACTCACAATAGCAAAACATTGTTTTTGTAAAATAATCATGGTGCGCTATTCATAAGACAATCATCACAAGAACATGTAAATCCATCATTTTTGTAATACAGACTGTATTAATTAATTAATTCTAAATTGCATACTGTGTACTTGTTTTAATATCTTAAACGTACAGTATATTAGTAAGGCATACTGTTTTTCCTTGTACGTTTTATGTAATAAATGGTAAACATATATAGGCTGATTAATCTATAATTTAATTTGTATAATTTCTCTGCGATTTTTTCCCCCAGAGGAAACATCCATCATAACAGCTGAAACTGAACAAAAGGTTCAGAAGGTAAACTATAATGATATATGTTAGTATGTAAGGTCCGTGTAGTAAGGACCTTGCCCAGCTGTTTGTTATCCCATGACACTGGGATAAGTTAATACTGTTTATAAATTTACAAAAGTGTTTTTATAAAACACATAATGGTAAGAAGACTTACAATTTAATATTTGTGACATTTTACATTACATTTAGTCATTTAGCAGACGCTTTTATCCAAAGTGACTTACAAATGAGGACAAGGAAGCATTTTACACAACTATAAGAGCAACAGTGAATAAGTGCTGTAGGCAGGTTTCAGGTGTGTAAAGTCTAAGAAGCAAAGCATTAGTAATGTAAGTATTTTGTTTTTTGAGAGAGTACAGTTAGTGGTATAGCCAGAGAGGCAATTGCAGATTAGGAAGTAAAGTGGAGACTAAATAGTTGAGTTTTATTTATTTTATTAGTATATATATAAGTGTGTGTGTGTGTGTGTGTGTGTGTTTAGGGGTGGGCGACACGGTGGCGCAGTGTGTATCGCTATCGCCTCACAGCAAGAAGGTTGTTGGTTCAAGCCCCTGCTGAGTCAGTTGGCATTTCTGTGTGGAGTTTGTATGTTCTCCCCATGTTGGCGTGGGTGTCCTCTATAGGTGCTCTGGTTTTAATTTGTAAATAAACCACACCTGGTAGTAGATGCTGTTTACACAGTTTCAAAAGTGTTTGTAGTATCGTTAAATGTGTTTTGTAAAAATTGTAGTTTTGCCTGGATCTTGTCTGAATCAGCAATTATGGATAATTCCAGCAATACCACCAGCTAAAAAAGTAATTTGTACTTTGTAACTTTGTACTTTGTAATTTGTAAGTAGTTTTTCTGAAGAGTAATTTGTACTTTTACTTAAGTACTTTTTAACACCAGTACTTTTACTTTATAATTTCAGCAATGTAACAGTACTTGTAATTGAGTATAAACTTTTAGTACTCTTTCCACCACTGCCTGATTGCCAGAATTGCCTAATGGTGCAGATTCGCTTTATATAACATCAGTACTTTCTATCAAAACATGCAGCTAAACTGTTCAAGTGATTACAAAACAAAACAAAAAAACAGACTTGTCCTAGCATATTTAGCTTTTTTTGGTCACTTAAAGTTATGCAATTTTACTCAATTATATGAATAAATTTCAAAACAAATTTTCAAAAATGTGGATGTAAATATACTATAACATGGTATATATTGTGCCAAAAGAAATGTGTATTAAATATAATAATAATAATAATAATAATAATAATAATAATAATAATAATAATAATAATAATAATAATAATAATAATAATAAAAACATTTTTGCTATACCTTTAACTATTTTCACTACACTTTTTTCAATGATATGTTATTGATGTGGCCTAAAGTTTCCATTGAAAAAAAAAACAAAAAAACATTGTGACATTCTAAGCCTTTGCTATACATTTTAATGCAGCATGAAGCGTAACTGGCCTGATTAGATTTTGAGATCAAATACAATAAAACAAGCCTCAATGAATCTATCTTCACAGAATGAATTTCTGATATGGTTTATGTGAAACAGAAAGTGGGTTATAGTTTCTCTCAGAGGTTATTCAAGGATTTTAGCCTTAGTGGGTCTTTGCGCCATGATGAGATTCTGTAAACGGTTAGTCTGAAACTTTGCTGACCAAACAGTTATTACTTCAAATAAACTATCCAAGAGAGAACGCATACTCACAGTTTAAAGTCAGGTGCAAACTGTGCTTTTTTTTGTCCTTTATGATTGTTTCTTGTCAGTTTGAATGATAGGCTCCCTCTGACAACAGTGTGATATGCAGTATATCATAAGTCTGACAGCACTGACTGGCTTTTTTATGTCATTAATCATGTCACATTCTGATATCCTCATTCATACACTAAATTGAAATGGAATCACTCAAACCATGTGAGCAGTGTTTTACATCTACGCATTTTTAAAATGGAAAATGCTAATATTGCTCATAAAAATTTCTCATAAAAAATACATGGCTATGAATATCAAAATCAAAATTGAAGTCAAAATTATTAGCTCCCGTATACAATTTTAAGTCTTTAAAAATATTTCCTAGCTGTTGTTAAATGGGGAGATTATTTTGTTCATCACATTTTAAAACAATATTTTTAATACCTAATTTCTGACAACAGTTTTTTTTTTTTTTTTGTCTTTGCCATGATGACAGTGCATAATATTTTTCTACTTACTTTGCAAGATACTACAATCTCAAAATCAGAAAGTGACAATATGGAAAAGGCAAATAAAACAAAGAAAGTAGGGATTTCCAAATTTACTTTGACTTGTATTTAATTTCAGACAATAGGAACACAAAATATTTCATGTTTTGTCTGGTCAACTTCATTTCATTTTAAATAAACATCCTTTCCTGTCATTCAGACTTGCAACAAATTCCAAAAAAGGTTGGGACCGGAGATAGTAATTTAGGGCTAGTAATCAGGTAAATTGGTAAAGTAATGATGTGATTTGAAACAGGTGATGTCAACAGGTGATTGTATTTATGATTTGGTACAAAAGCAGCAACCAAAAAAGGTCTATGAGCAAAGATGGGCAGAAGAACACCAATTTGCCAAGAAATACGTGAGAAAATTATTGGAGCGTTTGAAAACAATGTTTCTCAAGGAAAAATAGGAAGATTTCATTTGGAAATTTCTCCTTTAACAGTGCATTACATAATTAAAAGACTGAAGGAATCAGGAGGAATTTCAGTGTGTAAAGGACAAGGGTGCAAGCCTAAGCTAAACTACCATGATCTCCGATTGCTTAGGCGGCACTACATCAAGAATTGTCATTCAAGTATAATCGATATCTCCACATGGGCTCAGGACTACTGCAGCAAACCTTTGTAAAGTACCACAATACATAGTTACATTCACAAATGGCAGTTTAAACTGTACTTTACCAAAAGGAAGCCCTATGTTAACAGTGTCCAGCAGTAACGTAAACTTTGCTCATAACCCTCTGGAATGGACCATCATACAGTGGAATCATGTACTGTGCTCAAATCAACTAGTATTTCAGGTATTTTGGGAGAGATCGTGTGCTCTGGACCAAATAAGAAAATAAATACAAATTATGAGAAACACATTAAATAATGTTTGTTGTATTGTCTGCAAAGAAATTCAAGTCAAAGCAACTTTTTTTTTTATTTTATTTTATTTTTTTTTTTTTTGCGTTTTCCATACTGTCCCAAATTTTTCTGATTTGGGGTTGTAGTATTCAGTTCAAAGTGCAATTTAAAGATTGGGTCTATAATGATAATTATGCAAGTAAGTAAAATAAGCAAGTTATTGGATAATTATTTCTTAAGAGAGGTACTAATTTTGACCTTAAATTTATTTATTATTATTTTTAAAGTAACTGCTTTTATTCCAGCAAAAAAAAAAAAAAACTTTTTCAAAATAGAAACAAAATATTACAGGAAGTATTATGAAAATGCCCTTGGTCTGCTAAACTATTCTTGAAAAAAATTTGGAAAATAAACAATTTACTGTTACAAACTTTAACTGTACCTCTAGAATCGTCTAGAAATACCATCAATATATTAAACTTAAGCACTTTTCCACTTTAATACGCTTGATCACACAACCCATGCAAAAATCCTATACGTAAGTTCCTTCTTTGTTTTGTACTTTCTCCAGTAGAAATACACAAAAATCCCATAAACAAAGTATCAATTCACTAGAGAAGCCAATTGCATGAGATTTTTTAACTGGTTTGCACAGCATGCATTGCATCAGAATATAGTTGTACTTTGCTTGTTCTGCTGGCTGATTTATCATAAGCCCAAGGATTAAAACAGCCAATAATTACCTTTTTCACCTAAAAAAAACTGTAGAACAACTGTAGAACCACTACAAAAAATTGCCAGATTCATATTCTTCACATTTAGAAACACTCTATAAATAAGCTCCACCAACCCTCCAATGTCACCTGCTATTTTTTTTTTTTTTTTTTGAGTCACTTGGAGTGCTAAATAATGCACACCGCAGGGAGGAAAACACATCCACATAAGAGAATCTGCTGAGCACAGAATCCTTCACTTTGAATGTTGGCACTAAACCTTGAGCCTGTTAATGCATTGCTCTGAACATGCATGGGAGCAAAGTGGTAATTGATATAAAGTGTACTGTGGTTTGGATGCATGTTGTGGCTTCACTTTAATGTGACGTTTTTATTTTGTCAGTGAATCTTTACAGCGGCAGCAATCCAGTTTGTGATAATGAATTCAATAGCCGAATGCTAATCTCTGTAAATGATGTTGCATTTTCCTAATATATCATTATCTACTAATATTAAATAGCTTAAATGTCTCAACAGAATATTCCATTTGCATATTCTCAACTAGGCTTAAAAATAACAGTCATTATTATTGATGAATACAATTGCCAATGATAAAACTAAATTTTTAGACATTGTACAGACAAGACTTAAATTTCTGCTGAGGTATTTTGTATTATTTATATTTTGTTTACATTCAGTTTATTGTGACAAACCTTTTGGCTTATTATTATTATCATTATACATATTTATAAACAAAATCACACTTACAACTAGACCATGAAACACAGGCAGGACAAGGGGTGGTGACAATTCAACAGGCAAAGACTAAACAAGCTCAGGTATAAAAAACAAGATGTGACTGAACTGATAACAAACGGGGTAAGACACAGGTGGAACTAATAAACATTAACAAACGGTGGGAAAACAGAACAAAAGGAATCACATGACATAAACAGAAGCACATGGAACACAACACATGGGAAATCACGACACAACAAATACAAATAACACAACACAATGACAGCGCCAGAAATGTGACATTTATTAGGATTATTATTAGTATAATTATTAGTATTATTATTATTGTCATTATGCATGTGTGTGTGTTGTTTATTTTAATTTAATACAGTGATTAGATGAGTGTCAGACTAATATAAAACAACTAATAAATATAAAATCAAAGTTAACTTAATATTATTATCTAAAAATGACATACTGTCTTTCATTAAATGACCACAAAGTTGTTTATTCCAATTACTTCTGGCACAATATGTCACATGGCATATTTCATCTATGATACCTATTTTTAATATAACAATTATTCATTCATTCATTTTTTTTTCGGCTAAGCCCCTTTATTAATCTGGGGTCGCCACAGTGGAATGAACCGCCAACTTATTCAGCATTGTTTTATGCAGCAGATGCCCTTCCAGCTGCAACCCATCACAGGGAAACACATACACACTTACTCACACACACATAGACATACACTACGGACAATTTAGCCTACCCAATTCACCTGTACAGCATGTCTATGGACTGTGGGGAAAAACGGAGCACCCGGAGGAAACCCACGCGAACGCAGGGAGAACATGCAAACTCCAGACAGAAACGCCAACTGACCCAGGCTCGAACCAGCGACCTTCTTGCTGTGAGGCGACCGCACTACCTACTGCGCCACTGCGTCGCCAATATAACAATCAGTACACTTGAAATAAAAAAACAACGAACTACTACATTTTTAAATAAAGAAAAACACTTTGCCTTTTTCAAGGACGTTATAATTGTGTAAAACATAATTGTGTATTTAATAATACAGAATAATACACTAATAAAATGTAGAAGATGGTGGTATTATAGCTACTAAAGCCCCAGTCAGTTCACATGATTTTTATTGTGTCGATTACGAAAGTCACCATGTCAGATTTTTGTCTTGACTTGTCGTGGGTAACAAGTTTGCCAGACTACACGTTCCTTCACGATCAGTCACCCCGTGATGTCTACATTATTCAAGGGCATTAATTATGGATAGGATCAAACTTATGATTCTAGCCATGGGTTGCTTATTAAACACTGCCTCACTTGAACTTGCCCCGAGTGAGATGGAGAAAATGAAAGCACGTCAGCACCAAGGAAAAATCAGATGCAATCAGACATTATATTTAAAATAATGACATATAAAAAACTTGCAAATATATGACAGAGATTTGTGATGCAACTTCAGTGAAGCATTAATTAAATCCTTATTTTCCATAGAGCGAAACAAATCATCCACCCGCACAGTTGAGTAGTGGACGGGCACAAACAAAAATATAATTTGTAATTTGTAAATATAATTTTGAAACGAATTTCGTTTGCTATAATTTTTATCTTAATTTTAATGTATTTTTTTGTTGGTCAGTTATCTACTAGAGTATCAAGAATAATGAATAACATTTGAGGTGATGTGCTTCAAAACAAGTTCGCTATGCTTCAGTGCCAAAACACAAATTGCAGTGAGATTGTGTTGGTTTGTTAAATAAAATGATAATTTAGCCTAAATAAAATTAAAGTGAAATATTCAAAGTTTCAGAGAAGCCTACTAATGACAAATTTGAGTAAGCAGGAAATGCTTTTGCAATGTTTTTGCAGCACTGAACATGTTTATTTGTGCCAGCCTGTTAGATTGCTTAAAACACCTTAATATTTTAGAAAAGGTAATTAAAGTTTGCATAATCAATGGTTGATCTTATCCACCCCTGAGCCACCTATTAGTAAATATGCAGCCTATTTTTTGATTACCTGACCGGCGCATTAACGGCAACACCCGCTGATATAACAAAGAAATTATGTGCTCCTATTGCACAGTGTCACCCAAGTGATGGAACTCGGTCCTCGTGATGAAGAACGAGAAAAAAAAAATTAAACATGCTAGGCTTTCTGCGTGAAGCGTCGCAGACATAGTATTAGTTGTCGTGAACTATGCCACATAACACGAGGAGAAACAACTGAATCTTGTGTCACGAAGCTCATTTGACATTTACGAATCCCCTACATAAACCCTACGTCAAGGAAATGGTGCCAAAATTGTGACAAATTCATGTAATCTGACAGGGGCTTAAGTCAAAACATAAATAAAACTATAATATTACGTCAGTGGCACTACACATGTTTTATGCATCAAAATGTAACGTTTTTATCAAACTATAAACTTCCGTAATACATGACCTCACTACTTTAATTTTATAAAGGTTAACAGGATGTCGTGGAAGTGCATTTTCAACAAATAAACAGTATACTATTGTATCTCCTGACAAACCATTATATTTATATACTAAATACTGAATTTTGCCACTCGCAGAAATTGAAAAAAACATAGGTAATGTGACAATAGCAGCTGAATAAAGCTCATCATCCAGACACAACCCTGCTATTGCTCTGAAGCACAAAACACTGTTAGCAAGTCTTATCACCGATATTCAGGGGGAGCCACGACAAACCTATCACTCGCTGGGATGCCGGTGTGGCGTCTGCATATTCAGTCAAGAGTGTGTGGCTTCCCTCCATTGATCATATACACCAAGAGGCTAATCTGGGGACACCGCTTTAAACTCTAAGCTCTGAATTTTTTCTGGGTTATATATATATATATATATATATATATATATATATATATATATATATATATATATATATATATATATATATATATATAACACCTGCATGACAAAAAGGCCTCAGCTTCCCCCGAATCAGCAGGAGGCAAACAAAGCAAGTCTCTCAGTAGCAAGTCTCCATTTGCAAAAACAGCGGGTGGCTTTCAGAAGATGCTTTCAGGGCAGCAGGGCTGAAGCGTGGGCTCGCTAATGTCAATCACACACACACTTAAATGAAAAACTTGTGCATTAATGCTATCAATAACGCTGTGCTCAGATTAGCGGTTAATCACATGAGTTCATTTTTTTAAGCATTAGCATGGCTCTTTGATTTTCTGCTGTTTTATTTAGTCATGCTCACCAAGTAAACATGTGAGATTTGCATATTGATATTGCAGTTGAAATTCTGTATATGCATTGGCCTCAAAGTATATGGTACAAATACTGTATATTATGGTCAATGATATTAATGATACATTTCAACACATCCATATTAAAATGGCATTAAGCCACATTAGGGTTATTTCAAAGGAAACAACCGCCCAATGTTTAACCATTTTAAAGCAGGAAGAGATGCATTTTTATTTATTTATTTATTTATTTATTTATTTATTTATTTATTTATTTATCCAAGAGAGCTGTACATGTTTTACATTTTGATTATTGTGATTATTAATTAATGTAATTAAAATACTTTTATATTTTATTTTATTATTAAATAATGTCATCAATACAAAATATGAATATAAATGAAAAGTAGTACGTTTATGTAAATAATGTTCATAAATTATTCATTAATTAATTTTATTTAAAAAAAAACATATTTTTACAAATTTAAAATTGTCTAGGATCTATCACACTGTTAGGCCAGCATGCAGTAGATGCTCAAATTCACCAGCCACAACTGCCCACATGTTTTTGTTCTGCCCAAATCTAGGTAGGAAAGACATGGAAAGATATTTTACAATTGTTTAGTTATATGTATGGTTTTCTTATTGAACCTGAACCCCTGTTGGCAATTTTCCTGAACCCCTGTTTGACAATTTTCAATTATTAGAGCAGGAGGATATTTAAGCCAATACTTTCTCAAAAGATCCCCCTGCACCCCCCTCCTTTATTTATGTATTTGTTTGTTTATTTATTTATTAAATTTATTTTATTTTAGCTTTCCTCTTACTGTAACCTTGTAATACCTTTCACAACGGGCTTGCTTGCAATAAAGGTACTTTTTGAATATGATGCCACAAGCTCGGGACACCTGTCTTTGGGAATTTTTGCCCATTCCTCATTGCAGTATCTCTCAAGCTCTATCAGGTTGGATAGGAAGCAACGATGTACAGCTATTTTCAGATCTCTCCAGAGATTTTCAATAGGATTTAGCTCTGGGCTCTGGCTGGGCCACTCAAGGACATTCACAGAGTTGTTTTAAAGCCACTCCATTGATATTTTGCCGGTGTGGGTCATTGTCCAGCTGGAAGATGAATTGTCACCCCAGTCTGAGGTCAAGAGCACTCCGAAGCAGGTTTTCACTCAGGATGTTTCTGTACATTGCCGCATTGATCTTTCCCTCTATCCTGACTAGTCTATCAGTACCTGCTGCTGAAAAACATCCCCACAGCATGATGCTGCCACCACCATGCTTCACTGTAGGGATGATATTAGCCTGGTGATGAGCGGTGCCTGGTTTTCTCCAAATGTAACACCTGGCATTAACTCCAAAGAGTTAAATTTTAGTCTCATCAGACTAAAGATTGCTTCTTATGGTCTTTAATTTAATTAATTTGCAACAATTTCAAAAAAAACACATTGCCATTATGGGGTTGTGGTCTCCCAATACACTATACATTATATCACGATGGCTAGTCGATTAGGTGAAGGTTACAGGGCTCAGTCTTAATCTGTGTTCACCCAGAGCTCCTTCACCAGCCGACAGCTCGCCTTCAGCTACACCTCAGGTCAATGTGCTGTTAAAGAGGCTGCTGATGTGGTAGAAGAGCAGAACACAGGGTTTTGAAAAGGAATGCTCTTTTTTAACTTAAAAAATGGCCCGAGGGTCTTTGCATGAGTCTATTTATAGTGTGGGATCAAGTCAGCAGGGCTTAGGGGACTGGCAGCATGAAAAAAAGCAAAGACCTGCTAATGGAAGAGCTAAGACCAAAACACAGACAACAACATGTTCCTCTGTGCCATTTCAACTTCTCGTCACGCTACACACAGAGAAACCGACATGTGGTGCGACTGTAATTTTGCACAAATGGTAATACAACTTGCTTTGAGGATCATTTGAGGGGAAAGAAGAAAATAAAATGCTCTTCAAGGGGTAACGGTGCAGTATTTTAAAAATACAGACACAGCTTGAAATGATTTACTTCACAAACATTGTCGCTGATACCTACAGAAAATGACTGTGAATAAATTGTATGATTATTGCAGAGAATATGCTCTAAAACAAAGCCATGCATTTTATTGGCTTCCATTGGCTTTTTATGATTGTGACACCAATACCAAAGACAAAGCATCTTAAATCAGCAATCCAAAGAAGAAAACTTCTTAAAGTAGAATCAATTCATATTAATTTATTAACGCAAATTTCACAATAATAAAAGGGCGACGCAGTGGCGCAGTAGGTAGTGCTTTCGCCTCACAGCAAGAAGGTCGCTGTTTCGAGCCTCGGCTGGGTCAGTTGGCGTTTCTGTGTGGAGTTTGCATGTTCTCCCTGTGTTCGCGTGGGTTTCCTCCGGGTGCTCCTGTTTCACCCACAGTCCAAAGATATGCGGTACAGGTGAATTGGGAAGGCTAAATTGTTCACTGTACTTAAATGGCCTCCCCAGTCACCAGATCTCAATTAAATAGAGCACCTTTGGGATGAGATTCACATCATGGATGGGCAGCCGACAAATCTGTGGCAACTACGCGATGCTATCATGTCAATATGGGCCAAAATCTCTGAGGAATATTTCCAGTACCTTGTTGAATCTATGCCACAAATGATTAAGGCAGATCTGAAAGCAGAAGCGGGTTCAACCCAGTGCAAGTAAGGTGTACCTAATAAAGTGGCCGGGGAGTGTATAATACCAAATGATAGACTTTTTATTTTGTCCATATGATATACTGCATACATATGTATGCATACTGTATACAGTCCTACATGTAATCATCATTTGAAAAAAAAAAAAAAAAGCATTTATTACACATTTGACACCTTGCCCATATCCATAAATCGATGAACCGCATCCTGATATCACTGTTTGAATCTAGCATCATCACACAGAAATTGTCAAGTGTGACTGTAATTATGCACAAATGGTAATACCACTTGCTTTGAGAATCCTTTGAGGGAAAACAATTAATCGTGGTAGACAAAAAGGCACTTCAAGGGGTTATGATACAATATATTTTAACACAAACACACTACACAGCTTGAAGTGAGTTACTTCTTTTCAAAAGTTATTACTGATACCTATAGCAAACAACTGAATAAATAGTATGATTATTGCACGGTGGCTTCAAAGAGTTCCTGTGCTGTGACAGCTATGCCAAATACAGCACCTCAAAAGCAGCGACCCAAAGAAGAAAACTTCATGAAGTAAGATGACTAGTGACATGTCTTTTCTTAGACAATTTTGGCTGAAGGAGAAAATTGGAGGTAATTTACATAAATTGCTCCAGTATGAAAAAAATATGGCAAATTAGTGTATGCTCATTTGGCAGACACTAACAGAAAGTCACGGGAAGTTTTGTTCTTTCATTTCCTCCTTGCTTTGGTTTATCCATATTGAACTCAACTTTGGATTGAAACAACCCAGTATTTCTTGGAGTGCAGAAAGCATTATAAGCTGCTATAATTGCTCCTCAATGGGGAAATACACACACAGCTTGAAGTGAGTTACTTCTCCTCAAAGGTTATCACTGATAAATTGTTTGATTATTGCACAGAATATTCTCTAAAACAAAGCAAGCGTTTTATTGACTTTCACAGTTCCTGTGGTGTAACAGCTATGTCAAAGACTGCATCTCAAAGGCAATGATCCAATGAAGAAAACTTTGTAAAGTAGAATGACTAGTGCCATCCCATTTTTGTACATTTTTGGCTGAAGGACAAAATTGCAGGTAATTTACATGGATTGTTCAAGTATGAGAAAAATAAGATAAATTAGAGTATTCTCATTTGGCAGACACTAACAGAGTCACAGGAAATGTTTTGAACAATCTGTTTTGTTCTCTTTCTTTCTTGCCTTAAGGGTTGCATTTTCCAAAACCATCGTTAGCCAACTAAGATTGCAAGTTCATTACAAACATAGTTTGGCAATTCAGTGTTTCCCTAATCCATTGTTCTAATGTACATTTGCAAACAGCATCGCAAACTTGTATGGTTCAATCCACAGCTTTAGACCTGTAGTTAGAAGCACGGTTTCTGGCTGTATGCTATTCTGAGATATTCTCCTATGCCACATTTCACCCTCCACTTTGGATGATTTTGAAATCTTAAAGTGATCTTGTTTGCATTTTATGGCATTTATTCATTTATTTACAAATCAGTTTGAACAAACTTCAGATTGTTAGTGCACTTCTTAGTGCACTCCGAAAACATTTCTGCACATTTTGAACACGGCTGGGCAGCAAGAAGGTTGCTGGTTAAAGTCCCGGCTGGGCCAGTTAGCATTTCTGTGTAGAGTTTGCATGTTCTCCCCGGTTCTGGTTTTACCCCACGGTCCAAATATATGCACTATAAGTGAATTGAATAAACCAAAATTTTCAGTAATGTATGAGTGAAGGACTGTGTATGGGTGTTTCCCAACACTAGGTTAGTGCTGGAAGGGTATCCGCTGCTCAAAGCATATGCTGGAATAGTTCATAGTTCAAATGGTTCTGTGGCGACTTCTGAAATAGAGATTAAGCCAAAGGAAAATGAATGAATGAATGAATGAATGAATGAATGAATGAATGAATGAATGAATGAATGAATGAATGAATGAATGAATCAATGAATGAATGAATGAATGAATGCAGCTGTGGCTTGTGAAGAAAAGAGAGTTTTAGGATTTATTAGATTTTTGTTTTAGTACATTTCCAAAGCTTGGGAAAACAAAACATATATTAATGGTTTTCATTCATATTTTAATAGGGCTCTCTGTACTGTATATAGTATATGCAACAGTTCTGCAGTGATTTGAGAATGTCAAAAATTGTAAAAGAAATTCAAATGAAAATAATACAATTTTTGTTAAATGTATTTTTTAAACCAAATGTAAATTTTAAACAAGAAATGAATGGTTGTATTTTATTACAATACTTTTTGAACATGTCATTGTGTTAACATATATCACATTATTATATGTGGTTTTGTGTTTTGTTTACAGTAGCAGAGTAAAATATGGAATATTCTCGATAATATTTGTAAAATAATCAAATTGTCTTACCGTAATACTACAGTAAATGTTTGAATTAAGTTTGAAGCGAGCAAACAAACACATTTTTATTACACAAACTTAATTTACTGGAATAAATGAATTCATTAATATTTCTTTGACTAAGTCCCTTATTTTACAGGGGTCACCACAGCGGAATGAACCCCCAACTACTCCAGCCGCAACCCAGTACTGGAAAACACCCATACTCTCTTGCATTCACATACACTCAAACACTACAACCAATTTTGTTTATTCAATTCACCTATAGCACATGTCTTTGGACTGTGGGGCAAACCAGAGCACCTGGAGGAAAACCATGTGAACACAGAAAGAATATGCAAACTCCACACAGGAATGTCCACTAATCCAGCCCGGATTCGTACCAGCGACCTACTTGCTATGAGGTGGCAGTGCTAACCACTGAGCCACAAAGAATGTTGGAATAAATAAATAAATAAAAAAAAATAATAATAAATAAATAAATAAAATAGACCAAAAACCAATACAGTGCATTGTGTGTAATAATTATTTCAAATAGTACTATATAAATAAAGCATTTGTTAATGCAGATTTTATCTAAAGATGTTATTACTCCACCTAATATGGTTCAAATGATGGATCTCTGGCATAGCTTGGGAAACACATACTGAATAAAGCATCATACTTTGGTAGCTCAACCATGAGTTGCATCATTGTATGGTAAATGCACCCCTGGTTGGGTTTGTCTATATTTATACATATCGAATTGAAAAACCCAGCAATTTCTTGAGTGAAATAAAAATAATAAAATGTCATAATTACTCCTCAATGAGCAGCAATGTCATTTTAGTTGTAATTTTAAAAATACAGACACAGCTTGAAGTGATTTACTTCTCAAAGGTGATCACAGACACCTAAAGAAAATGACTAAATAAATTGGGTGCTTGTTGCACAGAATACTCTCTAAAACAAAATCATGCATTTTATTGACATCTGCAATTTCTGCTGTGTGTCAGCTACGCCAAAGACATCATGAAGTAAACTTCATAAAGTAGGATGACTGGTGTCATTTCATTTTTTTAGACATCTCTGACTTAAGGAGAAAATTGAAGGTAATTTTACTAAATTGCTTTAGTAGAAAAAACAGGTAAATTATGGTATGCTCATTTGGCAGGCATTAACAGAACGTCACAGGGAATGACATGTTTTTTTTTTTTTTTTCACTCTAGGTTTTTGATCACTGCGACTTCAAATGAACCACATAAAAAAAAGCAGAAGCAAGAGAAATATCCTCAAATGAATACAGACAATTTGTGAGCAGCAGATTATCGTAGAGCGCTTAACATTAGTAACACATTTCAAAGGACGCTGGCATCTGACACACATCTGCATACAGTAGCTAATAGCATGTGAGAGTTTGCTAAAGCACATCAAATTACTCCTGAGACTTTCTGATCTGTGGTTCAAAAAGCAAGACTCTCTGCAAATCCAAAAATACACCACGTTCTGCCTTGGAATTAGCAGATGATTAGAAATGAATGAGCAATTGACATGACATGCCAGCTTGCATGTCTTGGCACTTTGAATCATTGACATTATTTCTGATCTCCTTACTTCCTTCCCATCCTGTTTTCCAAATTCTTTAGAAAAGTTTTTTATTGTTGTTCTGAATCCATATACTTTTTCATGTGAAATATGCTTCCTATTTATATCCCAGCAGTACAGTACGTGTATGAATTACCAGTTCTTGAAAATGGGCCTAATTCTGTTTGTTTTATTTCTAAGTAAGGCACTAAAAAAAACAAATTTAGTTATTTGAGTCATAGATGACCTACAAAACACACACACACATCCACATACACACCGAGTATTTATATAGATTTTCAAATTCAGAAAACAAAATGTATTTTATATACATATACTATGTGCATATAGAGTTATATATACAGATCCTGTTCCAGAAAATGTCAGATATTCGTGTTCTGCATTCTGGTATTTAATTTAATTGGTCCGGAATTAACTTTTGCATGGTGAATATCTGCATGTGTGTGTGTGAGAGAGAATATGAATAAGAGCGAGTGAAAAACTGGGTGGAATTGTGTGCACACACACAACTATTTAACTATTGGCTGTTTATCTAGTTTAACTATTGGCTGCAACAATATTTTTGACCAATCAGCTTTCTTACGTTTACAATCACTTTTATTGGTTGGCGATTATTGTTTCACGCACAGTGAGCAGAAAATAAATAATGCCATAGTAGCATACCTAAATAATATTTATATTTTCAAAATGCCAAATCTGATAATGAGTCTGATCAAGAGATATCGAAAAGATGGAACTGTACCCCTGGATCAGGATAGTGGGAGACAGAAGCAAAGCAATCTTAAGTCAGTCAGAAAACATAACGGAAGAGGTAACCGTGGGCTCTTCTTGAAGATTAAACAGAGTGAGTCATTTAATTTATTTTTTTTCACTTGGCACATAATAGTGAATGTCAGTAGTGTTAGTAAACCGAGTAGTGATGCTTCATAAGTTGTTTGTAGTTACATGTTTGTTTGTTTTTTATCCATACTTGACCTATAACATTATCTGGCACAAAGAAATTAAAGACTGTTTAGAAATTCATTAATTCACTTTCTTATTGGCTTAGTCCCTTTATTAATCCAAGTTTGCCATAGCGGAATGAACCGCCAACTTATCCAGCACATGTTTTACACAGCAGATGCCAATCCAGCCGCAACCCATGACTGGGAAACAACTGTTCAGAAATGTGATGCTTTTTTCCGCTATAACCGCTAAGTAACTTCATGTTCCGGGAAATTGTGTGGTGGACATCATTCACGGTAACTTTTATTTCCTTGTTTTGGAAAATTATTCATTTATAAATTAAGCAAAACTAAGCAAAATTTACAAATTAAACATTGCAAATAGCATGCCAAAATGTCAAAATATGGATAAAATATTGTTTCAACACTATATATTTATGCCAAAAGGCAAAATGACCTATTGCGATATGAACGCTTAAGTAAATTTGCTAAATGTTTTTAGATAGTTTAAAAACTATAATTGAGTAAAACGAAGAGGTGTAAAAAACTAATTATACACATTTTAAAATGTCAGTTAATTAGCATTTTGAAACTGACCTATAATCTTTAAATAGACTTTTTAATAATAATAATATAATAATAATAATAATAATCTAAAAATAAAATTAGCTTGTCAAGATTTCTTTCTATTTTATTATTTCTTACATTAAATGATATTTTCAACCCAGGCTCATTCTGATAACGTATCGCTATATATATTTCTGGAGAACGCCAAATGTGTCCCAGGAGCTACTTTTTTCAGTTTTTGTTTTCATGAATCCACCAGAGGCAGCTGTGTACTCTTTTTAAGATCTCAAATTTCTCTCACGAGTGCCATTCACACCTGCTGTTCTCACGTAAATCCACCAGAGGCCGCTGTCAACTGACTGACTGACCAATCGACTGACCCATCCTCCTCTTTCCTTAAAGCCAACCAATAGTGTTTTCAAAAGCACAGATTGACCCGCCCACCCACTTCTCCAAACCCAACCAATAGTTTTAAAAATCAATCAAGAAAAGAAATGCCCTCGCCTGGTTTTTTACCACATTTTCAGATTTTACCATATTCTCACCCTGTTATTTGCTTATTTATTAATTTTTTTGGCCTCTGTTTTTATCTTACCCGCTTTATGGAACTGTCATACACCCTGGAAGCGTTCGTTTCAAAGACAAAATGCAGCCATACATACTTCTGGCTACATAATTTGCAATCTTCATAAATGTATATAGGGCAATGTTTTCAGAATGAGTCTATGTTGGACATTTTAGTGGGTGATTTCTGGATAGTTTGCATTTAATTGTTCAAACACACATAATACAAAGCATTGAATCAAAAGCCAAAACATAGCAGCAATTTATCCAGTCTTATTTTAAAAAACTTTAGTGTATACATTTAATGTAATTTATAGGCCCCTAATCCCAACAGCAGGTGTGGCAAAAGCCTAATTTTACCACAACACAGGTGCATTTACTTATGTTAATTGTAACATTCTCAATTCAATACTACGTACTGCCAGTAGTTGATCAGTCATATACCTCTGGAATGGTATCGGACAACAGCTGCTTCAAATAATTCACACATATTGACTGGAAAATATTAGCTTGACATTTACAAACCAGTGCCCTTGACAAACAGCCAAAGAAATGTTCATGATGACTCTCCCACAACACAGACAGGCAAACAGACAATAATAGGAATAGATATCCATCAGCAAATCTGTCTATACATAAGCCATATGTCAAACAGACAAGAGAGAATATAACAAAACATTGCTTATCCCTCTGTGCTCTTGTTTATGTGTACATGACAGTCATATGTAGGTTATTTTCCTTCTACTATATCCAAATGGGACACACAAGTCATTCCAATTGCTCTGAAATGTAGCGAGCAACAAAGAGAGAGTCAAAAATACCCAATACATTTTGGCTGAGCGATAAAGAGATGATTTTTTATATAGACAATTCATCAACTTAGAATTATAAGGCTCTCTCTGACATTTTTGTCAATATAGAGTTATTTACTTATTTACATTATGGGATTTTTTTTTACTTGTTTACATTTTAAGATGTTTTATTTATAAAACAAATGTTACACACATACTGTTTGCTATATGGAATGCAAAAACTTTGAAGCTCAATATCTCAAAATCATTCAGAACGCAGATAGAACCTTATAATTCCAAGGGGACGAATTGTCAATGATAAATAACATGTTCAATAAATGTTCAATGAAATATTTATACCTCAAAGTGGAACTAAAAAGCGCTGTGCTGTTACACCATGTGGATGTTTGTGTGAATTGCACACAACAGAAGCACAGTGTAAGTTTATGTTTGTTTACATCTGGATAGGTCTTGAATCAATCACATAGCCTACACCAAAGAAAATACCTTCAATTTAGAGAAAAAAAAAACAAACTAACTAATGTCTATGTGATTTTAAGCTGTATAAAATAATGCTAAAAAACAAGAAAAACACTATCATGGATGTACCATGGTATTGTGTCAAAATTGGGAGACATATATACTTCTATCTGTAGAAGTTTATTGTTTTAAATGAATAATGGAATATGATTAATGGAATTGCTGTTATTAATCTATACCATTTGTGCGTTTGTATTTAGAATGAATGCCTATTGTTTCTGGCTATTGTTTCTCATTCAATTATCATATAAACTGATTACATTTCAACATGGTAATGAGGTGCTTATGCATGGTTTTACCTTGGGCTGTTTGATATTAAAGGAAAATGTGATATGCATCAGCATCCTAAATAATGTGATATTCGATATTAGGTATAATGTTTGATAAAACAGTATAAACAACATGTTTTGTATTATTTCAGGGAAAAGAAAGCATCACCATTATTATCTTCTGAGAGTGAACAGACATGTTTTACTGCTGCATTAGGCATTTTAACAATTTAACAACAAATACCACAACCACTATGGTACACTGGTATAGTTTTATCAAGAACAAACCGGGAAAACAAAAACACTTGAATCATAGTAAAGTTACTTCTTTGCTATCTTATTGTTTTTGTCATACAGTATTTCAGCATCCATGCTAAAATCATTACTCATTTCTGTACAAAAAAAAATTGCATGCCCAGTCTGCTTAGTTTCAGACAAAGTATACAAAGATACCTTTTTGTATAAAATCTTATAGTAAATCACTCATATGCCGCAAACCAGTAATGTGTATATCGCAATATATTTCACAGCCCTAGTTTAATCTATTATTAGACAGCTCTCTGTATTAGTGAAGTCCTTGTTGATTTCGCTATCCGCAGCAGGTAATGTTTTTAGATGCAGAACACTTGCTTGAATTTTGATCCATTTTTATTCTTGCTTCCAAAATATGTTCCAAAACAAAAAACGTACAATGTTTACTCAATGTCTTCCAAAGGAGCGTTTGAAAACCCGCTGGCATGCTTCTTGCTGGTTAGGTTCAGCTGGTATTGACTCTCCTACAGTGCAGTGACTATTATGCCCCATGGGTGGCAGCACAACAGCTGGCAAAAAACAGACAGAAAAATAAAATTAAATAAATTTAAATAAAATTAAATAAAAAAAATAAAATAAAATAAAATAAAATAATATATTCTATTCAAAAAATTCAGGGCTCTGACACTCTGGAATAATTGATTCTGATTGGTCAATCATGACATTCATCACGGTAGCGTCACGGTTGCAGGTTGTGAGCACTTTCTAGTGTGTCTGTGTTATTGTCTTGTGGTTTTGTTTTGTTTCATTCATATGCTTGTAGTGGCGTGTTGGTGTTGTTTTGGTTACGTGATTGATTGTTTTGCCGATCAGTAATTATTAAGCCTATATCCGAGCTGTGTTTTTGTATTATTGTCAGTTCGTTATCGTTCATTGTACTCTGTGTCTCGTCATCACTTTCCCTGGAGTCTCCCGTATTTCAGACCCATCTCCGGCCATCCTCCCGTTTTGTTATTTCTCCCGAAAAACTCAGATATTTTACACCCTTTCCCGGTCCTCAGCATTTTGGTACAGTCTGTGAAACCCCCAGGTCGCCAACTTTGGTATAGGATCCAATCGCAGAGGCTGCCCAAAACACGATCCATAGTATAGTTAGCCACAGTAACCGGTTCTCAACAGTGTTATTTAGACACCTCACCCCCGGTGTCCCGGATTTCCAGGGACAAATGTTGGCAGGTATGGTCAGGATGATCTGCGTAATTGGGACTGCTAGCTGTTTCCAGAGAGCTACTCTGATCTGGACCTCATCGGCTCTTCTATACAGCATCGTTGATTTTTCTGTTTTAATCTATTTTTTGAACTGTTTGTCTTTCCACCGGTCATTAAAGACCTTTCAACTTGGATCCTTGTTGTTGATACCTCAAAGTGGAACTAAAAAGCCACTGGTTTGCATGGTTCGGGATCTGTAGAGCTGCGCATTGTTGGATTTGCTCTTCAGTGTTTGGACTCTCAGTAGTTATTTTTAAACCACACTGAACTGAGCTAAACTGAACTGAACTTAAACACTAAAAAACTGAACTACACTGTTCCAATTTACTATGACCTTTTATGTGAAGCTGCTTTGACACAATCTACATTGTAAAAGTGCTATACAAATAAAGGTGAATTGAATTGAATTGAATTGATGTTTTTTCAAGGATCGTGACATATAGCACAACCCTACCATACCTTATATCTATTTGCACTGTTTGGCAGTTACAGCATGCTGCAAACTTCTCCTGCAAGCATCTCAAAACATTAAACTGACAACTCAAACAAATGTTACTTAATTTCTCGCATCTTTCCATAAATCAATTTCTTATGCAGTGAAAGCTGATAAGATCCACCCTATGTGACAAACAATCAAATTACCTGCTTTAGTTCCCCAGGTAATCAGAGCCTGCATTTTCCCATCTTTACATAACCACACAGTCAAGCAGATTGTAGGATCCTGATTAATCATTGCCTTGAAAACTTGATTAATCATACTTGATTAATCACAACTTCATCATTCAAAACAATGCACACGAGCTCGCTCTAGCTTATATCCATCATCCTTAAACATATCCACTGGATATAGTCTTTATATTCTACAAAAACGTAGATGACAGTTGCCTCGCCACACATGCAATCAAGAAGATCTGAAATAAATATAAATAAATTGCTTTAGATTTAATAAGGGAAAAAAATGCAGCACATTTTACCCAGGACATATTTGGCAGGTGAAGCAATCAGCACAAAAAATAAAGATAATAAAAAACCTCCCGGTGTTAATAAAGCACTCCACAGGCACTCGAGCGTTGTTTACGCTGTTGCGCAGCTGAACTCTCTGCAGAAATATCACTGACAAGTGATGCTTCAATTCAGCATTCGCTACTTTCTCTACAATCTGCCCTTCACGTTAATTTGTGTCTGGGGCGAGGGGTGGCCAAACAGTATGGTAATCCATTGTAGCTCACACATCAGCACAGTAGGAGAATATGTCGGGTTTAGAAGTACTGCGTCTAATTGCAGAAGAGCCCACACAGGGGTCATTATAATAAACATACTGTAGATGAAATATTAGCCCACCTACTGTTGTTTACTGCAAACAATGGGTTCTCTCCAAAATAAAAAAAAAAGTTAAAACAAGTTGCTGATGAGCATAGTTAGACTTCAGCTACCTCATTAACCAAGATTTCTGTCACACTTGGAAAAAAGTGCTCCCAGAAAAATCTTCCGGTTCATCCACCATTTGAATCTAGCTGACGGCTCGTTTAATTATGAGAATATGAGCGCCTTCAGGGTCAGCTCCTCATCAGAAGCGCACATATAGATCGCAGTGCTATTACTGTCACAACTGCTTTCACACATAATTGAATACACCTCCGAAGATTTGCATTTCCAGTCTTAAAGGAGAACAGATTTCATCCCTTTTCTCTAATATCATCACATAGGCATTGTTTGTATTAGGTATTAAGATGTGTTTTGGTCAGTCGGATCAAAAATAGATGAGGGAGACGCATTGCAGCTTATTCCTGATGTTTTAATCCTTCTTTTTTGTCCACTTTTGACCACATTCTGATTTTCTTTGAGGGCAGAGTCTATGGTAGTTTTTTTACTTATTTTCCAATTTAATACTGCGAAATAAGCTCGCTATGGAAAAGGATACAGAGAACAGTAACTTTTATTTCTGTTTTGACAGCCTAAAAACTATGCCAAATCCTTAAGCCTTTGGCATGAAAAATTCAGCATGAAACGGATGATCATCTTTCTTGCTATATAGTGACGTTTTTCCAAGTCATGTCCTTCAAAATTAATTGGGTTGTTGTCAGTTGCTTTTTCTACGCTCTTATTTGAGTAACAACTTGTTGAAAATGATAATTTATTACCCACACACTTCATTATGAGTGATATTTGCATGGGTTCTATATATATATATATATAATTGACATTCTATATACAAGCTATTAATATACAGTGCATCTGGAAAGTATTCATAGCACTTCACCTTTCCATATTTTTTTATGTTACAGCCTTATTTCAAAACAGATTAAATTCATTTATTTCCTCAAAATTCTACACACAATAGCCCATAATGACAACGTGAAAAAAAGATTTTTTGAAATTGTTGCAAATTTATTAAAAATAAAAAACCTGAAAAATCACATGTACATAAGTATACACAACTTGCAAACTGCAGACCTGTGCAGACCCGTGGACTTCTTGAAAACGCTGTATGACTGCAGATTAACCAACATGTCTCAATAAAGGAATTCTGCTTGTTTCGAGTCTCCTGGACTGGGTTCTCTCTCATTCACTCATTAATTTTTTCCAACATTGTTTAGAATTTTAATACACTCCTTTTAAAAAGATCTGGGGTTTCATTCAGAAATGTGGCATACACAATGCATACGTGATCTATAAAAATACCAATAAAAAGTAACCTAAAATTTTAAGGCAACCAGCTTCAGGACATTTTTGAGTTTACTTAACTTAAATTGATTCAAGTGCAGCACTTGAGTTGAAAGTTGAGTCAACTCAAAAAAGCTCTGCAGCAAGTTGCCCTAAAATTTTGAGTTGAGTTCACTTTTTTACAGTGTTGACAAGAGAATGTGTGCAGCTATAAGTAGTAACCTCTAAGTAAACATATTTAACTTAAATACTGACTTAATAGTGTCACCATCCTGAATCTATCCTGAAAATAGAACCACTTTAAATCACCATATAAGCCATAGTTTTATTCACTTTAAATTATTTCTGCTGTACGTTCACTTTTAAGAAACACTTTTAATGCACAACATTATAAATAAGACCCTTGAACATTATCGGTTTCAGGCTTATTTGGTAACTTGAAAATGAAGTCAAGCACAGTGCTGCGAGGGACACACAATGTGCCAAGACTGTTCTGTAGATCTGTCACACACTGAAAAATCTGCACAAACTTTGCAGAAAATGTTCATGCTGGGCACAATATACATACTGTACTGCATGCTACAAAGTAAGAAGAATGCTAGTGCGCTGTTCCTCTGTTCTCCCACCCACAGAGCACTGACAAGTCAATTCCTACTGTTTTACCTAGTGGGACTCACTCTTTGCAAGACTGCAGCAGCACTGCTTCTAATATATGCAAATAACACAGAATGGCAGCGCTGAGCCCTAAGTGCTACTGTAACCGACTCAATTAACCTAATATTTACTAGCCCTGTTCAGCAGAGGTGCCCACATGCATCTTGTCTTCGACTTCTCAGGCAACTATTTTCAGATAGAGCTAATGAAACAATTATGTAAGTGGGCAATTAAAATAAAAACATAAAAAATACCAAAGGAGACTGGAACACTCTGATAATGCAAAAGCAAGATGACATGCACTTAGCACCAGGGCTCCCCGTGGAGAATTGTGTTAAAAGACCATGAGCGCATTTAAAACGTCAGCTTTTTTTCCCCCGGACAAAGACGATTAACATTTAATGCCAATGCATTATTATATATAAAATGCTGCAAATTAATTAGCCAGTGAGTGCTGCTATTTTTATAAGCTGAATTAAAAAGGAATCACATTAAAAAGCAGAATGCAAATAATAGATGGAGAGGAAATGAGCTGCGGATCTGAAGGGACTGGATTGTTCTCAATGGAAAGACCAGCATGTGGCACAGAGAGTGACACAGAGTTCAGTGCCCCTGTTTAGCCCAATATATGTGTAGTTAATTAAGAAACTGATTAGATACACTTACATACACACACACACACTGTTAAACAAAGTACAACTAGTATGGCTATGCAGAAAATTATAGGACCACTTGAATTTGTTCAGTTTCTCTGTATTTATTTATTTATTTATTTATGTATTTATTTGTATGAGTGAAATGTTAATATTTGTTTTATTCTTTAAATTTCTTGGAATTTCTTTCAAATGTTAAAATGAAATAAAAACATTGACTGATACTTTATATTTAATTATATTTAACTTTTATTTCAAAATAGCAAACATTTTCATTAATTATGACTGAAAATAAGTAGGAGTGTAACGGATCATGGTTGATCCGTGATTTGTACAGATTGCAACCCACGGATCGGAACACATGAACCTGTGGATTAATACATTTATTTTCTTTACTTATAGGTTAATCCTAAACTTGTAATGATCCCAGAAACATCGTCTCTGGCGTCATTCAAATCACATGTATGAAAGCATTAAGGCTTTCCTGTAAAATATAATAATGACGGAATAAGTTTTAGTAGGTTATTCCAACACAATCTCACGGCAATTCGTAACTTTTTGATTAAGTGGCTAATTCGTACGAATTCGTACGATCTAATTCGTACAATTTAGTACGATTTGCTCATCCGCCAATGATGGTTGGGTTTAGGGGTGGGGTTAGGTGCCAAGCCTCCTTTTTAAAATTGTACAATTTCGTACGACTGAACTCGTACGAATTCGCCACTAAACTGTCAAAATGTAAAATACTTACGTTTTTTTCGTGAGATCAGGCTGGTTATTCAGGATGTGGTGTGTTTTATTAATGGTGTTTTTGGTGTCACTACTTGTTTAGCCTACATTAACGCATTCAGTGTAAGATCCATGATTAATCATCAAAAGATCAGGTTCTCAACACCCACGCAACTTAAATTATAAATGATGGTGATTTGCATATGTTTATTACTCCTTCGAATCGCTGCATTCAAATCTGTGTTTGGGAAACACAAAAAGCAAGAAAGAGATTCCGTCTTTAGTCTTTGTAATTTAGATAAAACCACTGATGTAAATGGTATAGTTTAAAATCACCATCATGGTCAAAAATGAAAGTTGTTTTTACATTTGTCTCCTCTACTTTTTGACTGATCAGAAAAATGGTCCAATCCATGACTAAAAAACCATAATGTGATATGAACCATGAGATTTGTGATCCACTACACCACAAAAAATAAGTGTTATTCAACAAAATATTGATCTTCTGACCTTTAAATGTTACAATTATGTTGTCTAAAAATGAATTTAACAATGCCTGATAACACTAACCTGATTTCACCAAGTAGGACATGTTCCTGGATCAAAATCTATCTTGATCCTGGAACAACATTCCAACCAGCCAATCAGAATAAAGGGATACATTTACCTTTTATATTAAGTTTAGGCTTACGGTTAGGTTTATGCACTTCTACATGTTATCCAACTATTATTCCTCTTTGATTTGTGGAATAATTTACAGTTATGGTTGGGTTTAGGGGAAGGAAATAGGTATGGATTACATTTTCAAACAAAAATGATGTTCCAGGATCAACATAAATGTTATTCCAGGATCGCATAGTACTTGGTAAAATAATGGCATGATGACATAGTGCTTTTCAATTTTTACCAATAAAAACAATTTTATTTTAAATACAACTGTCATTGCCACATCTATTTTCAACAGTGACAATAATGAGAAATGTTTCTTAAGCAAGAAAATCAGAAAATGCTTATTTTTAAACCCAAATCAAAACATATAAAGACTTTTTAAAGACATTTCTTTTGCACAACATGCAGAACAGTTCTGGGATAAAGTTCTGTTGTAAGTGAAGAACGTGTAAAATAGGAAATGGAGGCAAAACAATACAAAGAATTCCTCTGTCACACACATAAATATGCATCTGCTGCAGGGAGACAAGATTTAGACATCTGTGCTGAACTGTAAAGAACAAAATCACAACTATGACCTATACCAAAACACAAGATAACAAGCAAAATAAAAGAGGCATGCTTGAGCATGTACAACTAGTATGGCTATACTGAAAATTAAAGAACCACTTGATATTTTAGTTTCTCTGGATTGATCAGTTATGAGCGAAATGTTTGTGTTTGTTTTATTCTATAAATTTCTTGAACTTTCTTTAAATTTTAAAATTAAATAACAACATTAAGAGGATTGATTGATAATTTATATTTAATTACATTTTATTTTAGTTTTATTTCAAAATAGCAAATGTTTTCATTTATTATGACTGAAAATGAGGGTTATTCCACTAAATAGTATTACTATCAGGTATGAGTGAATTGTTCATATTTGTTTTATTCTTTAAATTTCTAGGATTTTCTTCAAATTTTAAAATTAAATAATACTATTGGGGATTGATTGATAATTTATATCTGATATTTTTGTTTTATTTCAAAAAAGTAAGTCTTTTATTGTGGTTTCTTGTTGTTTGTATAGTTTCACAGTTGTTCAAATAGGCTAAACTGCAGTAACAGAGCAATACTATGTACTCTGCAATACTTTCACTCCAAAACTTCAACAATCCTGTGATCAGTTTCTTAAAATATCATAACCATAAAAGCGACTGTCATAACCGCGTTGTAATAATCATGCAAATTGAAAACTCCTCACCTTTCTACATGAGTAAATTTACATGGGGAAAGTCCCCGTATGTGACACATGAAGCTCTTCACTAAAGTTCAACACTTCTAAAGACTACGCTTCTTTTATTTAATAATTTACAGTCCTGCAGAAAACAGCGTGCCCACTGTGTGTGACCAATTAGTCCTGATGGTTGAAACTGTGTGGAAGTCAGAAACCATTTCAGTGTTACAGCCTGAAATGTATCTCCCTCAGAGAAGCAGTGGTAGTAATTAAAGTATGAGAGCAGCAATTCATAAGATTACTGCTTTATTTTTCAACATTGTGGGGTTGTTGTGTATCAATATAATTATATTTCAGTTTGTTACATTCAAATGTTTCACCCAGGTACTGTGTATTGCACACAGCGCTGCTAATAATGTGAATAATTACATATTCTTCCAATTAATATTTTAGTCTGATCTCATGAACTGCATGAGTTCTGTAGAAAAAAACGTCTCTGTTCCTGAAAGCGTAATGTCATGATCTTCCATTTTGATGAGGCAGCGTGTGCTCCAGATTTAAGCAGTTAATTTTGTCTAATAAGGGCTCCAGATGTGAAGATAAGATTATCTTCGTTCCTCTATTATTGATGTAGCTCTGTGCCCAAGGACTCCTGGAAGGCCTAATGGTGAATATAGAAGAAAAAATGAAATGGATTACGTACTAAAAATATCTGAAAATAATTTAATCCATAGACTTTGCATGGCTTGTTGGAGCTTGAAATCTTTGAAGTCATTAACTTTGAGCTGCTTGAAAATCATGCACAAAAGCAGAATGAAGGCTGAATTGCACAATCATTTCACTGTAGCGTTCTGGCTCTTGTTTTACCGTTGTGTCCTGAAAACAAAATCCATCTATAAAGTTTCCAGTAATTGGCTAGTGGACCCGAAGGACATTTATGGTTACTTGTGTAAGTGAAATGTAGTGTAAGCCAAATACAAACAAACCTGCAATTTAGTTAAGTAATTTAGAGGAACATTTTAGACTAAGTGATATAAGCTAATTACCTTTTTCCTTTATTTTTCAAACCAGAGCCTGAAGTGAAATTCAGGAGTGAAATAGATGCACACAGTGCTGTAAAAAGCACAAGGGCAACTTGCTGAGCAGAGAGAATGAACGTGACCTTTATGAAAATTCTTTTGAGTTTGTTGTTGTTGCTTCTTTTTCTTTTAATTTTGTCAAAATAAGCTTTAGCCAGTGTCAGGACGTGGACGCGCTGGAGCACTGTTTTTTAACATGTCAGTGTTTACGAACAGATTACTTAAAAAAGAACACGATTAATATTGACAAACTATAGAACTTTTTCTTTGTAGCTGCATGGACGGCATCATAGTGACCAGCGTCTTGAGGTAGGATGCTTAGAACTTCCTTTTACAGCGTTTACAACTGGTAAATCTTGATCTGAAAATGGATGTCAATATCATTTTGAGTGGCTTACAGAGTGATTTTGAGATCCACAACTTTGATTTTGAAAGGTGTGTGTTAAATTTGTTATACCTTTGGTTGGTTGGTACTTTGACATGCACTGTCAACCCTGGGACCTTATATAGGCAGGTGTATGTCCAGTCAACTAAATTTGCCAAAGGTGAACTCCAATCTTACGAATGATCAGTGGAAACAGAATGTACCTGAGCTCAATTTAGAGCTTCACAGCAAAGGCTTTGAATACTTATGTACATGTGATTTTCAGGTTTTTTATTTTTTATAAATTTGCAACAATTAAAAAAAAAAATTTTCACATCATCGTAATAACAACAAACACATGCATTCATTGCAGTACATCATGGTTTATTTTGAAAGGTAAAAGTCCTCAGAACAACATCCCATCAAACATATATAATCCACCGACACAATAGTGTTGAATTATGAATGGTTATTCATTTGTTTATGTCACCATTTCATTCAGAGACATGTTGTTTGCATTGTTTGCTTTGTTACTTATGATCAAAAACAGCGTCTTTGTAGTAAAAAGTAAGACGATTTTATAGCTTACAGTGTTAAAAATAAAATGAGACCACGAACTGAATTAAAAGTCATAGTTATAAGTTACTAAAATCTAAACAAATCAGTTGAGTGTTATGACGTTCTGCATATGTATATCTGTGAGCAACTTTTAGCCAGTAACTTACTTTCTAGTTTGACAGATGGGAAATTTAGCAAATGGGTGCATGATCTTTCGAAATATGGTGACGTTTATTTATCTATTTGACACGTTTTTGTTGTTTTATTGCACAGTCACTGGTTCAGTGGCTCACTGCGGTCAAGAACTGTTACTATCAACCTAGGCTCATTCTGAAAACTTACCTCTATATATATTTGTGGAGATCGCCAAATACATGCCAGGAGCTACGTTTTTTTTGTTGTTGTTGCAGTTTTTGTTTTCATGAATCCATGAGAAGCCGCTGTGTACGCATTTTGAGATCTTAAATTTCTCTCGCGAGTGCCTCCTGTTCTGATGTCCACTGATGTACATGGCGGGCTAACTAGACAAACTGGTAACATCCAAAAAGCTGTCCATACAGAGGTAAGCAGTCAGCTGGTAAGCGTGAAAAGGAGCAGAGTCATCTGTACTTCTGGCTACATAATTCACGATCTCCAGAAACGTATATAGTGGTACGTTTTCAGAATGAGTCAATGTTGGTTACTATTAAAAAGTTAGGTTGGTGTAAATCCCCAAAAGTGAGTGCTGGCTAACAGGTTAAAACATTTGTAAGTTTTCGTCACTGAAATACACACTTTTTAAATGTGACTAATTGCAATCATGTTTTTAATTTAGAGTAATTACAGACCAAAAGTTTTGCAGTGCTTAGATTTTAAATGAATCTAAAAAAATCTGACAAAAGTTGTCAAAACGTTCCTTTCTTATTTAACTAAAATTTCAAGTGTGCTTTGAGTGCCCAAACACATAATTTTTGCTAAAAATAATTAAAAACTAAAATACTTTTCATTTACGTCACATCCATCGTCCGCCGTATTCACAGTATAAATATATCCCACAGCCTTCCTGTCTCTCTACTGCACACTAATGATAGCTTGCAGGGGAAAAAGGAAAGAAAGAAAAAAACACATTTCACTACCCTGTTGTGCTTGTCAAAAATAAATCTTTAAAGTTTGAACAGCAACAATGCAGGGGCTGATTTTTATTTAAAATTGCGTGGCTTCAATCAAAAAAAGGCTTAATAAATTCAAAAGGCAGTGATTTTGGAAGGTCTGTATCTCAACTTTAAACATACATTGAAGAAAAGGCTAGACTGTATCTTGTTTGGTTGGACTGTATTTTGATTGTTCTCTTTAGACATTCTGTTGACATGATTGCTGCGTCTTGTTAAATTATTGTCATTTCAGTATTAGTAGACTAGTTTGTTAGGGTTAGGAGAATAAATTGATGTACTTGTGGAACACCTCAAATTCTCCTCACCCTGCTCTAAGCACGATTCCAAGTATCGTTGGTATGTGTGGTTTGTTTCTTATGTAAACTCAATTGCAGAGAAATGAGCCACCACTAACCATATATAAATTGGTCAATCTGTGTATTATGTCTTTTCTCACTCCCCTCACTGTCAATCACACTTTCCTGACAAGCGTGAATGATGCAGTGAGATTTTGTATCTTATTTCCGCTCACGTTGAGCAGATATTGGCTCTCTTCTCGTTCTTTTGAACCTTTGCATTACATTCTTGACAAATATGTACTGTTCTGTGTTGGCAGTACAATGTTTTATTGCTTTTGTCATGTTTCTCAGTTTATATCTTTACTCTTGCAAGTTTACTCTTGTGCCACCCACAGCATAAAATAAAGAAAAAATCCACATCATTTTCCACCCACTTAAAAAATTACTTTTTCTTTACACTACCGTGATGTTTGGGAAAAAAAGTAGAAAAACTGTCCAAAAGTCTGGCGAAAAGGATGCCGGTCAAAATGTCTTGCAATAACATGCAGTCACAGTACAAGGACCAGTGGCATAGTTATGTATGTGCAAGGGTGTGCAGGAGCCACTTAAAATGCCATTCTTTTTTAGGGCCTACTCACACTATGCTATCCGAACTGTGCCCAGGCCCGTTTCTCAGAAGTGTGAGTGCTCTGAATCGGGCTCAGGCACGGTTCACTTGGCCGGCCCTGGCCCGGTTGGAAGAGGTGTGCCAGAGTGTGGTTCACTTGGGCTTTGGCACGGCACGCTTGTGTGTGAATGCAAAACACGCCTGAGCCGAAACTGAAAGCGAGACATGACTTTTAAGGGACTGTTTCATATGCGTGTATTAATCATTCTTACTGTTCAATGAACGCAAACTGTCGTAGTTTATTAAAGATGCAAACCCCTCACTGCACGAAAGCTCCGCACTTTTAGCAAACCTCCTAAATCCTGCAGTACAAGGACTTCACGATTGTTTATGAGCGTCAAAAGTGGCTGATCTGTTCGGTGAAATATTTGACTGCGTATATCAAATATAACACATATCAAATGACTTAAACGATGATATAACTAAAGAAATCTCCACTTTGCTGAGCGAGAGTGCTTCTGATCAGCGCATCATCGATGGCGTAAGCGTGCCCATGCCCGAATGTAATGTGAGTGCGGGCCGTCGGGGAAGACAGGAGGGGGGACAAACGTGCTTTGGCCCGGTTCAAGGCAACTGTACATAGTGTGAGTACGCCCTTAGGCAATGTTATAGCTTTAATAAAAACTGTTTTGTAAACTTCACTGTTGTCTATTTCTAATCAGGACTAATAAGCCAGATCTGTGCTGATTTTTTGTGCTGATTACTTTATCAGTGACAGTAAATCAGAAGACTGCCAGTTTTAGTTTTATTAAAAAAACACTAATAATAATAATAATAATAATAATAATAATAATAATAATAATAATAATAATAATTATTATTATTATTATTATTATGATTATTATGATTATTATTATTATTACTATTATTATTATTATTATTATTACTGTTTAAAAATAAATAAATAAATAACATGGTGGATAATGGTACCTGATGCTGACTTATAAAGTATTTGATGAAAAGAATTTAACATTTATATACATATTTCACCTTTAAAATTACAAAATAATATTTTAGTTTGCATATTGTACATTTTTTTGTAAAATTTTAAACTGATTTCCATGGTAATAAGTTTTTATCCATTGATTTATTTTCACAAAATCTGACAAAAAAACACCCAGTTTTTCTGACACACACAAGGACTCATTTGTGGACACACTAGTGACAGGGACTTAAGCTTTTAAGACATTTCAGTGTGAATATGAATCTTTTGGAAAACAAGAAAATTCTATTATAGACTGAGAGTGTTTTTTAAATGCTAATACCAATTTTAAATGTATCTAGATTAGCATATGCATAGCACAAGTGTGAAATCATCCAAATTCAACAAAAACCCTGTTTCCACCTGGCAATAACACACATAACAAGAGGTCAGTCGAGATGCATTACTGCTTACTGGGTAATAACAATCGTTCAGATTTGTCTTTCGCGTTCAGGTCCTTTCCTCTTATTTCGGGAAACATTACCTAGCAATGTGCTATGCACAAGTACCATGAACCAAACCACATTACACAGCTTTCAAGCTATTGGGAAAGCATGTGCCTGAAAAGAACCTGGACGTCAGCAACATCTTCAACCGTAATCATTGTGTTTTTGAACAACACACCAAAGCACAAATACCTTGTTTTGATAGGCTTTCTCAGAACACACACGTGTTAGATCAGAAGGTGGAAAGCAAGGGGTCTTTGGCTGTACAAACACACTGACCCACAAGAGTACTGTATACAAATTTATTGTGACAACTGCATTATATATATATATATATATATACATTTATTTTTCTGGCATTTTCTGGCAATTCTTTCACTGAATAAAGTTTTCATTCCTGTAAATTACTGAACTGTGTGTACAAAACAAGACTACACACTAAAAGGTTGGTTCACAAGAAAGATACACCGTCAGAAAATCAAACAGGGCAGGGCATTTAACTGCTTTAATTGATTCAACATGACTAATAAACAGGCACTACGGGATCATCTCTCAGAATGATTTATTTCAAACACTCGATTGAAGTTATGAGGTGAGTTCAGAATAAAAACATGTTATTTAATGTGGTATTTTCACATAGTTTCAGATGTAGCAGCAACACAAAGCAATAGAGAAGCGATGCAACAGGATCTAATTAAATCTTCTGCAATCTTTGCGTAACTGAATGAACCATGGCTCTGTTTAGTAAATCCTGCTCTGAAAGCAGCTGCTGAAGATTTACAGCTGATTACAGAACTGGCTTTACTGACAAAAAATTGCATGAATATGACCTTCAATTAATCACCCAGCTCTACATTCCAGGGTGAATACCAGATGGAACACGGGCAAAGTGTCTAAAGGGGATCATTAAAAATGAAATTAAAAAAAAGTTGAATTTCGCAGATATATTTCAGAGCACACAAATTATTGAAGTATATTTAATATTCTAAAATACAGATATAAAAGGACAAAATGAGAACAGCTCCTTTCTCCGAGTCAAACCCATGCATCATTTGCTGTTCTCGTAAAGCTCTCACAACCTTGCCAAACTCTTGCCCCCTTTTCACACTGTTTGCGTACATCAGACTCTCTAGGGCCTTCCCAGAGAAGAATGAATCTTGGATGAAGGACATGTAGAGAATGCAAATGTTCTGTCTGTGTTTCCCCTAAACTACAATTTCTCAGCTTCAGTTATGTAGACAGGTCGTCTGTCTTCCCCCTCAGGGGCTGTGTGATGACATCTGTCGCCACATATGGCGGCCAGAAAGCATGTTTGTTTTTAAATCTAATGATAAGCACGACACTGGGATCTATTATGTGGAGAAATGATAATGATATTGCTGATCGTATTTCCAGAGAACGCTTCATCCTATTAGAGCACGCGGGGAAAAAAATGCAAGAATGATGAAAAAAGGTTTCAAGTGCCAAAGATGGCAGCTAGGACGAAATTGTTGAAAGAAAATAATCTATGTTTATGGAAAGGGGAAGCGCTTTTATGTGATAGAGGCTATTTGCAGAACGCAGAACAGTCATCTAAAGTGATTGCTTTACAGTGATGATAAACACTGACTTTTGCAAGGTGTAAGTCTTTTGGCACCATTTCCTCTTTTGACTCGCTCTATGCCTGAGTGCTGTAATGGCCTCATCTCCACAGATCTATAGTTGTATATTTAACCTCCTGACACACTGTGATCTCCTGCCAAGGTGTATTTCAGTGATATTAGGGTATGCCTACATGGTATTTAGAACGCTTACTACTTGTAGTTGGGTCAGCAATGGCTATTCGGGACAAAAACGTGTAGATTCAATTGTTATTGAATATTGCTTGTTGGTTATTGATACAGGTTATTGCTTGTTTTATTCAGACATCTCAATCGGAAAGAATCAAGTCTAAACCTGTTTTCTGAAAACTACAACTTAGTTGGCTTTCATTTACACTGTATTGCTAAACAGTTGTAACTAATTTCATATACAGAATCTGAAAAATGTCAAAATTAATACAGAAACTTGAAATATATTTATTCATTCATTTTCTTTACAGCTTAGTCCCTTTATTAATCTAGGGTTGCCAAAGAAGAATGAACCACCAAATTAATCATGCAAATGTTTTAGCAGCAGATGCCCTTCCAGCTGCAACCCATCACTGGAAACACCCATACACAGTCAGTCAAACACATTTACTACAGACAATTTAGCTTACCAAATTCACCTATACCACATGTCTTTGGACTGTGGGGGAAACCAGAGCACCCGGTTGAAACCCACGCAAACACGAGGAGAACATGCAAACTCCACACAGAAATGTCAACTGACCCAGCCGAGGCTCGAATCAGTGACCTTCTTGCTGAGAGGCAATCGTGCTACGCACTGCGCCACCGTCACACCCCTTGAAATATATTACAAATGATAATGCTGTGTGCAATTAATAACAATTACTTATACAAAAAGCGTTACACATAATTACCAGATATATCATACATAATGTAAATAGCATATTTTTCAACGATAAATAGCAAATAATTTGATTGGAATATTAATTAAACATTAAATTAAAACACTCAATTAGGGTTTTCTCAATTAGATAAACATCATTATGCCCGTGTGACTAGGAGCAAAACTTTGGTTGCTTTATTTAATATAATGCAACAAATAAAGAATAATCAATCACCAATATATATTTACAAAATGTACAATTAATGCAAAGAAATTAATGTAAAGAAATGGAAAGATACCTTTGGAGGAAAGGAAAATGAGTGGTGCCACCTCAAGGAAAATTATAAATTAAACACACTAACTGAAGCCCCTTTCACACATACAGACCTTTCAGGATAATTACCGGCAATTTTCTGGAAAGGTCTGTATGTGTGAACAGACCCTTTTTTAAAATACCGGTAAATTTGTTCTGGCAATTATCCGGAAAGAGAAGTTGCAACATTCCTGGTAATTTTCCGGAATGCTGCTCTGTGTGAACGCAGAAGGAAAATTGCCAAGAGCGCGTTCACGTCTAGAACGTGCTGACGTGAGACGTCTACTCCAGCCAATCAGAACATTCAGACGCATTCACATCCATGCTGTTTATGAAAATAAAAGCCTTTGAATACTTTTCCAAACACATTTAGCTGCTAGATGTTAATCAGATAACATTTCTATGTTCCTTCTTAATGCCAACTGTGTAGAAAATTATTGATAAACTGCTTATGATAAACCACTGTTTGTTTACCTTCTAACACTGCTTCAGTTGTGTGCATGTGAAAGACTGCTCTGGTGAGTGCCAGCACACACATATTATCTACATCTTGACATGCGAAAGTGTTCCTCCAAATATTTTTATTGAAGTTGTTCACAATACTTATCCATCTACAGAATCTGTTATGTAGTCAAATGTGTAAACATTTAGCTGCGGTTTGCGCTTCTGCCTTTGGATGTCTCTGGAACAAAAGCAGCTGCACAAATGGTAAAGCTTTAAATAAAGGTCAAATCATCAACAAAGGCCCGACCCCTTCTGGGTTTACAAATACAAGCGCAGCCGTTTAGAGGTCATTTCTGGTTAATGATGTCAGAGTTTAACGGTATTTTGAAATGGATGTGTGAACGGTCTTTTAAGGAAAAATTCCGGAACGTCCTTGCCTGTGTGAACAGTGCTTATTTGAATTTATCAGTAATGTCGTTCCAGTAATTTTGCGGATATTTACTGGTATCAGTGTGTGAAAGAGGCTTAAGCCCCACCCTCTGAATAATGAGAAAAAGAAGAAAAAAAATGTCTCAAAGCATCACACGTCTTTAATAGCAACTGTTCTTCTAAAAAAAAAAAGCAGCTCAAGCCTTTCTTACTTAATGAAATAGCATTACAGCTCAAAGCAAAACACAACCCACAGAAAACAGGGTGTGAAAGTGTCACAAAAAAGAGAGCAGTGACAAGAGATGGATAATTCTCCCTAGTCTGGCCCAACTTGTCATATCTGCTCTATTTTTACGTTGTAATAATTACCATTTGGTTAAATAAATTACTTAATACAGTAACTTAACAAAATATGCTGAATTTAATAACTTAGAATATGTCAAAGCAGTGCAACTTTGCTTTGGGCATCTCAAGTTCAAATCCCAACTAACAGATCATTCACAACAACCCCCTATCTCCCCCGCCCCTTTTTGTTCTCTCTCTCTCTCTCTCTCTCTCTCTCTCTCTCTCTCTCTCTCTCTCTCTCTCTCTCTCTCTCTCTCTCTCTCTCTCTCTCTCTCTCTCTCTCTATATATATATATATATATATATATATATATATATATATATATATATATATGTGTGTGTGTGTGTGCCTATATACCTTCACTTCCTGTCCAACCACAGTCCAAAATAAAGGCAAACAAATGCAAAATATAAATCTTTAAAAAATAGCATATCATTATATATTTCATATTTTTGGGATATGAGCTGGGATTTTTTACCCTGAAGTTTTGTATTTATTACTGCTCCCAGTGGCATGCCATAGCTTTCACGATGAGGCTTAATAAAACACTTCCACCAACACTTCTGTTGATTTGGAGCATAGATTTGAGCTTTCCATCTGGCTTCCGGCCACATGGAGGCACAAAAGCCTCCGTCAAGCAATAACAAACACCTTGAAAAAAAAAATCCAGGTGGTGGTGAATTTGGAAGCCGGCCTCAAGTATCTGTCTATCAACCGCCACCAACTGGATATATATACAGTATATACAGTTGAAGTCAGAATCATTAGCCCCCTTGAATTATTAGCCCCTCTGTTTATTTTTCCCCAATTTCTGTTTAACGGAGAGAAGATTTTTTTCAACACATTTCTAAACATAATAGTTTTAATAACTCATTTCTAATAACTGATTTATTTTATCTTTGCCCTGATGACAGTAAATAATATTTGACTAGATATTTTTTCAAGACACTTCGATACAGCTTAAAGTGACATTTAAAGGCTTAACTAGGTTAATTAGGTTAAATAGGCAGGTTAGGGTAATTAGGCAAGTTATTGTATAACGATGGTTTGTTCAGTAGACTGTCGAAAACAATATATAGTATAAATAAAACAAATAAGACTTTCTCCAGAAGAAAAAATATTATCAGACATACTGTGAAAATTTCCTTGCTCTGTTAAACATAATTTGGGAAATATTTTAAAAAAGGAAAATAAAATTAAAAAATAAAAAGGGGGGCTAATAATTCTGACTTCAACTGTATATCTGCAACCTTTTTCCCAAAGGAAACCTACAGCTTACTTTTTTTTAAGAACATCCTTTCAACAAGTCTAAAACTGTTGCTCAAAGTTTAGTGCTATAAAGTAGCCTGGTTGGGTTTCGGCCCAGAGTGAAATAGGCTACGTTCACACTGCAGCCAAATGAATCCTATTTTTTTTTTGCTCACATGTGACTCAGGTAATGACAGTGTGAACAACCCAAACCGCATGGAATCTGATCTTTTCAGCTCTGATTTGTCCCACTTTCATATGTAGTATTAAGTCAGACACAGATCTGATGTTTTGCAATGCGACTGCATTGAGAACGGTTACATAGGATTTCATGTGACTTTTACATAATCTTTGAGCGACATGCGTCATCATTCTGTGCTGCAAACATCCTCTACTCCTCAGCAGCATAGTAGAATGACACACAGGGCAGTTGTTTTACCACAGAAAGTTGGTCGTTCTTTTTGAAAACAAAAATTGAAGGCAAAGCTGGTGCTTGTTAACCAATTTGGTTAACGATTGAGGCACGGGTTGATCGCGAAGCTGAAGAGCATCGGGCGGTGTTGCGGATAGGGGAGGAGGGGGCGCTTTCAATTTAAGGGGAACTTTCTCTCCAAGAGAGAAAAGGGCAGGTGCTCAAGTACCCAAACCCCCTTCTGCACCCGCATGTTGTTTAAAAACAAAGTAAAATGAAATAACTCTGCAAACAGAGATACTGTAAACCAACTCCACCTTCACAGTTCAGTCTGCGGCTGCTCATTAACCCTTGATGAGTTGACGTCATCGGCGTTCAGAAAGATGCGCACCGCGGTTGTCATAAATCACAAATTATCAGTGTTTTCAATCATAAGAGACTTATTTTAGGTTTCAAATGGCGAAATACACAATAGAAGGAGCAGAACGACCTTTTACAGTTCATGAAATACACCACGGTTGCCTGTGAAAAGGGCAATAATCATATTAAGCATAATCTGACAACGTGCTTCGTACAGTATACACATTGTGTGCATAATTAGACATTTTGTGCTGTCCATAACTGAACTTTTGCACATTGCATAGCTGACAAGTCTATTTATCATTCAACTGGGACAACAATTTGGAAAGTCAGATTTGGCCCACATTGAGTTCACAGCTATCACAAACAGATCTTGTGTCCTTCATTTCTGGACACATCTGTGGTTCACAAGAATAATAGGCAAAAAAAAAAAGGGAGAAGCATTAAAAACAGAAAAAAAGGTTTACACACGAATGAGTCCTTCACAAAAAGACCAATAATGTGCATTCGCGTTTTGTTTTGATTTCATGCCAACTTTTTATGACTGCTCCGTATGTAAATCATTAAAATAATGCTCAAAGGCTTAGAAATCCTCAAAAGCAACAGATTAATGCGTTCAAAACAGGCTTTGTATCACAAAGTCAAGATATAAATGCACAATGCCTTCAGGCAATACACAGACTAACTATATGTGTTGTAAATCGACATGATGAGGTCATGCCTAAAAAAGCTCTTAAGCCTTCAATTTCCCTTAAGCTTGTGCAAAATGTGTAATGTTTGTAAAAAACAGACTGTGGAAACCAAACTGCATACAAAGCATTACCCTATCACATTATGACACCCAACAGCAGGGAGGATATTTCATTTTTTTTTAGCTTTCTCATTAGTGTCTGCAGTTGAACGCTAGCCGGTCGTAGCATCTAACAGTGTCCTAGCTGTCAAGAGAAAGGTGTTTTAATTATAAGGTTTAAGAGTTGAAAACGTAAGGCTGCGTGTCAAGGCCATAGTCGATAAGGTTCAAGCTTTCTTCTGGCAATTAGCCGGCCGTTGGATTGACAGAGTATTTCAGCCTCACCTAGCTGTTCTTTGCCCTGAAGTTAACATGTCAGTCTCTCCTTCCCTGCTAATAACAGATGTTCACAGATGTGTGCATTTCAACGTCAGGTCCATTCAGTTAACCTCCGGTAAGAGCAGGGTTAAAGACAAATGATTAAGACCTTCTGGTATTGTTTACTTCAAGAGAGCAGAGATGGGCCTGTCAGTGGTTCCTTACTTTTCAAGCTAGCATTGGTGGTACATTTCAACACATATCTCTGAGATCAGACCCTCAACCAGTCTTTTATTTATAAATTTAAACACTTTGAACGCCTTTGAACATTAAAAAAGTGTTAAAGCTGTAGTTTTCCCAAAAATGAAGAAATACTGATCATTTACTCATCATCCCTTTTTTATTTTCTTGGTCTTTTAGGTTCAATTACTGTCAAACACATTTCAAGGCAAGGTTTATAGACCTTCCAGTAATTATTATACAACTTCAGAACAAATAAGATATATTAAACTTCAAGGATTATTATTATGACAGTTTTTTACTTGGAGTTTCTCATAAGCTACAAGAAAAGTTCTGCCAAACTGACCATTTGGTTTCCATTTAATATTAAATATGATTCTTATAGTTAGAATAACACAAGGATGTTTTATACATCCTCGTATAAAACAATATATATATATATATATATATATATATATATATATATATATATATATATATATATATATATATATATATATATATATATATATATATATATATGTATATATATATATATATATATATATATATATATATATATATATATATATATATATATATATATATATATATATATATATCTGCAACTGCCTCTCTGGCTATACCACTAACTGTGCCCTCTCTCTCTCTCAAAAAAAAAAAAAAAATTTTTTTTTACTAATGCTTTGCTTCTTAGACTTTTACACACCTGAAACTTGTCTATAGCACTTGTTCACTGCTGCTCTTATAGTTGTGTAAATTGCTTCCTTGTCCTCATTTGTAAGTCAGTTTGGATAAAAGCGTCTGCTAAATGACTAAATGTAAATGTAAATATATATATATATATATATATATATATATATATATTTTTTTTTTTTTTTTAATTATTGAAAGTGGATTGTGATCAATTAATGTCAAGCTTTAATAAGCTGCATACTGCTTGTAAATGTAAATGCAGCAACTTATTTTTTACAAATTTGCTTTTAATGACATAACATAATATTGTATTAACTGGAAATAATTTAATATTAGGGATGAGCATTTCATAGAAAAGTAATCGAAATCGACATTCCAGGTCGACCCTACTGCATGTGCAATCATCACGTGATCCCACTCTGTTAGCCACACTTTGCAGCCACATTTAATCTCTGTGTAGGATGGACCGATTCTTAAGCCTTACTTTGCACTACATTGATGATGATTGAAAGCTGTGCCAGAGATGCCTTGAGACGTCATATTTTCTGTTACATTAAAATTATTATTAATATTAAAATATTTTTTACAGAAGATTCAAGAAATGCACTGTTTAAAATATTATTTACAGGATATGCAGGCGTTATTTTATTTAGAAGAGACACTGCTTATTTTCTACTTTTAATATGAAAAACATTGAAAATAATTTACTTTGTTTCCAAAAGGGCAAGTTATTTATTAGTTGGTTTTAGGCAATGTGTGTTTAAATTTCAGTTGTTCAACGTTGATCTCTTGAACTTTGTACTTGAAAGCTGTATTGTTAGCTAGTTAACATCTCCCCACAACTTCTTACTTTCATTTAAGTATATTTAATTAGACAACTCAACTTTATTGGTTTTGTCATAATGTACAGCTGTGAAAAGTAGCTTTCTGGAGCCAAGCAGATTTTACACACATAAAAACAATTCAATTCCAATCACCTCAGTTATGTAACTTGCACAGTACACTGTTCCCAGTATTCTACTGTAAAAAAGCCCTGTAAGATCTAACAGTGTACAGGACATGTTTTTGGACTTTGGGGGAAACCCACATGAACATGGGGAGAACATGAAAACTCCACACAGAAATGCCAACTGGCCCAGCCAGGACTCAAACCAGCGACCTTCTTGCTGTGAGGCGACAGTGCTAATTATTGAGCCATCGTCTCACCCTCCAGTTTATTTGTATAGGACTTTTTACAATAATTATTGTATGCTTCAAAGCAACTTTACAAAAGTTGCACATTATTGCATTACAATCAAATTAAATTGAAGTTACAATCAAATATAAGTTAATATGTACATATGTACATAATATGTATACAAATATATATATATATATATATATATATATATATATATATATATATATATATATATATATATATACACACACATAGTTAACCTGCACCCTTATAGCATATAGGTGATGTCTTATGTGTACATGCTTAACGAAGTGTATTTGTGTATTAAGTGTATGTGTTGTCTTCGATTCCTCGATGGTTGACATCATCTCTTCAAATAACTTATTTCTGGTTGGTTGGTATGTATGCTTGCTTATATACACTGTAAAACCCAAGTCACCTTTATCAAATGAAATGAGGATAGTTAACTCAAAATTGACTGAAAGTTAAATCTAATCATTTGAAAAAAGTTTTGAACTCAGTGTTGAAGATAATGAGTTAATTAAATACATCATTACTTCAAATTAAATGGAGTAACTTCACAGTACTCATATAGATTAGATTACATAAATGGTCTGTTGCAATCGGTTTCCTCAAACGGTTTGAGTTGCCTTAACTCAGTAGGTTTTATAGTACTTAGTTGGTTTGAGTTCTCTTCATTTATTGGGTTTTACTGTGCTCAAATTGCTCCATTTACTATATATATACGCATTAGGATTAGTTTTTGAACTTAAATGGTTTGTTGTAATCGGTTTCCTCAAATGGTTTGAGTTACCTTAACTTATTGGGCTTTACAGTGTATGATTGAATGAATGAATGCATGAACGTTGCAAGCATCATTTGTGACATCTTTAACCCATGAAGTCTCCTGCAAAACCTTCTGTGTGAAGAACAGACTAAAATTGAGGTTATTCGCTGAAAATAATGGCGTCAAAATCTTTTCTGACATCCATTGTATGTAAAGGAGCACTTTGGACATCTGGCTATAAATATCTCCTTTGTGCTCAGCGAAAGAAAAGAAAGTCATATGGGGGTTTTCGACAGACGAGAGGTTGAGTAAATGATACAGCACCAGTCTTTTCATTTTTCTGTGAACTATTCCTTGAGAGGTGTAAGAAGAAACGGCGCTCATAATTAACCTTGATTTTGAGCTTCTGATCTGACAAATTACATAACCAAACTATTATAACAATGTCAGAAAAACCTGACAATCGTCGAGGGCTTTAGCAAGTAGTATTTTCCTCCAATGACATCAACTGAGCAAGTTTCCTATGAACCAACGCAAGGTAATGAAAGTACGGCTTTGCTTTATTGAAGTTCTCAGATCTCCCAAGGCAGCACGCTCTTTCAAACAAAGACGTTGCATCATTGTCAAACCAAACTTTGAAAATTATAAAATCTCGACAGATCTGCAATAATCAAAGCATCGCATTCGCACCACCCTCCTCTGACATGTTATCCTCGGTGTTGCAACCAGCTGTGAAAAATATGTCTTCTAAATAAACGTGATCTAATTATAGACATTATTGCGAGGGCCTCCGGTGCCTAGTGAAACTGCACATTGCTTTACCGCGGAGAGCAGTGATACCATGCAGATGGAAAGAAAAGAATGGAGGCTTTTATTAAATATTCCACGCACAAACAACAGACTGAATTGAGCTGGGATCGAGCCTACGCTTTCAAACAAAAGTATATCTCATGAACGAAATGAAAAACAATGACCTGACCTTCAAGAGCACTCGCTCACCTCAAATGGTCCAACCCTCTTTCTGACAGACAGTGGCAGCAATTCTCCAAGGGCATGTTACCATCTCGCTCTGACCCAGGGCAAAACTCGCATCAACCATTTATTTGGGTTTCTATTTGCTCCCTGCAAAATGGTGAAGGCAGGAACAGAGAGAACGATGGAAATGAAATATAAAACCATTGTAGGCGCTCATGGTCACTTTCAAGGTTTAAAAATGTGCGAGGTCTGTTAAGAATTGTGCAATAATAATAGCTTGCTTTGTTTCATGCCGCAACATTATTTTTTTTTTGCTGTAATAATTTTTATTGATAAGAACTAGTATGCGCAGGATAAAAAAGAATGTATACTAGCCTCATTTTCCATATGGTTGATATAAAACGGCCCCTAATGTATGTTAAATTTTCACTTGCACTTTCAAGTTTGGATAGTTAAATGGACACTCGAGCATCTGTTTAAAGAGTTCTTCTAAACAAAAGGTATTCTTTTTTTACACACAAATATTGCTGAAATCAATTACTGGCTGGTATAATTAAATACATTCTGCTGATGCTGCTGAAAAAAGAGTTACAATGTGTTAATAATATTTAAAATGAGCATAAAATCAGCTCTGGATGCAAGTGTCATCCTGTTTTTATATTGTATCTGCCTTTATCCCAGCCAATGTTTTCAATGTTGTTGTTCTGCAGATCAAGTATTGTTGTACAAGAGTTATTATGCTACTTTTTTGATAGAGTTTAACAGTTTAATGCAGATAATATCATGATGATTATTGAGTTTGTTCAACTAAAAGTGGTAATTTCACCGATAAAATATTCTCACACACTTTGTTAAATTGCTGCCTGTCAGTGTAAGTGTCGGTGATGCAGTGTTGCCAGCTATTGCTACAAAAATAAACAAATACAATCACCTGAAAAATGCACCAAAGTTCATTCATTCAATCATTTTTCTTCGACTTAGTCCCTTTATTAATCTGGGGTCGCCATAGTGGAATAAACCGCCAATGTATCCAGCATATGTTCTACGCCGCGGATGCCCTTCCAGCAGCAACCGATCACTGGGAAACATCCAAACACACTCATTCACACACATACACTATGGACAATTTAGCTTACCCAATTCACCTGTACCACATGTTTTTGGATTTGTGGGGGAAACCGGAGCACCTTGAGGAAACCCACGCGAACATGGGGAGAACATGCAAACTCCACACAGAAATGCCAACTGGCCTAGCCAAGGCTCAAAGTAGCGACCTTCTTGCTGTGAGGCGGACGTGCTACCCACTGCGCCACCGTGCAGCCCTCTGTTGCAAATCAGTGACATAAATTTGTTTATAGATGCAGCGTTGTCAAATATTGCTACAAAAACAAACAAAGATAATCTCCTCAAAAATGCACCAAAATAAGTTCAAATATTGTAGTTTGCAAACAGGAAACAGAATAATTTGTCCCAACCTTAATATTCCCACTTTATTATTGTCATATTAAGTGTTAAAAACAAGATCTGTAATAAAATACATCTGGCAGCATGGTGATGCAGAGGGTCGTTTACTCAACCCGCTGTAAATCAGTGACATAAATTTGTTCAGTGATGCAGTGTCGCCAAATATTGCTATAAAAATATATAGAGACAATCTCCTGAAAAAGTCACCAAAATAAGATCAAATCTTGTATTTTACAAACAGGATACAGAATTGTTACCCAAACTTTCATATTCCAACTTTATTATTGCCACATTAAGTATTAAAAATAAGATCTGTAATAAAATAAATCTGGCAACATAGTGAAGCAGACGGTAGTTTACTCGACCTGTTGCAATTCAGTGACATAAATTTATTCAGTGATGCAGTATTGCTAAATATTGCTACAAAATTAAACGGAGACAATTTCCTGAAAAAGTCACCAAAATTACATCAAATCTTGTATTTTGCAAACAGGATACTGGACCGTTAGCCCAAACCTTTATATTCCCACTTTAATCTTGTCATATTAAATATCAAAAACAAGATCTGTAATAAAATAGATCTGGCAACATGGTGAAGCAGAGGGTCATTCACTCAACTTTTTACAAATCAGTAACATACATATATTCACCAATGCAGTGTTGCCAAATATTGCTACAAGAATGAACAGAGACAATCTGCTGAAAATGTCACCAAAATAAGTTCAAACTTGTATTTTGCAAACAAGATAAAGGGGCGTTAACCCCAACTTTCATATTCACACTTTATTAATGTCACATTAAATATTAGAAAAAAGATCTGTTATAAAATAAGCAACATTGTGAAGCAGAGGGTCGTTCACTCAACCTTTTGCAAAACTCTGACATAAATTTATTCAGCGATGTAGTGTTGCCAAATATTGCTACAAAAATAAATAGAGACAATCTCCTGAAAAAGTCACCAAAATAAGATCAAATCTTGTATTTTGCAAACAGGATACAGGAGCGGAGCGTTAGCCAAACAACCTTCATATTCACACTTTATTAATTTCACATTAAGTATTAGAAAGAAGATACGTGATAAAAATAGATCTGTCAACATGGTGAATCAGACAGTCGTTTACTTAACCTGCTGCAAATCACTGACATAAATTTCTTTGTCTGGAGTATAAAGAAGGACGCCAGACTCCAGCTCAGGGTCAGTTTACCTGGCTAGCGAGCGTGCTGTGGCAGAGCCGTGAGCAAATTCTCTGAGTGAGTAGATACTAGTATACAGTGGTTACGTTTGATTGTTTTTTTTTTTTCTCTTCTTTGGTTTTGTTTTTGTGTTATATATATTAGTCTTTATATTTAATTTGTTGATTTGGTACTTTGTATTTTTGTATATATATTTTTTTGTATGGACACTGTATATATTTTGCACTGGACATATCCTCCACATCGTTGTAAATAAATACCACCTTTTTTACACTTCCGGGTCAGGCCATTGTGTTTTTGGATTTTTGCCATTGGGTTATTTTTTTGTTTTGTTTTTGGGTTTATTGTGATATTAAGGCCTCCCACACCTCCTAGTGGGCCCACTCTGGGTTCACTACATCACAAGCGACTTAAATTCAAATAAGTTGTCATTCATAGAACTTCACATTTTATTACAGATGGCTATGGGCCTAATGGCGCTTTGGTTTTAGGTAACAGAAAAACAATTTGACAGCACACTTCTGGAATGGCCACACCCGTTACAGATTTGTGTATTAAACAATCACATTACCGCATGCGAATCGATACGTTATGCTCCATTACATAAACAAGTCTTTGCGAGTGCCCTGCGTAATGTGGTTACGCTCACATTTCTAGTTATCAAATTTATTCCACCCAATCATTATAATGTGCTGCTGTAAGGCATTTGAGGTGAAGGTAGAGCGTGTGCTAAGCTGTCTGAATTCTCCTCTGAATACCTGGCAGCACATTTATTATCCAATACGACTGTAGCCTGATAAAACATTTCACCTTGCAATTTCATTACATTTATATACTGAATGTGTGAATGAATGTAAAATGTGTGGGGTTGCAAACAAACCTATGCTGGAGGTGTTTAAACAATATGGCACAAATTATGACTTATACAGCAGATATACAGGAGAAGGGTTTAGCTAATTTGACAGTGAATAAGGAAAGAAAGTCACAAAAGAGAAAGATAATAAGTTTAAAGGCACATCAAGGGAGAATGCTGGTTTCGACGATGCAGCTAAAAATCTGTAAAATTTGCCTAATTAGCACTAAAGTAGGTTATAATGAATCTAAAAGTCATTTGCTCACCATATAGACCATTTAGAGGGACGTAAACAGTAACAATGGTCCTAATGTATTTACTGTTTAGCATTTTTAATTTCCATAGTCTCCAAGAATCCAGTAAGGTCCACATATTGACAAATAAGTACTATATTAATGTCTTGCACTTTATTATTTCACTCAAGTTTGTTTTTGTAAAAATTAAAAGTGAAACATTAGCTTCAATTACTTGTTTACTTAAATACTTTAAGAATACTCAAAAAATATGCTTACTGTTTGTTCAAACTGCTTAAATAAAATCAGCTGAAACAACACAAATTTTTTTTCGGGGACAACGTAATTGTCTTATGTTGAATCCACTTAAATTTGTAAAAGTCAAAAAGTTAACATAATTCCTTCATGTTGTCCCAACACAAATCAATCGTGTGGAACCCAGCATTTTTACAAAGAACATATGCAAAAAAAGTTGACTTTACTCTCTTTAGGGGAAAAAAACATTAGGTTGTTTTGTTTACATTATGTTGTTTAATGTTTAATTGTGTTTTTAATACTGTAAAGCAATATTAAACAGCCTCCTGGTTGTAATAAGGTTGATTGATTGATTGATTGATTGATTGATTGATTGATTGATTGATTGATTGATTGATTGATTGATTATAATGTTGTAGATTAATATAAATTCATTTGAAAAAAAAAGGACAATAAAAGAAGGACATTTTATTTACAATAAACAGTTAATTACTATGGCCTATTTTTAAAACAATAAAATTATAAATTAATAGCAATATAAATTATTTTTTCCATTTACTGTAAAAATGCTGGGTTCCACACATGCTGTTCCAACACAAATCGATTGAATTTTAGTGGATTGGACATAAAAACCTTACAAAAAAACTAAGAATTGTGCTGTTTCAACTCGTTTTAAATAGGTAGTTTGAACAAGGAGCAAAAGTAATTTTTTTGAGTGTATGCAATGATATTATAGAATCACTCACATTAGCATCCTATTGTAAATATGTTATATGTAAATATATAATATATGTATTATTAAATGCTGAATTTGTATTTGAGCTTAAGGGACATGTCTTTTTTATTTTCAATACTAAAATACAATGCCGGTCAATATTTTTTTTATTTATTATTATTTTATTTCATTTTATTTTATTTTATTTTTTTTGTTCATCAAATAAAAAAAATTGTTAAATATTTATTAAAAACTTAAATAACTGCTTTCTTATTGTATGTTGTTTCAAATTAAATTTTACTCCAGTCATTATTGCTTTTATTTCCATTAATAATAATAATAATAATAATAATAATAATAATAATAATAATAATAATAATAATAATAATAATAATAATAATAATAATAATTAGGCTGTTCATTCCGCTGTGGCGACCCCAGATTAATAAAGGCACTAAGCTGAAAAGAAAATGAATGAATGAATAATAATAATTAATATTAAAGTGATTTCTGAAGGATCATGTGACTTTATTAAATTAATTATTAAATTAAATGATAAACTACTTTTGAACAGTTATTTTAGTGCAAAAACGTTTTACAATTTCACAATGTTACTGTATTTTTGATTAAGCAATTTTGGTAAGCAGGATACGCTTATTTTAAAACATTTAAAAATCTTACTGACTTAGTTGAAGTCAGAATTATTAAACCCCCTGAATTATTAGCCCCCCTGTTTATTTTTTTCCCCAATTTGGTTTGTTCTGTAGACAGTCGAAAAAAATAGCTTAAAGGCGCTAATAATTTTGACCTTAAAATGGTTTTTAAAAAAATTTAAAACTGCTTTTATTTTAGCCGAAATAAAACAAATAAGACTTTGTCCAAAAGAAAAAATATTATCAGACATACTTTGAAAATGTCCTTGCTCTGTTAAACATCATTTGGGAAATAAAAAAAATAAATACAATTCAAAAGGTGGGGGGGGGGGGGGTAATAGTTCTGACTTCAAATATATATATAACTATAAAAAAAAAACGTTTTTTCAGAGATACATATGCTAAAGTACAATGCTTGTCAAAGCCAAAGGCTCAATTCTCAGACAAAATACATACAGAATGACTACCTTGAATTCACTGTAACTCAATACAAATAAAATCATCTGCCAAAAGCATAAATGTGTCATGAAAAGAGCAAACAACTTTAAGATACACAGTATGTAGCCAATTATTTGAAGAAAAAAGCTTAAAACAACCTTCTGGAGTAAACAAAAAAAAAAACAACAACTTGTGATTATAATACATTTTACAGCATTTCTTCTTTCATGGATCATCTTTGTTTGTTTCATATGTTTTTTTCCCTTGATAAGCCAACACCAGTACAGCCCACCAGGCATCAACACAACAACACATAATTTGTAGCTGTATATCAGGTGTCTGAATGACCTCACTGTACCGTTGTGTAACTGAAATGCCCATTACCTGCACAATCAGCCCTTGTATTCTCTCTCTCAGCTCCTGTCAAGACCAGACAAGTGCACCCATGTCTGTGTCATCTCATTAGCCTGGTCTCTCCACACAGACACACACAAAAAAAAAGAGTGAAACTTATATAGAATGTTTCTTTAGTCAGATATCTGTGCAGTTGAAGTGGAAATAGATGGAAATGGCGGCAAAAAAAGGTGCGACATGGACAGATAGTATGCTTTTTTAAGAGTACACAGGACCACTGCGAGGAAAGTATTAAATGAGCACATTTCTCTTGAAAAGTGATAGAAGAGACACTCCGTCCCTGGTTTTGGCATTAAACAGGGTCACTCCCACAGTGCAGAGAGCCGGTGTGAATGAAAAAAAAAAAGTTCTTACTAAGCTCTCAGTCGCACACTGTTCAATTACAGCTGCAGCTCCTCTCATCATGTAGAGATGATCCATTAGAAATATGATGTACAACTACACTTCACTGAGTGTCCTTATGCACTGCTCATCTAGTGTAAAAATCTAATTATTAGACTACTGTTTTTTGTCAAGGGTAAAGCCAATTTTTTTATTCAGTTTCAAAAGTTGTTTTTGTAATAAACCATTTTACTTTTGGCTTTTTTAGCTTACAAGAGAGAATTTCCAAGCATCAAAACAATAAAAAATTGTATGCTTCATTCATTCATTCATTCATTCATTCATTCATTCATTCATTCATTCATTCATTCATTCATTTATTTATTTTTTTATTTATTACATGTATTTATTTATTTATTTAGTTAGTTAGTTAGTTAGTTAGTTAGTTAGTTAGTTAGTTAGTTAGTTAGTTAGTTAGTGTGTGCACGTGTCAGATTTTTTCCTGATAAAAATATAATGACTATAAGACATTTCGTCACCTTGGAATTATAAGGTTCTGAATGATTTTGAGATATTGAGCGTCAAAGTTTTTGCATTCCATATAGCAAACGGTATGTGTGTAACATTTGTTTTTAAATAAAAAGTCTTAAAATGTTAACAACTTGTAAAAAAAAAAAAAAACATCCCATAATGTAAATATGTTGTCATTTAATAAGAATATGTAAATAACCCAATTTTGACAAAAATGTCAGATAGAAGCTTATAATTCTAAGGTGACGATTTTTACCAGTGCTGAAATCTCATTTAATGTGCTGTAACAATAGTTCACTTATCAAAAATTTGTTTCAGCCTTACGGTACTTACAATAATCATTTGATGATATATTACATAGACTCTATTCGAGGATAACATTGTATCTCTAACCTACTGTAACTGCTTTGTTGTTACTTAAGTTATTATTTTACATATGTTTAATAAGCACAGGTCAGCGTAAGTTGTATGTGGTTTTAATTAGTAAATACATCTGTTACAATAAAATATGATTATTATGTGATGTGGCGACGTGGTGGCGCAGTGGATAGCACTCTCGCATCACAGTAAGAAGCATGCTGGTTCGAGCCTCGGCTGGGTCAGTTAGCATTTCTCTGTGGAGTTTGCATGTTCTCCTTGTGTTTGCATGGGTTTCCTCCGGGTGCTCTGATTTCCCCCACAAGTCCAAAGACATGTGGTATAGGTGAATTGGGTAAGCTAAATTGTCCGTAGTGTATGAGTGTGAATGCAAGAGTGTATGGGTGTTTCCCAGTGATTGGTTGCAGTTGGAAGAGCATGCGTAAAACATATGCTGGATAAGTTGGTGGCTCGTTCTGCTGTGACGACCCCTGATTAATAAAGGGACTAAGCCGAAAAGAAAATAAATAAATGTATTATGTGATGTTAAGACGATTCACTTTGAGTTTTATTTTTAAATTACATTTCTTTATTTGTTTTCATTAATTTTGGCATATTTGGATGCCAGGGTTTTGAAGGATACCCTGGAATTTTTAACAACCACAGAGAGTCAGAAACTCAGTTTTATCTTCTCGTAGAGTCCCCATCAATATACTGGGGCGTTAGAACCCACACAGATGGCAGGTTGAGCACCACCTGTTGGTCTCACTAACACCACTTCAGGCAGCAACCTAGCTTTCCTGTGGGGTCTCCCATCCAGGTACAGCCCTGCTTAGCTTCAGTGGGCAACCATGTGAAAGCTGCAGAGAGCTAGCTGCTGGCTATTTTTGGGATATAAAAAATAATAACGTTCTCAAGAACAAATTTTATTTAAAATAATATTATAACATTATAAATGTCTTTACCACTATAAACGGTCAACATAGTGCACATATAAAAATGATTCATGAGTTCACACTTAGCTGGTGATTAAGCGTGTTTGACATGCTGTCCCGGCAGACAGCTCTGAACTCATAAAATCCTCGAGCCCGGGGCTCACTCCCATTTGCAGGGCAAGAGAGGAGTTTGAGCTCAGGGAGATCTCAAGAATTCCCTCCCTTATTTAGGGCTAATGACAAATAAGGTATTGCTAGAGATATACGCTTGTTAAGAGCTCGACTATAGTGCCAATTTGGATTGGTCGTTTCATCTATGATGCATGTCTTTGGACTTGGGGAGGAAACCGGAAAACCCATGAGAAAACTACGCAAGCACCAGGAGAACATGTACACTCCGCACAGAAACGTCAGCTGGCCTGTTAAGGACTTGAACCAGTGACGTTCTTGCTGTAAGGCAACAATGCTAACCACTGAGCCACCATGCCACCCTATTAAGGGAAAGGAGGAGATAACTAAACTAAGAAACTGGTTATTTATAGTGAGTTAGGAATCATCCGATTGGCAAATGCATTAGCTAATGCAGGACCAGCCGTGATCATAAGCACATGCTCCTCTCGAAATTAGTTTATAAATAAACGTAACTTTTTTTGTAAATAGTTTTTATTTTTTCTATCACAAAAAAATTACTTTGTTATTTTATCTTTTAAAATAAATTTCCTAAAGAAAAAAGTATACATAATTACAAATAAATATGCATTTTCATTCATATTGCAAAAATGTTTACAACATTTATTTGAAAATTATTTTGTAACATATATATGTACTATATATAACACACACACACACACACACACATATACATATACATATATATATATATCTATATATATATATATATATCTATATATATATATATATCTATATATATATATATATATATACATATACATACACACATATAAATATACATACATATATATATATATATATATATATATATATATATATATATATATATATATATATATATATATATATATATATATATATATATATATATATATATATATATATATATATATATATTTTTTTTTTTTTTTTTTTTTTTTTTTTTTTCAATTAAATGCAGTTTTTTGCTGGAAAAAATATACAAAAAGATTAAATAGTTAAATTGTTTCCTTCTCATAATACTAATCCAAGAGTCTTGATGAAAAAAATTAAAAACATCATAACATGTTCTGATCAATTTTCTTTTGATTTGCCTAATGGTCTTGGGTTTAGCATTTCAGTTAATACACATCACACACTCAATGTGGAGTAAAAAAAAGCACAATGTCAAGAACAAAACCCTCTAATCTTTACAATTTCAAGCTTCGTTTATAATGAAGTCTCAGTCTCTTATTTGAGGAAAAATAAGACAGACTGTTCATTAGTAAGCTTTTAGTCCAAGTTTATGCAAACGAGCTAACATAAGCAGTCCATTCTTCTTGATTATCTCCTTGAAAGCAGGCAAGTTTTGACTTTAATAGCATTCACAGATTCTTCAAAGTTGTGTGAATAAGGGAAAGATGTCAAGGTCGACAAGTGAAGATTGCAGCAAATTGAGAAGAAGATGAACTGTGGCTCATAAAGGCAAAGGAAAACACACTCAGCTGAAGTAGCCCGAGAGTGGAGGTGGGAAGTGTCCATTAGAGATCCGTGTGGGTCACTATCCTCTTCTTCCAAACCCTGTTCAACATTTTATTCCCCTGACATTTCAGATCTGTACAGGCAGAGCAGATGCTTGGCTATGCTTTTAGATGTTTTATAGAATACTTCATTGTTCTAAATCCTCACTAGTGAAGCATGGACAATGAAGCTGGTAGAGTGAAGACATCTACTGGTCCATCATACATTCTAAAATGTAGTTAGCTGCAAAACCTTTGTCATAAAATATCTACAAAAAAAAAAACTTCCTTTTTTCCCAACAAGTATCACATTTTCCATAAGTGACAGTAAAGATGTTTATAATGTTTAAAAAGCACATTATTTTAGCAAAGTATTACTCAAAGGTAACAAAAATACTATGTTTATAATATATTTTCTCCAAACTAGAGTTAAAATATCTTAATTACTTTCACAATATTGTTGTTTTTGCGATATTTTGATAAAATAAAACCACACACACACACACACATTCTTAGGGCCCTATCATACACATAACGCAATAAGGTGCAAGGGTGTTTGGCGCAATTTGTTGCATTTTTCAGACCAGCGCAACCCTAATTTTCACATTTTTCCACGATGTTTAAAACTGCAGACTTATGGGTGTACCGATCTATAAAAGAGGTGTGTTAAGGTGCATTGTTGGCGCATTGCTATTTTGAGAAATTGAAATAGACCACGCTATTGATCAAGTAAAAGCTGGTCTAAAGTCCAGTGCAGAGAGTGTTAGTTATGCACCCATGCAGGTTCACTTACTACACAGGATGTACAGAAATACACAATTTTAACTAAAAATAAAGGATTAAAATGTTTAAATTATTATTTTCTACATAAATATAAAAACCGCTACCTCCATGCCTTCTTCAGGTGGGGGGGCTTTTTTCAGTTTATTCATGACAATTTGCATTTTTATTATAACGTTATTATTGTTAACAGTATTATTTATTATATGCGTATTTATATTTGTTTTAATAAAAACAAGTTTAGATTTGTCCACCTGTCGGGTTTTGGAGACGTCTGCATCACTATATGGGGCATAAGACTATGACGTGTTTGATATAACTTTTTTACCACACTTCATTATTATTGTTCATTTATTAGTTTACTGGAAATTAGAACTGAATTTAGAAATAGTTTTTAAACAATCTTTTGCGCTTAACAAACTAAATAAATATGTAGGCTAATGGATGTCTTCAGTGGAGTGCATACAACACTGCTTCCTTATCCATGAAAGTAAAGGAGTAAAGTAAATGGTAAAAGTAAAGTAAAGAGAAAGTAAAGATGCCGAATGGAGGAGGCTTGTTTTTTGTTCTCGCTACAGATGGTCTGTTAAACTATTTTATTACTAGTGAAGCATTCAGTTTTTCCATTAAGTTTTTCCACTTACAAAGTCCACCGTGTAAATAGCAAATGTGCCATGGTGCGATGCAACTGACTCCTAAAGGGAATGTACATTATGCTCAAAACACACGATAACTCATTTACAGAATAAGTACAACCCTGTTAAACCATGCGCCATGGCAAAACCATATTTTTTCCGTCCTTAAATTAACAAAAGTGGATTCGGACACACCCTTAATTTTTTCGCGCCATGCACTTTAGACTTTGCGCTTAGATAGTTAAAATAAAATCCATAATGACCACAAGCCTTTGAATGGCACAATACAGTGTACTATGCAGTGCATTGTACAGCACATGAGAATATTCTGTCTCAAATATAAGACATGTATAAGTCTTCGTAAAAATAGTCATGTTTTTTTTTCTTCACTGAATAGACAAACATACCCCCCCCCCCCCCCCCCCAAAAAAAAAAAAAAACTCTGTCATATACTCATCATCATATTTTATTTATGTATACCTTATAAATTCTCACTGCTACAGTTTCCTCCACAGTCCAAAGACGTGGTATAGGTGATTTGGGTGGCTACATTTTCCGTAGTGTATGAGTGTGAGTGTGGCAACCCCAGATTAATAAAAGGACTAAGCCAACAAGAAAATGAATGAATGAATGAATCTTATACATAATTTTTCCCATACATTACTTGTGTACAGTAGTTTTTGATAAGGTACCACCCCACCAGTATCTACAACACTTTGTTTAATCATGAATGCTACAAATGAAGTTGATAAACCATACAAAACACTTTGTAAAATGTGGTGAATTGTAGTAGAATATACTCTATTGACCTTATTCTGCGATGTGGAAATGAGCTTGTTTTTGGGATTGTTTACTCTCAATTTAGTATCCTATGGGAGAAATGACTAGGAATAATAAACAGCAGAAAACAGTCAAACTGCTTGTTCTAGAAACAAGTGTGTTCATGAGTATACATAAAAAGTAGAATAATATAAGAAGAAAATATCTGTTGGCAACATCAAGCAGTATAACAAGCTGTGCTAATGTCTAAAAATCAATGGAAAAGAATGAGGCCAGAAGTTTCAAGCCAAAAAAGCTGGTCCAATGGCTGGTCCAACTCGTACGTCGAGAATAAGGATAGAATAATAGTTGTAGAAAACTACAGTATTGGGTAATTTGTTTATATTTACTAAAGTTGCTGTATTGCCGTATATTGTCATTAATTCAAGTACTCTACTAAAGTATGGTTCAAAAACACTATTGTTTTTGCTATAAATTACTATGATATTTTTTATGTGTGCAGTGACAGCTTTTGTACTTTTATTTCTCAGAATGTTCGACAAACTTTTATATACAACTAAACTTGACTTTAATAAGTCACTTATTGAACATAACCGATTACCCCAATATCCCTGTATGAAGAGAAATGTGAATACGTAATAAAAATACATAATGCATAACACCCATCTGCCTTCCTGCGGAATTATATAATCATGTTTCCATATGTTGCATAACCAACAACAAAAAAATAAATAAATAAAAAATAAAAAAAAACATAATGTGGCACAGCTGATATGTAATTCATTTGTAACATAAACCTTATTTTACAAATGCCCATGATTTGTGCATAAATTATTTGCTAAAGCTTGTTTTGGCCAGCTGATTACCCACAGCAATTTATTATCAGTCTTAAAAAACAGATCCCCAGCAGGTACATTTTGCCACATTTCTAGACTGAAAATTAAATACATAAATAAATCCAGAGGATTGTAGACAGATCGAACAACCTCCTGATCCCGGTTAGACAGGGAATTCATTCACTAGTCATTTCAGACTGCCTTTAATACTGTTATGGTTGGCTAACAGAAGATATGGATCTGCTAGAGATTTGAAAGACACAAGCGCTTTGACATTGAACTTTTTAACAAAGTCAGTCCATCAAGATTCACCTAGACACCTCATTTTATTTCAAGTGAACAAAGGAGACTGACAATGAAATCCCCTTGACAAAGATATAAAAGTGCACTTTTTCATGTTATAGTGTCAAATGTGTCAAAGATACGATGCAGTTTATGCATGTTGCATGGGAAATATATATACAGTTGCAATCAGAATTATTAAACCCCCTGAATTATTAGCCCCCCTGTTTATTTTTTCCCCAATTTTTGTTTAACGAAGAGATGTTTTTTTTCAGCACATTTTTAACAAAGAAAACAGACAGAGACCGCATAATTAGTCCATAACAGCATTTTCTCAGCATAAGTTTAAAAATACAACTGAACATATCATTACAGAACAGGTAAATGATATTCTAAGTCAATCTCCCTCTGTATATAAACCAGAGATACCCAAACAAAGACCCGAGGGCCAAAGTGGCCCATGCTAACCTTTGATTTGGCCCACCATTCCATTTGAGAAGAGAGGGAGAATGGGTGATTTCCTTTGACAGAGATCGTCATTTTGAAATTTTCTGAAAATTAAACTGTTTGTTTGTTTGTTTGTTTGTTTTGTAATTTGTTTTATTTTGTAAATTAATCTGATTTTAAAAATGTAAATACTGTCACTCGGCAAGACATTCAGCATTGAACTCCATTGTGTTAATGGTTTTTAATGGGATTATTTACATGTATTATTTATGTTTTTTACTGTACTAAGGTAATCATTTTTTTTTACATATACTGCATTAGTTAATCTAATTTAAAGCAATGTTTTGTAGTTATTTTTAAACATTAGCGAATACATAAGGAAATGAATCATGGAAACATTAATGTAATACAGCTTGTTTTTTTTTTACCTTGGGCCCAAAGCCCTCAGCCAAGTTTAGTCTTTGGCCCTTCATAAGTAAAAGTTTGAGCATCCCTGATTTATACCATAGTAATCTGGTAGTGTTTGCTTTGCTTTGGCTTTTTCTCTGTTGTAATTACTATTTCAACAGAGAAATACTGGGATATATCTCTGATGGCATTTTATACAGTTCAGCCTTTTAATCTTAAAATGTCAGCAAAACCACCTGTTTTGTGATCATTTTAGACATTATGCTAGAGAATCATTCAAATACTAGTTCTAAAGTGACGTTTGTGAAGCAGCAAGGGTTTCTGCTCTTCTGAGCTTCAGCTGCAGATGTGAATGAACAGCAGAAGAAAGTAGGTCCTTGTACAAAAGGATTTTTAAGACTGATTTTCTTTTTATATACACGATTATGCCGTCGAACTGTTTTATAAACGCAATATCACACTTGTAGCAGTGCAACATGGCTCTATATTGTCACTGGTGGGACACTAAGGCACTTGGCCTGCGAGAAAAACCAGTAAAAGCTCAAACGCGGTGGCACAGTGGGTAGTGCTGTTGCCTCCCCAGCTGTCGCTGGTTGGAGTCCCGGCTGGGTCAGGTAGCATTTCTGTTTTATTTTTCTTCTTTTTTCCCTCAAACTCCATTTTGTTGTTCGAGCTTTTCTGTTTTATTTTTTCTTGTGCTATAATTATTATGAGCTGCATGTGTGCTTTTATGCACTTGATGTTTGTTTGTTTGTTTTGCACATCTATAATCACAGAACATGCAGATTCCATATTAAAATTATATGTAACATGTTTGATGCAATTTAGTATTAATAAGACACTTTTTTTATGTTTCAATTTGCTCACGTGCAGTCTTATTTTATAATTATTTATTATTAATTTAGTGCCATTCCATATTTTACAGTAAATAAATCTCAATCTCATTCTCACCACAATTTATCCATTGTCAAAGTCATACGTCTCTATCTATAAATTCCAAAGCCAAACTATAAAACAGCATGTGTAGTGTCTCTGGAATAGCAACTACCAAAGTGGGCAATTTAATTGACTATGTGCTCAAGTTTATATGCAAACAAGTGTGCATCCGCATACTTTTGCACTGCTTCAGGGTCTCAAATCATTAGCTACCCCTCAAGCTACGCTGCACATTACGTCTGAAAGAATGCATGTATTTACCTGCTAAAAATACTGAAGTGAACGTAAAACCTGAGTAGAATGACAATAATTGTCGCCCCAGGTGTTAAATGAGTCATTACGAACAATAAAAGAGAAACGCAACTAAATGAAATGGGCATGAGCGGTAATTAGAATGCATCAAAATGAAAACCTGTTAAACCTTGAAACATCTGTCATCACAACATAGAGGGAGAAAAAACCTATTTGAAGACTCATGACGTCTAGGTTTTTGCTCCTTTGTTCGTGTAAATCTCTAAAGGTAGCAACACGTGTTGTGCCATATATTTTACCCGCATCCTTTTAATGCATCTGCACTTTCCCTCAAAATAAAGTTTGCAGAAGCCAAGCTTGGTCTGTTTGCTCGTCCTAAACGTGGCTGCTGACAACACGTGAGCATGCATAAATATCTTCAGCTCCTCTGCGAATACCTCAAGGTTTGCTTTGTTTTCTCATACGCAGACACTAGAAAACACTGTGTCATCCTTCGGATAATTCAAGGTGGCAACAACAACAAAAAATGAAGTGACAGTTCAAAATTCTTCTGGATCGTATTCTTTAAAGGGATGTTGTTTAAAGTCTTTGTCGGTGATTTTCTGCTGAAAGCTATGTGTTGTTCTACATAATCTGAGCATATGGTGTCTGTTGTTGAGACATAGTGAAGAAACTCAAAGGCTGAGACTCAAATAAACCGTATAAAGAACTGGAAAGCAACACCGGACACCATTCGTTTGATTTCTTTAAGAATATTTGTACTTAGTTTAATCCGTCTCCTGTTGTTAAATAAACAACACAGGATTCAGAGTAATTTAATCTTTCCAATTATTATGATTCAGTCAAAACAAAGCCATTTGCTAAGTCAACTATGATCTCACTGTGCAAAGCTGTTGGTTAGAAACTAAATTGAACATATATTGATCTTGACAGTGATGGGACTCGAAGCAACGCTTGCAACTGTAAATAAAAAAAAAAGATTTGCATTTGATTCTCTGCAGATGTAGTTGGTGGAATTGCTGTGGAAACGTAATGTCACCACTCTTCAAGGCATCCTTTAAGCACTAGCTCTTGTTGCCATGGAAACCATTCATTGGCACACAGTCTCCCTGTGCTGCTTCTCAGAACCTTCCTCACAAACACACAGTAAAGCTCACTGCAAAATCCTGGATCTCACTCAGGCAGACGGCTGAAACATGGATCATTATATCTTATTGCATTTGCTTTACTTCAATGCAATCCCTATAGTGATTTCCCCCCTATATATGTCCGTTTAAAAGTTTAAAAGTTTTTTGGTCGATAACTGAGCAAAATTAAATTTAATAACTTTTATTTTTTTACATTTCTTACAAACTAGAACATTTTGTCATGTATATTTTTTGTGTGCCAAGTTTTTTCTTATTTATTTATTTATTTATTTATTTATTTATTTATTTATTTATTTATTTATTTATTTATTTATTTATTTATTTTTTGTCCCATATAAATCAGTTTTGGTACATATGCAGTATTTATAGAGTAAAAGTTTGATGTTTAATACAAAATTCACAATTTTAAATATTTTAAAGAATCATCTGTCCCTGAAGACTAAATAAATTGTTAAATGTATAAAAATAATAATTTTGAATTGCAATAATATTTCAAAATATTATTGTTTTTATTGTGTGCTTGTCTCAAAACAATTCCTGCTTTTGTGGTGAGGAAAACATTTTCAATGTTAAAAAAAGGAAAAAATATATACACTAACGGTCAAAAGTTTGGGGTCAGTAGGATTTTTAAATGTTTTTCCTTAAGCACCTTCTCCTGCTCACCAAGGCTGCATTTATTTAATCAAAATAGCAGCACAAGTTGTAAAATTGTGAAATGTTATTGCACTAAAATAACTGTTCAAAAGTAGTTTATAATTTAATTTAATCATTTATTCCTGTGACTTTTTTCACCGTCATTACTCCGGTCTTTAGAGTAAGGCTGGCTGATATTATATGGTATCAATAAAATTGATGTCAATAAACAATGATAAGCTCTGGATTTTTTTTACTCTATATTGATCTAAGAGCAGAAATGTGCAACAATGGGAATCTAAAAGTGTGTCGATATTGGAGATTGTGTTGATATTAGAGATGTAACAAATTTTAGGCCACAGAAAATTTGTCGGGGGAAAATGTTATGCCATTTAATGGACCCTCTAATTTTTGTGGCTTCAGTCATTGTTGGGATACTCTTTTAAATATGTAAGCATAAACATCTTATATATCGAAATATACAGTTTTATTTCCTTTTATTTATATATATCCCAAATGATGTTTAACAGAGCAAAGAAATTTTCACAGTATGTCTGATAATATTTTTTCTTCTCGATAAAGTCTTATTTGTTTTATTTTGGCTAGAATGAAAGCAGTTTTAATTTTTTTATTAACCATTTTAAGAACAAAATTATTAGCCCATTAAGCTCTTTTTTTTTCCGATAGTCTACAGAACAAACCATCGTAACACAATAACTTGCCTAATTACCCAAACCTGCCTAGTTCACCTAATTAAACTAGTTAAACATTTAAATGTCACTTTGAGCTGTATAGAAGTGTCTTGAAAAATATCTAGTAAAATATTATTTACTGTCATCATGGCCAAGATAAAATAATAAAGTTATTAAAAATGAGTTATTAAAACTATTATGTTTAGAAATGTGTTGAAAAAATATTCTCTCCGTTAAACAGAAATTGGGGGAAAAAATAAACAAGGGGGCTAATAATTCAGGGGGGCTAATAATTCTGACTTCAACTTTATATATATAAATATAGATATATAATATTTATAATGATGGTGATGACATTCCTGCTAATGATGCAGGTGTTTCAATGTTTACTAAACCTGTCACAAATCATCTTCATGTAATAAGTTGTATCCTATCTAAAAATAAAATCTAGTTGAAATGAATGAATGAATGAATGAATGAATGGAACATTTCAATTACAGTAAGCCAGTAAGAAACCCATGGCCTGCCTTATCTGTGTAAAAGAAAACGTTCAGAGTAAAGCTTTTTCTAGGTTTAACACCGGGCCAACAATCTATTAAAGAGGAATGTGAAAGCCAATCTAAAACGAAAACTTTACTTTCACAGACTTTCCCTTTTACTCGCCCACCCAAAGCAGCTCTAGAAGTTATTAAAAGCTACAGAAGTCTTTGGTGTGTCCTTATTATATAGCTTAGCACATGTGTGTGTGCTAAAGTGATACTGTACCTAGTGTGTGTGTGCGTATGTGTGTGTGTGTTTGTGAATGCATTTGTAGACTGTACCAATTACGCTAATGTATCCAATTAAAAATAGCTTGTTCAAAGACTAGTGGCGGCTCTGTAAAGACTACATTTATAATCAGGAAACAAGACCACAGAGCGAAGGAAGGGACGTGCAAACACCTTAGGCAACATTTATAACACTGACTTGAAATTACTCCCCATGATCATTCCAATCAATCTTATGCAAACAAAGAGCCTTTGGAGGAGGCAGAAGCTGAAGCAACAGAGGAGACGATCTACCAAGAGAAAGATTTATGAAGTCAAGTAAGGCAAGGGGCAGTCTGTCTGGAAGAAATTAAAAAGCTTTGAGTCCAATGTGAATTATTCAAGTTAAAGAGAGGCCAGAAGGTAGATATGGCGGTCGGCAGACAGGTTTCCCTATATTGGAATATATGCAGCAAATTTTAGCAGATGCTTTTTATAAACTGATGCAATACAATCCAGACAATGGGGGCTAGCTAACACAGCATTAAAACGTCACCTTAGGTTACAAATCTATAATATTAGGATATTATATAGAAGCACAAACCAACTACAATCAAAAATCAATGTATTTTTCACACTTTTCACCCATTGAACACCACTTGTCACAAAAGCTTGCATATACTGTATATGTATAGTAGAAAACAAATCTATATGTTTAAAATGAGAGTTTCCTTTAGCAGCCTAAAAACAATGCCAGTGGTGTGTTGCATGTGTTGTCATGAAATTAAGTACAGTATGACCATCATTATCATTTAAAACTGATTCGTTTAAATCCAGCGTGCTGACATTTTAAACATCTTATCCACTATTAATCCTTTTGCCAGCTCACAAAACTTACCTCTAAATTGTATTGTTTAGGTAGATGCAGGATGTGATTTACAGCGTATTCAATGCACACATTTTCCTGTATTAGTACATGTGTTCCCTAAGATTGAACCCATGATTTTTGAGCCACTATAACACAATGGTCTACCAATCTAACTACCGTACATGAAAACAAAAAATATTACAGTAACGTAAGCATATACTGTATTTAAACCAAAGATTCTGTGGTAGGTCAGGGTTCTTCCTGGTGGGCACACAAAGTTAGAGAATAGCTAATATTAACAAATAAGCTAAAATTAACAAAAGGACAGGGTCAGACAGTATCTATGGACATTTTTTGCTTTCTGTATTTTTAAATTTTTCTGAACTTTCCACATATTTATGCAGATATATTTTAGGAGCATAGTATCAAATTGAAAACATGAAATAAACTTTTTACCTTTTATTTTAGGTTTACGCAAATCCAATTAGATCCACTTATTTGGTAAACAAAGCAAGTCTCTCATATTATATATACAGTTGAAGTCAGAATCATTAGCCCCCCAATCCCCCCCCCCCCCCCTGAATTATTAGCCCCCCTGTTTATTTTTCCCCAATTTCTGTTTAACGGAGAGAAGATTAGTTCAACACATTTCTAAACATAATAGTTTTAATAACTCATTTCTAATAACTGATTTATTTTATCTTTGCTATGATGACAGTTCTATACAGCTTAAAGAGACATTTAAAGCTTAACTAGGTTAATTAGGTGAACTAGGCAGGTTAGGGTAATTAGGCAAGTTATTGTATAATGATGGTTTGTTCTGTAGATTATTGAAAAAATATAGGTTAACCCCTATATAGGTTAAAGGGGCTAATAACTTTGACCTTAAAACTGCTTTTATTCTAGCTGAAATAAAACAAATAAGACTTTCTTCAGAAGAAAAAATATGATCAGACATATTTATATACAGTAAAACACAGACAATACTACTTTACTGTTTTGTAATTAAATAAAATATATATTTGCATATCAGTTAATATTATTACTGAAATTAATATAAAAACAGGTACATAATTAAATAAACAGATTTAATAATGGGACAAAAAATGGCAAAATCCATATGGGCATATAATAAATAATAAAATTAAAAGTTAAAATAAAGACAGAAAAAAAGTTTCCTATTATTCATAAACCTAGAAAAATCAGTTTTGGCCTATATAAAGACCAGAATGTTTTTGCAGAGCCTGCGCGTGCTATTTTGGACCGTTTTATGCACTCTAAAGCGCTGAGCTTATTTGAATTCTGTAGTACAAGTATTAAAATCCTGACTACTAAGAACTTTGTGCTATGAAAAATGCAGTCACATCCAAACATTGTTAACAAACTGAAATCTTGGTTTGCTCTGCATGCTGACACTATTTTTTAAACTCTAAGGATTTCTAGTTATAAATATGCAAGTCCTCATGCATTCAAATATGACTATACACAGACCAAACTGTGTTATTCCCAGGTGTAACCTTTCAAAAGTTTGAAAGAACATTTAAGCATAAATTAAATCACAAATTAATTATATATAAAGTGTGATACATTTTTTACATATGCAATAAAATTCAAACATATTTTAATTATTTTACATATACTGTACAAAAAATGTGTAGTAATTGACTGACACAGGTGGCAATGTTTATGCCCTACATGACATTTAAGGTCAATATACAGCAAAAATACCTTTTTTAGTTAATTTTTAGTTTTTGCCATGTTTACTTCTTGTCTGACATTTTTTTAGACATCGCTGAAGAGAAAAACAACATGACATCTTTGACAACACTATGACAGTGCCAGATAAATTCAACCTAAGCACAAATGTCAGACTTATTCCATGACATGTACAGGCTCTTCACACTACATGTCTGATTGGCTGCCAGTGACTTATACAACTGTCCACTCCTTATGTCTTTTGCACCTCGGAGTGAGTGGAAGACGTGCATGTAGCGTTCAGCACCATGGACAGCGGTCGGTGCAGAGACTCATACAGTACAAACTAGCTGCCTGTAATAGATGTTCACCAAGGTTGTTTTTCCCCCAGCGCACTTCTTTGAACCAAACTTTAAATTAGAACTTTGAGTTTTATCTTTTTTAGGCCTTACTTTAAAACACTGCAAGTATTTTAGAGGTTAATAGATTCTAACTGATGGAATGATGTGATAATAAAAAGTGACAATTAAATCAAATTAGGAATATTATAGTGTTCATGTAAATTTACACGCACTGACACTTTGCAATACACTTTCAGAAATAAAGGTACAGGAGCTGTCACTGGTGCAGTATCTTTTCAAACAGTACATGTTTCTACCTGAACAGTTCATAGTGGTAAAATGCATCTTTTAGGTACCCCTGTGGACTCTTTTGGTACAAATTTGTATGACACAATTAGTAATTGCAAAATTAATAAATACAACTTTAGTTATTGAACTATAAACCATGTTTGTATGTATGATGGATAATGTATAAGTAATTGTATTTTAACAAAATAATCTTTTAGTTGCAAGTTTTAACAAATTTATTAAATACTGTTGCTGTATATCCCATAGTTCATAAATGCCATGTGTAATCTTAACTAATGGACCATACACTCTCAGAAATAAAGGTACAAGAGCTAGCACTGGGGCAGTACCTTTTCAAAAGACACATATTTGTACCCAAAGAATCCACAGTGGCACCTAAAAGGTGCATTTTAGTACCCAAATGTACCTAAAAATGACCTTTGAAGTACCACTATGAACTGTTCAGGTAGAAAAGTACCGTTTGAAAAGGTACTGCCCCAGTGACAGCTCCTGTACCTTTATTTCTGAGAGTGTATGGTCCATTAGTTAAGATTACACATTGCATTTACTAGCATGAACTATTGGATATACAGCAACAGTATTTAATAAACTTTGTTAAAACTTGCTGCTTAAAGATTATTCTGTTTAAATACATTTACTAATACAGTATCCATCATACATACAAACATGGTATATAGTTCAAGAACGTTGTATTTGTTATAAAGTTCTATTTATTAATTTTGCAATTACTACAAACTAATAAATTCTTTAGAAGTATTTTCATTATACCTCTGCTGGACCTGCTGGTTTATTTTAAATTAAAAAAAATAATTCAATTTAAAGCATTTATCAACTGCATTATACCTATTTTGAAGTACAAGCACTTCTAAATACCACAATAAATTAATTTAAAAAGCTTATTAAACTTATTTATCAAACTTCAATACTTCAATGTCATCTCATGCCTGTAACAAAACATTAGCACACAGCAGATTGTTCTGAATTATTATTTCAAAGTTTGATTTCAAAGTCTATTTCAACTCATGCCAATAACAACTGCAAAACTTGTGCTTAACATGAATTAACACAGTTTATGATTACATTTCTAAACTTTTACAGCAGATCATTCTGATATATTATATCAAAATGTAATGTCCATGTCAACTTATGCTAGTAACAACTGCACAACGTGAACCGCCTGAAGTACACAATTTGTCGATAATTTTGTACTATTTACAGTGAATTCAGAAATATTATATCAACGCTCCATGCCCATGTCAACTCATGCAAGTAACAAATGTACAGTAGATATACAGTTTACCAGTAACTGGTATAATTAATAAAGATAGCAGCTGCATCAGCCAAACATTTTAGGTAGCAGATTTGTGTGGGTTTTTTTCAATGTATGCTAGTTTATTAAGCTGATGACTACACTGAAAAAAAAAATATTCAAAGATGATTCCTTGGATTTGCTTTTTTTAAGTGGGTGTAAACAATTTATTTGGGCTCAATTTAAAAATAATAATAATAATATTAAGTTGAACAATACTAAATTTAATATGTATAAATTCAACACATATAAATAAGTTTGCAACAAATTTGCAGACATCATTTTAACAGTGTAGTTTCAAAACAAATGAAAATAACGTAAACAATAACAATAAAATGTACCTATCTATCTATCTATCTATCTATCTATCTATCTATCTATCTATCTATATACATATATTGTTTTACCTATTTTAGAAAATAAATCATCATCATATTTTACAGTTGCTGTGTTTTGTTTGCTTCCTCTCCTTCCTTTTTCCTCAGAGTTCAGAGCAGGTGAAGTTATGACACAAACTTCACACAAGTTTACACATGGCATTCTCACAAGAATTCTCACTGTAACCCAGTGACCACACGTGTCTCAATAGTTTGTAACCTTATATATGAGACGTTCACCATAAAACATACAGTATACGCATAACTCACGCTGACAAAAGAACACCACACTTAATCTACTTCGAAAGCACAAATCTGAGGCTTACCGTGAATTAATCCGCATAAAGAATATAACAGAACTGAGTGTATATAGAACTGACTGGGCCTGCGATTGATATTTGTTTTAATAATCACAGTAGCTGTCACGGTCAATGTTGCATCTTCAATAAGAGTTTGAAATGATTATAACAGCACTCACCCAACACAAAGTACGGGAGCTCGGTATTTTCCAAGTCGTCAACAACGACTATCTCGCCGGGAAAATCGTTCCTGACGGAGAAGAGTAGCTTGGGCTCGGAGGCCGACGGGCTGTGCATGATGCTCAGGTCGTTCTCTCGCAAAAACGGCAACGCGGACACTGTAACGCTTTTCATCTTGCACTCCATGTCTTGAGACTGATCTTCTTCGCCGTTCAGACATTTCACGCCAGCGGGGCTGAAGAGGACAATCCAGAAAACGCCGATAAGCAGACAGGAGCGCGGCGGTAGCATCATGCCGGAGCGCGGGTAGCGGTTGTCAGGCTGCGGCAGTCGGTCAGCGGCGTACTGGGAGCTGGAGGAGGAGGAGAACCGAGGAATGCGCTGGCTACACAATAATCTAGCTGTCCGCGTGAAAATAAAGAAATAAACGCAGGATTTAAGGCTCAGATATTCTCCGTCCAACGGCTAAATATTCTTGTTGTCATCATAACACGACTCGGCTTAGTGATGACAGCGAGAGAGGCGGAACAGCGCAGCATCGGAGCCCGTTATTGGGCTTCTCAACCTCAAGCCATTAAAAACGATTTTTCTTGTTGCAACGGGCAACCATTAGCAAGAGCTACACATTGTAGTCTCGTGATAGGCTATATGTGAAACAGCCAATTTATTTTCATCATTTAGCTCCACGTAATTGATTAAATTGCCTGACATTATAGAATTTTTTGTTAAATAAACATGAATTCAAAGACATGTTTCTCCTTCCTCTTCTTCTGCATTAAAACATACAGATGAAACTTTTCCAAGCTTTGGGTTTTTCTAAGTTTTTTATTATATATATATATATTTTTTTTTTGAGTTTTGGGGTCCCTTGCTTATTTTTAGAGGGATTTTAAAAAAAGGAAAGTCTTTTTTTTTTTACCACGTTTGAATAAATACATATGCAAACAAATTAATAAATTAGAAAGAAAAAGTAATGATACTCTAATTAAGTATGTGACAATAGATAGATAGATAGATAGATAGATAGATAGATAGATAGATAGATAGATAGATAGATAGATAGATAGATAGATAGATAGATAGATAGATAGATAGATAGATAGATAGATAGATAGATAGATAGATAGATAGATAGACTCAAAACATATTTTTGCTTGTTTAAACTACTTATTTAAAATAAGCTGAATCAACTCAATTCTTTATGTTTCACTGGGACAACTTAATTTGTTTATGTTCAATCCACATAAATTTGTTAAAAGTGTTAAGTTAACATAATTGATTTGTGTTGGGACAACATGAATGAATTATGTGGAACCCTGCATTTTTTACAGTGTAGATAGATAGATAGATAGAGAGATAGATAGATAGATAGATAGATAGATAGATAGATAGATAGATAGATAGATAGATAGATAGATAGATAGATAGATAGATAGATAGATAGATAGATAGATAGATAGATTATAAATTATAAATTTGAATGTCTGAATGTTTTCACAATGTGTCATTTTTATAAATTGATTTTTCATTACTTTCATTACTTCTGACAGCAGAAACCCAGATAAAGTTTTAAGCATTACTGTCCACCAAGAAAAAAGAGCAGAACTGAAGCCGAGAAACCAAGAGCATCTTTTCAAGCAAACAGCAGCTGCAAGCTCTGGAAAGAAAGAGGAAGAACGAGAGGAAAGAAAGAAGCAGTGCAGTCTCTGCCCCAAAGAATGATCTCCCTGTGTAATCTTGAGCTTATTCCAGCACTGAAGCAAGGCTTTAGCAAAGTGTGAAGCACTTTTGTGATGAAAGGGCACAGTACTCATTTCAGCTGTGACCTGCTCAATAATTGAACTTTGAGGGTGGTGGGAGGAGAGAGGGGGTATCGGTACACTTGTGGTCCCGTTGCTGTGATATCCCGTTCTCTTTTAAGGCTTTCTCTGCGACATGGCTGTTTGTTCTTCTCACATATCCAAAGGTAACTTGACAACTGGGGCATGATGAACTGTCAAAATAACATTATCACATTATTCCGCTGGTGATTTCTCGTTCTCTCCCTCACTTTTACACTATAACAAGATTTTACATATACAGGTTATAAATATACAATAATAATATTAACAATAACAACAACAATAATGATAATAATAATAATAATAATAATAATAATAATGATAATGATACTATTACTACTACTATTATTGTTACTATTATTATTATTATTATTATTATTATTATTATTATTATTATTAATAATACTGTTATAATTATTATTATTGTTTTAATTGTTATTATTATTATTATTATTATTATTATTATTACTGTTATAATAATAATAATAATTATTATTATTATTATTATTATCATTATTATTATTATTATTATTATTATTATTATTATTATTATTACTGTTATTATTATTATTATTATTATTATAATAATTATTATTATTATCATTATTATTATTATTAGTAGTAGTAGTAGTAGTATTACTAGTACTACTACTGTTATTATTATTATTATTATTATTATTATTATTATTATTATTATTATTATTATTATTATTATTATTATTATTCATTCAATTATTTTCTTTTCGGCTTAGTCCCTTTATTAATCTGGGGTCGCCACAGCGGAATGAACCGCCAACTTATACAGCATTTGTTTTATGCAGCGGATGCCCTTCCAGCTGCAACCCATCACTGGGAAACACATACACAATTATTCACACACACATACACTATGGCCAATTCACCTGTACTGCATGTCTTTGGACTGTGGGGGAAACCGCAGCACCCGGAGGAAACCCACACGAACGCAGGGAGAACATGCAAACTCCACACAGAAATGCCAACTGACCCAGCCAAGGCTCGAACCAGCGACCTTCTTGCTGTGACGCAATGGCACTACCTACTGAGCCGCTGCGTCGCCTTATTATTATTATTGTTGTTGTTGTTGTTGTTGTTGTTGTTGTTGTTGTTGTTGTTGTTGTTAAACATACTGTAGCTTAAATGTATTTGAATACAATGTGAAGTATAAAGTTTCCTTGGATGGACACTACTATAAATCAATCAATCAATCAATCAATCAATCAATAAACACACCAACCTGTCTGTCTGTCTGTCTGTCTGTCTGTCTATCAGCCTCATTGTAATTATCCAACAGTTTGTTTGGATTAATCAGAAAAATGATGCTAGATTCAGCATGTTTTCAGGAATTTAACTAGGCATGACACAAATTCCTGTCCTTTTACTGGCATTGGTGGCACTGCCAGGAGGCAAATGTATACACAGATGACTGGACTGCTCCCATAAGTTGAACTAACAAAAAGACAAGTTAAGTATGAAGATGACACAGCACACATAACGGTCTTGAAATGAGCACTATATATAGTTTAATAGATACTAAATCTGAATTATTTCTGAGCTACTCAAAATAGTAGCAATCTTTATTCAAAAGGACATCTTTTCATGCTAGTTGTTCAGTTGAGAGCACTGAAAGACAGCCTGGAACTGCATGTGCTGTGGTTTATGACAGGGGCAGAAAAGGTACTGTAAAAATCATGTTCTGTAGTGAATGGGAAGATTAACACATTATACTGTTATATCACCGGAGACACCAGTGTTGAGGAACATCGAAAACACAATTTTCTCTAGAACAGGTTACCGTGAATGAAGCCTTCCCAGGATAAGTGGCTGTTTGAGACATGAGAAATCTATATTATACGTTGGAAGCTTCTGTGTTATGCATTTGTTCTCATTCGTAGCACCGTTGGCTCTTTTGATAGCCATGGCAACCTCATGCGAGTCAGTTGTCAGATTTAGAAAAGGAAAATCCACTCACAATATCTCCACATGTTTTCTGAGGCTTAACAGCAGACTGTATTTGACATGACAAATTATCACTCGGGGATTTGCGACCATATTATATCCAACATTTTGTTTTATGCTTAAAAAGTGTCCTTGCATTTTCAAAATGGTGTGAAGCCGGGTTTAGACATAAGCTTCTTTTCTAAGAACAAATCATACTCTACATAACAATATCTCCTATGACGGAACAGCACACAGTGTCCACATTTATGCAGATTTGTAGAAAAAGCCAAGCACAAGCTTCTCATAGGTTATTGAGGCACGTGTGTGCTTTCAAAAAGTTCACAAAAGAAGAAACTGGAAATGGATTTCAGCCAAGCAATAATAACTTCATAAATGTTCGCATGACATTTCGCAATTACAGCTACAAAAAGCCTCAAACAGAGTTAAATAGTTCACAAATTGATCTTCAAAGAAGTCAGACTGCACCTTATTAAAAGACGAACAATTGATCTGAAATATAGCCCTCGATAAAAGGTGATTAAAGGTGCAGCAGGTTATCTGCCAAACTGCTATCCATTAGCATAATATCTTTGAAAACACAGTCCCCCCTGCCGTCCAAAGCCACGCCTCCTAAAATCATTAATGCGCACCTTAAAGATGACAGTAGATAACCCACTACTAGATCATGTCGTTCAACAGTTAAAAAACTTTATAGTACTTTATCATTTGTATTGCATCCCCAATACAACCCCCCCCCCCCCCCACTCTCATCTAACTTAAACTCCTCACAATCACTGCACTATTTAACATTTGCACATTTAAATTTGCACATATTCATTGCGCTACATTGCACTGATTCACTTATTTGAACTATCCATACCCACTGCACATGGACATTTCTAATCATGTACACACCCACTGTGGATGTACATTTGTAATTATGTTTATCTGCACACTTCTGATTATTAATAGCAACCTGTACATACAATCATTTATTGTAAATCTCTGTTCATAGCTAAAACACCTGGATATAATGTTCATAGTACATCCATCTGTAAATATCATCATAGTTTTTCTATAACTGCACTTTATAACTTATACCTGTATCCTGCACTTGCTGCTATTGCACTGCTGGTTAGACCTAAACTGCATTTCATTGCATTGTACTTGCACATGTGTAATGACAATAAAGTTGAATCTAATCTAATCTAATCTAATCTAATCTAATCTAATCTAATCTAATCTAATCTAGTACTACAATTCCGAATGAAAACTGTTTTATATCTAGCACGTTTTCACTTGTGTAGCAATAAAAACTTGTCATAATGTGAATTGTTTCATGCATGCAAGGATTGCTGGTCTCACTCTCTCACGTGCTTTGTCTTAAAGCGACTACTTTACTGTGTGTTTAGTGGTTGGCCGGTGGGGTGCAGGAAATACACTTATTACTACGACATACTGACATGCTATTTCAGACCGAATATTCAAAGTAGCATGATAAACAATAATAAGACTGTATTACAGGTCATCATTGTTCAAAACCTAAATGTGATGTGAATATAAAACCATCTTAACCTCAGTGTGTGGAATAGTGCTATTTACTGATGTTTTGTTGTTAAACTAAATAAAAATCTACATTATTGATGCTGAAAAAGGTCCCTTATGAAATTGAAAATAGTCACATTAATCTTTCGCTGGAAGATTTTCGTGGCTGAGCAACACTTTCGTGCATACGAACCAATCGTAAAACATCAAAATCTACATAAGCTTTGCATGACAGGGGCGTAGCAGACATTTTAAAAGTGTGTGTGTGTGTGTGTGTGTGTTAAGATCCAAAAGTTTACATTTATTTAATTATTATTAACCTGTTTCTGTTAAAAAGTGTTTTTACTGTATTTGTGTACACTCATAATAAAAAAATGTGTTTTTTTTGTAAAATAACAAAATTAAAAAAGGTCTGCTGCCACTATTTCTCATTGAAGATCAATCTGAAACCAATCTGAAACTGAAACATGAGTCTGTTGAAAGCTTAGATTGTCTGCTTTTAAACAATTTAACTCAACTGTAACACAAATATTCCCAGTTTATTTACAGTTTTTCTCAGTCGCTTTGGTGCATTTCTCACAACACTATTTACATTTGCATGACAGTTAATGCATTTCTCAAAACAATTAGTCATTTGTGCACATCATAGTATCAGTTTCTCATTGCTTCCAACAAATTGCAACTGCTTATGTACATTTATCAATTGCTTTCATACAACTCTCTGCTGTTTTATAGCATTATCATTTGCTTATGTCATGTCAGTCAAAACTAAACTTATGGATGGTGAATAGTTATTCCATATAAAACTAATAGTCCTCATTTCATTACTTGAGTCATTACATACAAAAATGTTGAACTAGTTGTCAAAATCTGTCAAGCAAATTTAAAAAAAAAATGTAACTCTTTTTTTTTCCTGAAATGTCTTCTAAATTGATCAATTTCATGAATGATTTACAGACCTATGCATGTTGTTCAGTTCCAATACAGCAATATTGTTTACAGTTGTGCAGAGCTCTACCCAAATGGAGTTTATGTTTGTTGTGAATAAGGGTGTATTTATTCTTTTGCACAATGCTGTGAATAAATTAGAATTGCAAAGAGCAAATGCAGTAAAATGTGAAACATACATATTCAGTGTGTTGTACTCAGATACATTACTAAATGCAGTGATGTCTAACTTTACTGTAGTTTTCAAATGGCTGTGCAAATAGTGCTGTCTCTAGCATTTTCAGGTAGTGTCACCAAAATCTGACTTTTTTACACTGGAAAAAATGTACAGAGTAAACTGTCATAATGAAAACATGACAAAACCCTTTAACTATCTTGTTCATAAACAATGGTGTCAGGACTTTTCATTTTGATGACACTGACACTTTCATTGACATGAATACTTGCTTTTGAGGAATGAGCTATCCATTTTGAGCAAGTGACATGCTTTTGCAGGTTATCAACTAGATTTTGCAGTTTGTACTAATTGTTTTGAGTAATGCATTAACTGTTGTGCAAATGTAAATAGTGTTATGAAAAATGCCCCTAAGCGACTGACAAAAACTGTAATATGAAGGAGAGTAAGGAGATGCACGATTTTGACGATTGTCAAAGTCAACTGAATTATTTTTGGTTTAATGAAATGTTGCATATTTCATCTTTCAAAGTTATCTGTCAGTATAAAGATTTTATTCTTGTTGATTTCTTAATGAATTCTTGTAATATTTTATTAACATTTTCTACATTTTAGTAAATAAACTGTGGTAATGTGTCTGAATAATTTTTGGTTTGAGCATATCTTAGTTTTAGTACATTTTGCTAAAAGATGCTCTACAACATACACCATCCTCTAAACAGACAGGTCATTTATTTACTGGTAGGTGTCCTTCCAGCACTGTGTAAACAGAAATACAGGCCAGATGTTTGACAAAATGAGATTCTTCCCTTCCCCTCGCGTACAAGGTGTTACCCCTTAACCAATTAGCTGGAGAAAACACAAAGCTCTGCATAGGATTGTGCTGAGACAGCACACACAACAAACTTACTGAGAAGTTGCAAAATTTCGAGTGGGGAAGATCTGAAATAGCTGTTCCAAAATTGATATGTTGTAAGTTGTTTGCACTGTGAAACTGAATTAGAGTTTGAATATTTATTCAAAATGTTACAATTTATATACCGAAGTCATATGTCTATTTTGAATTTTGAATACAGTTTTACTTATTCTTAGATCTGTGATTACATTTCAACACACAAAGCTTTTATAATTCATTTGAGCCAATTTGACAGATTTTTCTTTTATGTTAATCATTTTATTTTGTTTATGCTAAACAATATGACTATAAGTATTTGGGAACAATAGGACTATAAGTCCTTTTATTTTTTTATTTTATTTAATTTCCTACAATACATATATAAATAATATGTAATAAAATAAAAGTAATATGCATTGCTAAGAACATACTATAATTTGGACAATTTTAAACGTGATTTTCTCAATATTTAGACTTTATGAACCCTCAGATTCCAGATTTCCCTAACAAACCATACATCAATGTTTATTCATTTAGCGTTCAGATTATGTATAAATCTCAGTTATACTGGTTTTGTGGTCCAGAGTCACGTATTGTATGGGTTTTCTAGAATTTCTCCTGAGAACAATTTAATTTATTATCAATTTATTTTATTATACACTGAAAAAAATTATTCAAAGATGATTTCTTGGATTTACTCAAATTTTTTTTACGTTGAATGGTTGTAAACAATTTATTTGGGCTGAATTTAAACAAACAAATTAAGTTGAACATTATTAAATTTCATTTGTTTGTTTAAATTCAACACTAATAAATTGTTTGCAACAGTTTTGCATGCAACACTTTTTTCATGTAAATTTTTTAAATATAATACATTTTAGCATAAACATTAGATAAATGAAGATGCATAGTTAATATATTTTTTGAAGAATTGTATGTGTTATAATACCTATTTTATTTGTAGAATACTGCTGTATTTTTTGCCAAACTTTGCATGTAGAAAATTGGGAAATTAAAGAGTGAAACGTGAATAATTTGCATAGATATAATTTGTCAGTAGGACACGGTGGGACATGCCACATCACTTTTTCTAAAGATAAACCATCTTCAATCTATCATTCTTCATAAGTTAACGAATATGAATATGAATGTGAAAAGTCATGATATTAGTACAAATTAAACTTAAAATTGTGTATAAATGTGCATTTCTTGCACTGTAAAAAATTATATGATCAGTTAGTCCTGACAGCATATGTTTTTTAGGTCATTGTAACTTATTAATCTAAGTTAATCATGTTTAACTTAATTGTATAAGTTACGCAAGCTGTTATAAGTCAGTTTAACATAAAATAAGTTCAACAGACTCATAAGATTAATTTGATTCAGCTTTAAAATATAAAGCAACCAGGATTTATTTTTACAGTGTGCTTTTAACTTAGTACAATGCAGAGTATCTGGCTGCCATGACACTGCACACTCTCTACGGCTCATAAAAGTGTATTCAATGAATAATTTTAAAATTTAACAATTTAAAGTATATTTAATTTTTGTAAAAAGCACTGACATTTCCAGTCATTTTAGGACAACCCTATACAAATGATCATTTGATAAGTACAGAGGCACAGGCTTCAAAACCAATACACAGACAATTCTGACATTTTGTATGCTAGCATAAAACAGATAATTCTGGAGTATAATACTGTTTCACTGAAAATTATGATGGAAACATCATTACCAGGCTCATACGCTTGCAGACAACAACAACAACAATTTGTTCATAGGTTAACAAGAGATTTCAAATTGGATTTATTCCCCAAGAGTCAAAGCATTGGCCCTGACATATGCTGATCACACTCATTCAGGTTTTCTGGAAATGCTACAGATCAGTGTTATGGCATTAGCACAATTAGATTAATCCATATTCAACTTTTTAAATGAGCTTCATGAGAAACATCAGACAAGAAAGTTTTTTATATTTAATACAATAATCAATAAAACCACTCTCAATTGGCAAACCAGGTTAAAAAGGTATCATAGAGAATACACATCACCAATAAGACTCTTTTATGACCCAAAGGAATTTCTATATATACATGATGAAGTTTTTACTTCATATAATTATCTTTGAAAGTGGCAAATTAACTCTTTTAATCCTATATTCAATATGAAACTGCTTGAGGAAAAAATCTAATAAGATTATCTTCTTATGATGTTCTGTTTGGGTATTAATCCACGTTGTTTTGAAATAACGTTTTGGAATTATTTGTAATAAGTATAGTTTGTTATAATTTGAATTTCTTGAGTGTTCATTTATATTATGTTTAGTTTTCTCTTTTATTACACTCACCAACCACTTCATTAGGTTCACCTGTCCACCTGCTTGTTAACGCAAGTTTCTAATCAGCCAATCACATGGCAGCAACTCAATGCATTTAGGCATGTAGACATGGGCTGCGTCCGACTTCCATACTATACAGTACGCTAAAATCAGTACGCGAGCCGAGTAGCAGTCCAAATTCATAGAATTCGAAAATAAGTATGCAAGAAGTACCCGGATGACTTATTACTTCCAGCGAGATTCTGAAGTGCGCATCCCATGCATGCTGCGCTATCCCATGATGCCACGTGACCGTGACAAAATGGCGGATGTAGTACATCCAAATTCCGTTCATACTTCTTACATTCATACTGTATAGAATGTACTTTTCTAACGGCCGAGTAGTATGTTTAAATACAAATGCAGTACCTACTGAGTTGTAGGCGGTTTCGGATGCAGTCTCGGTCAAGACGATCTGCTGCAGTTCAAACCGAGCATCACAATGGAGAAGAAAGGGGATTTAAGTGACTTTAAATGTGGCATTTTTGTTGTTGCAAGACGGGCTGGTCTGAGTATTTCAGAAACTGCTGATCTATCTGGATTTTCACACATAACCATCTCTAGAGTTTACGGAGATCGGTCCGAAAAAGAGAAAATGTCCAGTGAGCAGCAGTTGATGAGGCTTGTTTTCTGCTGTGACCACAGTGTTCCCATCTTCTGATGGTTACTTCCAGCAGGATAACGCGCCATGTCATAAAGCGTGAATCATCTCAGACTGGTTTCTTGAACATGACAATGAGTTCACTGTACTCAAATGGCCTCCACAATCACCAGATCTCATTCCAATAGAGCACCTTTGGGATGTGGTGAAAGGGGAGATTCGCATCATGGATGTGCAGCCAACAAATCTGCAGCAACTGCGTGATGCTATCATGTCAATTTAGACCAAAATCTCTGAGGACTATTTCCAGTACTAGAATTAAGGCAGTTCAAAAGGCAAAAGTGGGTCCAACCCGTGTCCAACTAGTGTACCTAATAAAGTGGCCGGGGCATGTATATTGGCATTTTAAGAGTCTTTAGAAAGTTTCATGAACATGAACAAACATCAACTCAGAACATATTATTCATAACATATTATACAATACATATTATTCATAACAGCACTTTGCATATTGGCTCACTCACTTTCTTAAATTGAGTAACAACCTCAATATAAAAGATCACTGATCACAATGATTCAGTAATTGTTACACACACAAAAAAAAAAACACTGGGTTGTATTGAACAGATGTTGGGTCAGTATGGGCTACAACATTGCGTTATTTATTTATTTTTACACTAAATGTAAATAACTTTTTTTTTTACACCACTCAACTGTTAGTTTTGACCCAGCATTTGGTTCATTTTTATAATTATTATTATTACTTTTCTAGAGCAAGGGTGCCCAAACTTTTTTTGCGTAAAGGGTCAAAAACCAAATATCGTTATGAGCTGTGGGCCGAAGGTAAATATACCAAACTATATTACATTAAAGTTTCCATACTTAATTCCTGAATTCATTTCATAAAATTTAAAAATAAACAAAAAATATTACCTTAAATCGTATTAACTAAAGTAGTACAACTTTTAAAATGATAACTTATTGTAATAAAAGCATAACAGTGAACAGTGGTGGGGTTCAACGCTGAATACACTAGTCAGGCAGAATCTGCCTTTGCCTTGATTTGCTTACCAAAGACTCTGCATAGTCCTCTATCCATCAGGTGACAGTATCTACATTTAAACTTTATATTTAAGAATAAAACAAACAAAATCTTGCATTATATTTGAAATGACAATCTCTAAACCATCCCCATCATTCTCCCTCTCTTCTCAGATGGGATGGCTAATCAAATCAAGGGTTACCATGGGCCAACTTTGGCCCGCAGCCCCTAGTTTGGGCGTCTCTGTTCTAGAGTGTAGAAGTCAAATGAGGGTCAGATAAAGTCTTTTAATGTCATTTTTGGCCTGATTTAGTTTCGAATTTCACTTTAAGTTTTGATTTTGTGGTTTGCACAAAAGTTGTGGCGTTTGCTTGTTTCCGATCATCAAAGCCCTGCTGCATCAAAGTTGTTCACTTTCATCAACCATCTTCATTTTTCATCAACTTCTGCAAAGATCAGCTAAAGGCAAAGTGCAACAGAACTTGTGTGCAAGTTATCAAACTTAACCCTTTTAAGTAACACGTTCAGTATCACTAAGGTGTTGCATTCAGGCTGTAGATCTGCTTAAATTCAAACAATAATGCCATGTTTTTATTTTTTAAGGATATAGCCTTAACTATATTTCTGTGTACACTGTGTGTCTCTGTGTGCATTTAAGCGGTTTATAAGAACATACTTTTATAATGTCATGGGTTTGACCTAGTTGAACACTAATGAGATGTCATTGTAATTTAAAATGTTTAAATATCACACTTAACAGGGCCTATTGACTTTCAAAATTTGCATGTGAGGGTTTGGAGATTAGCGGTAAGCAGTGTGCAAATTATACATTGATGATTGGGGGGTAATAGTTTTTTGGTAGCTTTTTTCTGTAGTAGTTCGGTAATACTTGCTTCAGTGAATCAAATTTATAAATGCATTTAAATTACATCTAATTGATTAACAAAATGTATATGTTCCCAGTGTTTTGAGGCATATTTAGTGACTATTTTAGGGGTTACTGTAGATCAAACTATATAAATTATGTGTCTATTTTTTCTTTACATCTTGTTACATCTTGTTACAGGGCGTAGGGCTAAGGGGAAGGGGTAGATAGCCCTTCAAATGAAGATTTTTCAGGACCACACTAGAAACCAAGGGGTAAGAAAATTTCCTAGAATACACCAACTACAACAGCAGAATAGTCACATATGGAAGTAAGGAGATCCACAAATTAGTATTTTTTGTCATTATTACAAACCTTTACAACAAACAAACATTTGTTTTAATATATTAATAATCGTGTTTTACCGTCATGCTAAAATAAAAACCACTAAAATAAAAACCGCTAAATTTCGCGATCTATAATCCATAATAATACAAACACTTGTACAGCAGTCCCCCAACATTCTGACACTCGATGACACTTGAAGAAAAGTCTAGTGGCTGGGAATGGGCTGTTTACAATGTCTGCTATAATGTTAATGTTATTTTTGGTGTGTTTACATAGATGAATATGGCCACTGTGTAAATACACAGTACAGTTATGATCTTATTGCCACATTAGATCCTTATGATAACATAAAATATGCCTTCAGTGATTTCCAGAAGATAAATACCAAAAAATAACACAACTGGAATAACTACAGCAGTCGCCATTGTCTGATCTCATATGAAGCAAGAGATCGTGATGACATATGATGACGTATGCACGTGCTGTAGTGCTGTCCCAATTCTTAGAGGTAAATTTTGAAGCCCTTCCCCATTACACTCGGTTTTAAGGGCCAAGGGGATGGGGAAGGTGTAGAGGTACAAAAATAGAATTGGGATTGGGCCTTAATTAGCGTTAAAACTTCCCTGTAATTAGCACCCTGGTGGTGAGGGTAGGGAATGGCTATATAATAAGTGCCTATAAAAACCATTACGCCTATAGACCATTTTGAGGGATGTAAACAAAAACAATGGTCCCAACATATTTCCTGTTTTACATTTTAAATTTCTTTAGCTTCCTAGAATCCAAAAAGAGCCACATATTGATAAATTATGTTATGATAGCTGTTTTAACATTAAGTCATGATTGAATTGCCTCTTGTTACAGTTATGAAATACTGTTTGATAACAAGCAGGAAGTGTTCATGGGCCAATGACATCACTGCATTAAAATTGTCCATATGGAGAATATGCCAATATGTGTCCTCTTAAACCATACAGTATATGCAAATGTGTCAAATCCAAGAACTGTTTACTGTAGTTAACATACTCCCAATTTCCTTAATATATGCTGGTCACAGCTCTTAAATACTGCTGTAAACATATTAATAGGATAGTATTGTCTATGGCCAAAACACTGCAAAAAATGATGTAACAAAAAATCATGACTACAAATGTTTTTTGTTACTTTAACTTATTTAAATAAGTCAATCGGGTTTCAAAGTTATTCAAAGTTTAACTTTCTAAGGTCACACTTTATTTTGATGGTCCGTTTGTTGAATTTAAGTTACATTGCATTTAGATGCCAACTAATTCTTATCAGATTAAAAGTAGACTGTTAGGTTGGAGTTAGGGTTTAGGGTTAGTGTAAGTTGAAATGTACGTGCAAAGTTTCTTATAGTCAGTTAAATGTCTGTTCAATGAGCAGTATCAGCAGATATTAAGCAGACAGTCTACTAATACTTAAATGGTCCATCAAAATAAAGTGTTACCTTTACTACTTTTAGTCTGTTTGATTGATATAAGTTGAGATTACTAATTAAGGCAGCAAGATTTTTGCGAAGCAAGTGACAAATAATAACTAAACTAAACAAATAATAAACAAACAAAAAATCTGAACAAGCATTGATGGGACATCTAATTTAAACTAAATACTACAAATACAAACAATTTATTTCATTTGGATCCATGATCTGATGCTCAACCATACAAGTTGAGACACACAAAGAGAGAAAAGACATCAGGAGTTCTCGGTTCCAGACTGACTGTGGATGTCCGCCAGGTTTCTCTCTCGAGATTGTGCCCTCGGAGTGTTTTTTATATGTCAATGTCACAAGACAAATAGCAACGGGGAGAATCTGCCCCCTCACCCCCCAAAGATGAATCACCCATGTTGTCCAGTTTGCCAGTCTCTAAACACAGCCTGGGCCACGATCTCACTGGCAAACGCCGCCATGGATTGACCTTCTACTCAAGGTAATGATTACCCCCTTGAGCATGCGGCAGCTGGCAAGGTAATGCATTGTTGGCACGTAAAAGTGATGCTGCAAGAAGCAGAAGGAGATCAGGAGAGTCGTGTACCCTAGAGTTTGACCATCTGTGGCCTATTGGTCGTCATTACGGTTTCTAATTTGGGACGACTGGGGAATAAACCAAACCAGGGCTGAAAATGTCATTACCTGACTCCTGGTGAGGTGTCCTCCCATATTTACATATTTATACACCCTAATTGTCTTTGCCTCACTGCCGTGACATTGAAGCTGTGAAAGCAGGACCGACTGTGTTCCAGGTTTCACATTTGAAGTAAAGTCATGGAGTGACGTTAATGTGACAATATAACCCCGTGCTCTGAGACGGACCATTACGCTTCAAATAGACGGGAGTTAACGTGGAGAATATTATTGCTACTGTTGTTTTGAAGGCCTGGTCACGTTAACAATCTCTTAATTAGCTTTGCTCTGACTCAAATGCTTTGAGTGAAATTGCCATTCGAAGGTTGCTATTATATCTTCTACTGACTGGCAGTCTTAGAAGTAAAGTTACACATAAAATGTGTGTTAGAAGTAATTGTGAGTTTTTGGTTTTTAAGCATTTTAACATTCTAATTGCTACAAAGTTATACTTTATTTATTGTTTTAGTATCATACAAAGTACGGATTGCAAGAAAACTGCACTTTGTACAGTATCCTAACAAACGCAAATTGCTCATTATTTTAATGAGTTCAAAATATACAGCTACAAGAAAAAGAGATCTCTTGAAAACAAATGCTGTTTTAGGAATCTTTCTGTTAAATCAAAGAATAATGATACAAATAAGAATGTAGATTTTAATCCTGATAATGAATAGAACTGTTTCATGAACATCAAGTCAGCTTCATTAAGTTTTATTATCAGCTTCATCAATTAAAATGACTTCTAAAGAAATTTGTTGGACTCAATAAAGTATCACTTCTTGCTGAAAATTAATCTCATTCTACTTCTTGCAGCATCACTATTTTAAATGCCATTTATTTACTATTTTGAACGCCACAAAATACAATTAAATATAAAATAAAATAATATTTTATCATTTTTGCGAAAATCAAAACATCCTGCCTGAGCATAACAAACTTTCCTTCTTTTCCATTTTCAAAATATCTAAATGCACAATCTTGCAACTATTATATGTTTATATGAAAGAAATCGTAGAACTCTTCATAAAGATCAGAGATGCCCAAACTAGGGCCACGAGCTAAAGTTGTAACTTTTGATTTGGCCCTCTATCCCATCTGAGAAGAGAGGGGGAAATGCCTTTAACAGAGATTGCCAATTTCTAATTTAACCTAACATTTGTTTTTTAACTGTTAAGCTACAAAAAATGCAAACTCAAATGAAATGTTTCAATTAAATGTTATGAATAAATCAGATGTAATAAATAAATAAATAAATAAATAAATAAATAAATAAATAAATAAATGCAGTAACTTAATGGATATCAATTCTTCGCATTGATTCAGTGGGCCAATATGGATGTCCAGTGTTCTCCAGCCTCCGTCACCTAAACTGCAACTCTGCACAGAAAGTTTGGCAAGAAAAAAGGGGCAAGAAAATCCTGGTTTTGCTCAAGTTTTTTTTCCTTTACTTTCGTAAATTGGTGAAGTTTGTTCCTCACCACTGTCGCCACTGGCTTACTTGATTTGGGACTTGTGGAGCTGCGCATCGATGGATTTGCTCTTCAGTGTTTGGACTTTCAGCGATGAAAATTAAACCACATTGAACTGAACTAAACTGAACTTCAAATCTTAAAACTGGACTGACACATTTTCAGTTTAGAACTTCTATGTTTAGCTGCTTTGACACAGTCTACATTGTAAAAGTGCTACAGAAATAAGGATGAATTGAACTGAATAGAATGGAAAATGCAAAGTGTATTTTTTAGTGTTAAAAATGGGATTGTTCATGTTTTTTTAATTTAAGACATTCATTCATTATAAGATGTACAAAAATATCTAATTAATAATACAATTAAAGTATTTCAAATGTAATAAATTATAGTATTACTTAAATTACATAATAAATTATATTATGAATTATAATAATAAATTAGGAAATTACATTTACAACTTTACAGTTTGGTATATTTATCTCTGGCCCACCAGTTTTAGTTTTTGGCCCTTCATAAGAAAAAGTTTGGGCACCCCTAATGTAGAGGGAATTAAAAATCATATATTAAAAAGGCATTAATGTACTTCTTTTTGCACAAACACTTTTATTTTAATTTGCAGTCTTCTTTAGATTGAGGTTTACAAAGTATTTTGCTTCTGGCAAAATCAGAAACCTTGCTTATTGTTATCAAGCTCAGGCAGAAAAAAACAAATAATATGCAATAAATGTTCCAGGTTCCAGCATGCAGGAAAAACACATTCAGTTGGGATGGATAATAGTTATCAACCATTTGCAATGGTCAAAATAACCTTGACCTGTAATTATCTAGTGTAGAGTCTGTCTATAATAACTGAGCAAAACAAAAAGTAAAAAGGTTACATTGACCTTATTTCTCACAACTGAGACTTTTTCTATCACAGTTTGCCAAACGGGTCACAATGTGCACTGGCAAATGACACAATCTACATTGTAAAAGCGCAATACAAATAAAGGTGAATTGAATTGAATTGAATTAAATACATACAGTAATTCGCGATCTCCAGAAATGTATATAGGGGAGTTTTCAGAATGAGCCTGTTTGCATTCTGTCACTTTAAATGCTCAAGCTACTTGAAGTCAGGTGGATTCTTATTGGCATTTATTCATCTGGGTGACATCATGCCGTTCTCAATGAGATTCTGCTACCCTCTCATAACTAAAACTATGTCTTTGTTGTTATTATAATACAAGTAGTTTTCTCCATATTGTGAACAAGCCTTTTGTGCAAGTCTGATGTGCAAAAAAAGCCTATTTCCAACAAAAAATGGATATTTTATGAAATACACAAACATGTTACTCCTTCTTTAATGTTTCTGAATGTTCTGTACAAGCTGTAGCATTTCCTTCAATACTCCCAAGAAATCTAACACTTACAGTGTGTAACTCTGGCAAGAGCTGACTTTTGCCTTTATTGTATAAAGAACAAGATTCATCTCCCTTAAGAAACTGGAGACTTTGTCAGTATGAATTCAGCTTGCCAGGAGTCACAACAAATTTGTAGCAGACAAATTTGGCTAAAGCATTGGGAAAAAAGCATTTTCGCTTTCATTAGCCACACTGTCCCTCCAGGGCACACAGAGCCCAGTCTATTCTCCATCCTCCCCACTCTCTCTCTTTCTCTCCCTCTCTCTATCTCCTTCCATGTAACATCGCTGCCTGCTGCCAGCTCAGCCAATCAGAGGAAAGTAGGTGTGGCTTCTGGTCTCAGTTGGACAGAGCTCGTTGAAAAGAAAGAGATGCTTTCCTGAAAGACTTGGAGTAGCTCTCCTCTGCGCGAGGCTCACCGTTTTGGGGCTTGGCAGTGAGTGATGACTACAGCACGGGCAGCTCAAGTCTAGCTCTAGCATTCTGGCACACACACAGTGAAAAACAGAGAGAGAGAGAAAGAGCGGATGTCACTGAAGAACCATGGCAGGTGCAGTTTTTCTACTTGGAAGAAGCTGGATAATGCAAATGAGTTGAAAGCAGAGAACAGCTTCGTATGGATTTATCTGCCTGATTGTAATCTCATGTGATCATACTTGTTTTGGAAGATCACACATTGTTCCTGAGGATCCACATTTATCCTGCTGCTTGGAGCAAAAGCTAATTATTGGGACTTTCGTTTCTATCTAAAGAACTGATGGTAAAGTTTCTGCCACCGGTTTTCATTCTTTAATCAAGAAATTTTAGCACTACTGGCTGTCAAACATTTTAATTGTATCCATAAAGAGTCCACTTAGTAAGTAGACTCTCTTCGGAGCGTCAATACAATGCCTGGATTACCCTTTTGACTGCTTAGTGAACCCGTGTGAAATCACCGCGGAGGAGGTACGGTGGGGGCTGAGTGTATGGGAGCTGCATTCCTCCACTTGAGACCGAACTGATAATCCAACATCCTGACCGGCGATACAAACCGATCGGATACAAACGCTGTAGGGACAGGACTGGAACCACCCTTCACAGTCTAGGTGAGTACTTCATCACAGTTCACTGGACACTCCATCTATATTGGGTTAAAGCACTTCACTGAGCACATCCTGTAGTGTGGAAATGATCTCCTGACTAAATGTTCTAGCGTCTATCTGTGCAGGCTGGTATTTCTCTCACATCTGTTTATGGATAGCTGCAGTGTCTGTCAATATTGCCAGATGAATGTACTGTAGGATGCAGGTAAATCAGTTTTAGGATTCCAAAATAGGATATGATTGGTTGTTGTAATTCAGAAGAAAGGAGCATTTCAGTTTGATTATACTCAAGTTCGTTTGGTTTTGATGATATGCTATTGTGGTTCATTAAAAACCCAGCTTAGTAGTATATTGTAGGTGATGAGTGAGTTCATGCTATAAATAGTGTTGCCTTAACTGATGTAGCAGGCTTCTACAGGGCATTTGCCTCCATCTCATTAAACTAGATTTAATTTCATCCCACAATGCTTTCTCCAAACTAAATCTAGAGCTCGCCCCAAGAGTTTCCAGCTCCTCGCACAACGACAATAACCCAGAGGGGAGCTCTCATAACATGCAAGAAGTCCTTAACTCCTTTTCCAAACTTTCTCAACACTCTGAAGCTTTTGAACGTAATACAGAAAAAACACGAACAGCAGAAGAGAGCTAAAATAAAACCACCCCACAGCTACAGTGACTCACGGGATGGCTTCTTCACAGTTTGGCTTGGATGTTTGCCTGGACACTGCAAGAAACTCAGAGAAAGAACCGAATTCCTTGATTTTTTTTTGCGGGGCAGGTGGATCTTGTATTGCTAGCCAGAGGGGTAAAAGAAGGACTGCATTGTCTCACATATGTACATTAATCCTCTTTTCTCACTCTGGCAGTGGCAGACCAGAAGCACACTGACATTTCCAGTGTTTAATGCCCCGTTCTGTCAAAATACAAAGCAGCTTGCTTTTTAATCTCTTGCAGAAATATTTAAGCTGTCCGCGGACTATCTCTCTCCCTCAATCTTCCACTCTCCCTTGCTTTCTTACCGTCTTAACAGTAGGTTTCAATACAAATCATTTTAGAAAGCTGATTCCTGGTGTGGTTTAGCCACGTCTAAACAACAAACCCACCAGGCCATCATTCAGTGGGAAGAACAACATTTTAATCCGCATTATTCAGCAGTGCCAGCAATTGTGAATACGTATTGTGCGCTTACACCTACCCTTTAGTCAGCTATTGACTATTTCGTCACAACACGCAATGAGAAAACAATGGTCCATCAAAATAAACACTTTGGAGACAACCATGTAAGAGGACAGTAGTTATGCAGCACATTTAATTCATGACTTCACCTATAGAGGGAGCAATTCTCTTCTAACAGGCTTCCAAAAGCCTCATTCAAAAAGAAATGTTTTTGAAAAGGCCAAAACATTGCAAACTGAGAATATGATCAATCTATTATCAGTTCACAGTATTGATTTGTTATTGGAGAGGTCTGTTTATTCAGTGTGACATGGAAACATGATCGATTTCTACTGATTCTGTCAAGGGAGATTTTATCTATGAAAGGTGAGCAGAAGATGCTGCATATATCTGCAACAGCAATGTTCAAGCCACTGTTATTGGCATGCAAGTCCATGATGTTTCCCCAGTGAACATTTCCTACTGCTTACCAAGAAGGTTTTTTGAAGTGTTAAAGTGGAAGAAGAACACAAAACTCCATTTCCAGTCCCGGAGGGGATGCTGATGTGCTTGTGTGTGTGTGTGTGTGTGTGTGTGTGTGTGTGTGTGTGTGTGTGTGTCTGTGTGTGTGTGTGTGTGTATGTGTGTGTTTTTTGGGGCTGTCATTTTCTCTGTGAAGTTATAAAAGAAATATCGATCTGCCCAAGCAATATTCACAGCCTCAGAGGAAAAACTAATGTAAAGTGGATTCAAAATATATTGTGTGCGTTCACTGAAATGGAAATATAAAAAATATAGAGGTAGTCTTAAGCTGTCTCTTTCAGAGAAGCCTGAGCCGGATAGAAAAGTACTTTGTATATTTGTAAATACATTTTATTGTAAGGTTTGTGGCAGACCTGAAATCTCCCTGTTTATCTTTAAAGCCATTCTTGCCATATTTCAGGTAGCACAAGCCTTATAAAATGTTCTCTTGTGTTTTATGAAACAGTTTTTGTGCAACATTTTATCTAACCGAGTAATGCTGAAGGCCTTAGGTTCATTGCGCATGCACACACACACGCACCAAAGAGTGATGGGCCAAATAGAATGCTAAAGATTTATTTGAGCTGAACAGCAATTAACAGATAATCATTTGGGAACTCTTCTGGCTTTAAAAAAATGTTTAAAAAATTCATCAAAGTGCATAAAGAAAATGGATTCCGATGTTTGGTTATCTTGCTCATCACTTCTGTTGCCATCATCTCTGAAAGCCTAATTTGCTTGGCTCATTAGCATGCATAATTACATGCAAAATTCTAAATAACTTAGAAACACCCTAATAACTCCTATAGCTTGAGCTCCTTTGAACTTACTTGTGTGTGTCATATAGAGATTGCAAAGAATCAAAGTTCACAGTGCAGAGCTGTGGGGTGGAACATACTGAGCTCATTTTTATGCAAAACTCAAGTAATGGGGGAAAAGGCATGATATAAAAATGATAATATCTGTTATAATGCCTGAAAGCACGAAGTGAGGATATGAGAAAACCATGAAAAAGAGATAATTAAATATGAAATATAAGATATTTTTATGCAAAGATCAGACAAAGTGTTACTGCATTCACTGCAGGGTCAGAAATTAATGTGGGCTAGTGAATGAACAAAAATGACTCAACAATTCAAGATAATTGGGCAAAAAAATTGCCCCTGCACAATTAAAATTAATTTAACCTATTAAGGCTGTTGTGATTCAAATCTGATTAAAAGCTGGTGTGCTTGAAATGGCACACATTATGAGATAGCCTTTCAATAAATGTTTATATTTTTGTAGCTTTGGTGTTGCCGCATTTAAATTAGCTTATTTGTCACAATTAAAGTGAAATGTGAAAATGAACATCAGTTTGCAGAGCTCAAGGCTGGAGATTTTGTTTAATACACATGCTTTACTGACTGACTCTCAATATTAGAGCATATGCAAAGTAAGAAATTCATTTTGCAGCTTAAGTGATTCTAATGGGAGTTATTTAGTGTGTGACTTGCACTAGACTGTTGTCCTGAACAAACATGTTTAGCTGCGCAGCCAGAAAAGAGCATGCCATATCCCATAAGCACAAATATGATTATATACAGTGCATCCGGAAAGTATTCATAGCACTTCACTTTTTCCACATTTTTAAATTTTGCATCCTTATTCCAAAATGGATTAAATTAATTTATTTCCCCAAAATTCTACACACAATACCCCATAATGACAATGTGAAAAAAAATTTTTTTTAAATTGTTGCAAATTTATTAAAAATAAAAAAACTGAAAAATCACATGTACATAAGTATTCAAAGTCTTTGCCGTGAAGCTTTAAATTGAGCTCAGGTACATTCTGTTTCCACTGATCATTCTTGAGATGTTTCAGCAGCTTAACTGGAGTTCACCTATGGTAAATTCAGTTGATTGGACATGATTTGAAAAGGCATACACCTGTCTATATAAGGTCCCAGGGTTGACAGTGCATGTCAAAGCACAAACCAAGCATGAAGACAAAGAAATTGTCTGTAGACCTCCGAGACAGGATTGTCTCGAGGCACAAGGCTAGGGAAGGTTACAGAAAATGTTTTGTTGCTCTGAAAGTTCCAATGAGCACAGTGGCCTCCATCATCCGTAAGTGGAAGATGTTTGGAACCGCCAGGACTCTTCCTAGAACTGGCCGGTCATCTAAGCTGAGTGATCGGGGGAGAAGGGCCTTAGTCAGGGAGGTGATCAATAACCCGATGGTCACTCCAGCGTTCTTCTGTGGAGAGAGAAGAATCTTACTGAAGGACAACCATCTGTGCAGCAATCCACCAATCAGGCCTGTGTGGTAGAGTGGCCAGAAGGAAGCCACTCCCCGCCTGGAATTTGCCAAAAGGCATCTGAAGGACTCTCAGACCATAAGAAATTAAATTCGCTGGTCCGATGAGACTAAAATTTAACTCTTTGGAGTGAATGCCAGGCGTTATGTTTGAAGAAAACCAGGCACTGCTCATCACCAGGCTAATACCATGTGGGAATGTTTTTCAGCAGCAGAAACTGGAAGACTAGTCAGGATGGAGGGAAAGATCAATGTGGCAATGTACAGAGACATCCGGAATGAAAACCTGCTTCAGAGTGCTGTTGACCTCAGACTGGGGCGACGGTTCATCTTTCAGGGGGACAATGACCCAAAGCACACAACCAATGGAGTGGCTTCAAAACAACTCGGTGAATGTACTTGAGTGGCCCAGCCAGAGCCCAGATCTAAATCCTATTGAACATCTCTGGAGAGATCTGAAAATGGCTGTACATCGTTGCTTCCCTTCCAACCTGATAGAGCTTGAGAGGTACTGCAAAGAGGAATGGGCAAAAATTCCCAAAGACAGGTGTGCCAAGCCTGTGGCATGATATTTCAATAGACTTGAGGCTGAAATTGCTGCCAAAGGTGCATCAACAAAGTATTGAGCAAAGGCTTTGAATACTTATGTAAATGTGATTTTTCAGGTTTTTCATTTTTAATAAATTTGCAACAATTAAAAAAAAATCACATTGTCATTATTGGGTTTAGTGTGTAGAATTTTGATAAAATAAATGAATTTAATCCATTTTGAAATAAGGCTGTAATTTAACATAAAAAATGTGGAAAAAGTGAAGCACTATAAATACTTTCTGGATGTAGTGTGTGTTCTATTAATCTGCTTTAATGATCATTATTACAACATCAAGAGAATATATTCAAAAATATTTTAGATTTATGTCCTTTTCTTTTTTTCCTGTCTACAACTTTTACTGCTGTTGTTGTTATTGATTACTTTTTGGTAACAGTTATAGTACTTTGACAGATTGAAATAATTGGCTATAAACATATATATAAAAACAATATTTCACCCAAAAATGGCAATTTCCTCATAATTTACCCTCCCTCGTGTGGTTTTAAAGCTTTGGTGACTTTATAAGTTTTTGTTCTTCTACTTACATGAAGTTCAACACAGATACTATTAATGATAAAATTACTCTTAGCAAAATCAATACCATCTGGAAGATATTGCCTCGTAATGTAAAAATTAATTCCTGCTCTTGGTTCCCTGTAACTTAAAGTTGAATTTAGACCTTTGGTACACCCTCATTAGTGGCCAGGATGAGTAAATTGAGTCTTTCATGTTGGTTATCATATGGTTATTAAGTCACTCATTAGATAAGCTTCAGTAGTTTTCAAATCTAATTTCAAAGGGGATCCCAGGTCTACTCCCTGTAATGGAAGGGACATTTAACTCAAATAAATTGGGTAATTCCCTGCCAGGGCCAAACCATAAGGCACTATGATAAAAGTGCATATATTTTCAGATATGAAACTAGGCTGCTGTGTGATAATAGGAATTCTGATTCATCTCACTAGGATGAAAAACTCACAGTTATAATTATCACAGTTAAATTCATCACTCTTTAAACATAGCATTACTGTTTACAGCAATAATACTTAACAACTACTAACTAATGACAATTATCAGTTTCTCTGGATTTATTAGGTATGTTTGTCTAATTTTATAAAGGTCAATAGTTCATCCAAATCAATCAATCAATCAATCAATCAATCAATCAATCAATCAATCAATCAATCAATCAATCAATCAATCAATCAATCAATCAATCAATCAATCAATCCTTTCTTTGATCCATCCATCTGTCCATCCATCCGTCTTTTCATTGATCCATCCAACTGTCCATCTATTCATTCATCCATCCATTCCTCTGTCCAAACATCCATCCATCTATCCATACATCCATTCATCCATCCATCCATCCCTATTTCCATCTCTCCACATATCCATCCATCCATCCATCCCTCTATCCATTCCTTCACCCATCCATCCATCCATCCACCCTTCCATCCCTCTATCCATCCATCCCTCTATCCATCCCTCCACCTATCCATTCATCCAAGCATCCACCCCTCTATACATCCATCCATCCATCCATCCATCCTTCTGTCCATCCATCCTTCCATCCATCCATCCATCCATCCATCCATCCATCCATCCATCCCTCCCTCTATCCATTCTAAATTCTAAGGGTTAAACATTGGTATTGTGTTGTCTAAAATGAATATAAAATGCTTTGCAAACATTAGATGTTTTTGTTGTTTTTAGAAAATATACTCCAACAATATACTACAAATATATGACAGCATTTTGATTTCTAATTCAGAAGAAACATCATCAGTAGTTTCCAGAATAAAACAATAATTACATTTTACCCAAACACAAAAATTTACACTGACTGTGCGTTCACACCGCACGAGAGCGTCGAAAATCGCTACATTGATCTCATATTTAAAGGGGCCGTTATAGCATATCAGCAAATCCCTTTCTTTCCCCCATAAAAACGTGCTTTCTCGCATGAAAATGTTGCACGCTTTTTATCAAATTTATTTAACTATGGAAGATCAGGTTGTTGCGTTTGCTGTGGCTTTGCTTCACTTATCCAATATGTGTCCATATATCTGAAATATTCTGAAGCAGCAATACTGTTTTGTGTTGTCGTTATAGTTAGAGTGAGATTCATGCTTTTTTTAAGAAAAAATATATTTATCTAACATTAATGCACATCAACTCATCATTACTCATCTTTTTTATGTATGTCACTAAGAAAAAATTGTAAATAATTGGAAAATAGGCAACCACAATTCTAAAATCCTTGGGAACAACTGTGGTCGGAACCAAAGTTCACAGGATTGCATTTTCTGGAATCCTCTCAAGTGGTGAGCTTCTATATTCCAATAGCTTGCCGCCAAACTGCATCATAGCTCATTACCATAAAGTTGACTTGATTTCAACTCTCCTCGATGTCCACACCGCTCCTCGCCGCTCATCACCGCCAGCTTCCGTTGAAAATGAATGACTTCCGACAACTTTAACGCTCTCGCCGCTTTTGGTTTAAATGCATAGTAAATCCCAAATAAATAGAAACTATAAACTGCAATTTCATATTCATTTCATGTGGAATAATCTCAGAATATTCCACAAATCCTGTGTATTTAAATGTAAAAAATAGAGATGTACATTACATATCATCCGGTTTGCATTACCAACAAATGTAAACATTTCAGTGCTTGGATTTCTTCTAGCTAGGATCTGATGTATGATGAATCCGCCTGTTAAGCTGTCCACAGTAGATCCCGGTATATGGCATGCACAGTCACATTCTCCAGCTAATAGTGAATTTCACCATGACATGAAACATCAGAATGGGGCAACTCCCTGCTAGCTGGTCAAGGGGCCAAGAGGGAAAATGATTTATTTGACAAAGAGTCAAAGATCAAAGGCACTGACTAACCAGGAAGCCCAAGTTTCCTACCGCAGACGATCACAGAAGGAGTATCCACCAATCAGCCCTAGCAGCAGGGCCTCTTCTCTGAGTTTTAATTGGTTGCTGTGTACCGGCCGGCCTTCACAGACGTCAAGCTGGAGGACAATACGCATGACAGCAGGGTCAGCTAAAATGCACTGCCTCCTCGCTTCAAAGAAACTCAGTGGTAGTAATGGTAATGTGAAAACAGTTATACATATTTATAATGGGGCTGTCTAATCAAGGAAACAATAAGTCTATTTTTTAAAAAAGGAAGTAAACATGCATGCAAATGTCAGATTTATTAGCTATTATTGGTAAAAACAGTACAAGAGTAATAAAGTGTAGTACAAAACAGTATGTTTATGTTTATGATGCTTAAAATAATGTGACAGCTAATACCAATTTGCAACAGCTAGCTGCATAATGAACTGTTTTGGCATACAGCTGAAAAAAGTAAAAGTGGCTTAAAGCAGAAGCTACAACTCAAAACAAAAAACTCAATTACCTTAAAAAACAAAACCTAAATTATATTACAGATCAAAATGGATAAACAGAACATTGAGAGAACCATCTGATATAGAATTACAGTGCTCAGCATATATAAGTACCCCTCACAAATCTATCTTTTAAATTCATATTTTTAATAGGAAGCTATATAATATTATATTTGTGCATATATATATATATATATATATATATATATATATATATATATATATATATATATATATATATATATATATATATATATATATATATATATATATAGCCAAATCTGGAGCTTATCTAACAAAATAACTTACGATAACGATATAAAAACTTGTACACCCAAATCATATATTATAGAAAAATATAAAATACAAATTTAAAAAATTTAAAATTTTAATAATTTAAAAAGGGGAAAAATCTAAAAAAGCAAAAAAATGAAAAATTTTGTTGAAATTTTGTAGGTTGTAATTTTTTGATAAATTAAAGATTAAATTAAAAGAAGTGAATTGTATTATCTTTCAATTTCTAAAGATGCTCTGTGACTAAAATATTATTTTAATAAATATGTTTAATAAATCAGTTTTGTTTAAATGCACCAAAAAACATTGCTTATATTCACTGAGAAATGCATAAAAATGGGGTGTACTCAATTATGCTGAGCACTGTATATAGAGAAATATATATTAAATACAAAGTTCTGCCATAAAACTCTATTCACGCACATCCAGATACTGTAGGTCACATTGTATCTGCTCCTACCTCATTAACAATGCGGCACAGGAGATTGGTTGCTGTCATCTCAGCGGTCAATGAGCTTGCTCCTCAACATTTTAAATGCCCTATGTTGTTTTAGGCTAGCATGTGTGGCATGTTTTTCAGAGACCCCCTCCACCCCAGCTCCACCTGTGTTTAGATCTGCTATGGGTATTACATATACAGTATATTTTGTTTGCAGCAGTACTGTGTCAAATTCTCAGACTGCATGTCTGTGAATATAACGGCAGTAGCAAGCCTTGGTTGCTCTGCAATATCAATCAATCAGCAGTAGCATAGCAGATCTATGCCACCAAGACCAAACAGGTTAACATCACCCAGCTTGATCTCACGAGAAAACGTAAGTATTTTACGCTTTGTCAGTTTAGCGGCTAATTTGTATGAATTTGTATGAGTTCAAATTGTACGATTTTGAAAAGGAGGCATGTTCTGAATTACACACATTTGTAATATGTCAAATATGACTAATCATTTAGCGCCAAAACATTGGACAACCTCAAAACCATTCATTTCTGTAAAGCAAAAAAAAAAGAACATGTCAGGTTTAACTCTGTGAGTAGAGTACAAAGCAGAAGAGACAGAAGAACCATTGTGTTACACACCACAACCCTGTCATTGCCTGTACACCAATGTCTCTGGGAGGCAAGATGGATGGTTATGGTTATGGCCAAATCTCATGGCATTTCACTCGGGCCCCCTTGACCTTTCTCCGCAGCAATGTGATGCACATAACCTATCGATCAACGCCTGACCACTGTCTCTCCGAGGACGAGTACTGGACCAGTGTGCTATTTATGTTCACTTAAATCTGCAATACGGGATCAATGTTAGATTCATGGTTAACCTTGGTCACGACAAATTCTTAGAGCAATATAAATACTATACAGTGGAGATCAAACTTCGAGAACTATATACAAATTCCAGAATTTCAACGTCATTGTTAAGTTAATGTTATTCTTAAAAGAGCAAAAGAGACATTTTAATGCATAATGTATGAGTTATATACTGTATGAGTTATATATTTTTTTAAAAACTCCCTTATTATTGTTGCTTGTCGGCACCTGGTTGTAAATTCCTTAATTATCTGACAAACCCAATTTAACAAGCAGCCTAACTTTTGGAATTTGGAAGATTGTGAGCTATTTTAATGTGACTGAAACCCTAGATGAAGGCCAAAGTAATGAGTCTTTCAACCATAGCATTTGATTGAGTTCAGAGAATTTGAAAGTGATTTCTCAAGTATTGAATATTTGTCACTATAGTCACTAAGTCATTCAAGTCCCCCAAAAGGCTCATTGTCCATGAAAGCCAATTCTACTAGAAGATCAAATGATGTAGACATCTCAATGGGTTCAACATTGCAGCTGGAATTGATCGGTTGATCTGAACTAGGTAAAGATCTGTTTCCCAGTATAAAGCGTCTCAACTGGACTCACTCTGGACTCAAATGCCACTTTTAATGACCAAACCTCCCATTAGCAGAAATAATCAAAAGGCCAAACTAAGCTTTTTTCAAGGAGCATGTTCTGTACAGAGCAATTACAGTTATATTCAAACTATTGGGTCTGATGGGAAAGCCTCAAACTGGGGAGATGATGAACAAACGTGTAAAGTAGTAAGTTAAAGGTAGAGAAGTGCCTTTCATGGTTTGATCCACGTGCAGGTTTCATAAACAAAGAATAGTCGTGCAGGCAAGGGTTAAACACAGGAACAAACAGTAGCATACATGTAATCCAATATCGTGGTCAAAAACAGGCGAGTGGTCGATACAGGTGGCAAATAATTAATAACAAAAAAAAAAAAACAGGCAAGGATCAAACACGGAATGACAAGATAGGGATAATGCTTCGTAATGCTACAATAACAGTGAACAGCCCCAATGTGTGTGTGTGTGAGCTGCATAAATAGTCCTTGAATTAGTCTGTGATGAGCTTCCGTCTGTGTGTGTGCAATCAGTGAGGGAACTGCAACTGATGTGTGAGAACAGATCAATCAAGATGGGATTTGTAGTTCTTTTGATAGCAGATCTGTAGTTCTCCAGCGATCTGTATGGACTAGATTACTGGTGATTGTGACACAAGAAGTTCCTTGCAGCTGCAAACACTGAAATCATGAAATGGCCAGAAGAGAGTCCTGATGTAAACCTAACTGAAAATATCAGTTAAATTTTGGGGGAAAAATGTATAGCTAAGAAGCTCACTATAGTCAGTGAACAGTGGAAGAAATTTCACAGCAGAGCAATGCGAGAGACTAGTGATGTCTGAGAGAAACTAGTGATGTCTGTGAGAGACTAGTAATGTTTGCATGAGACTAGTCATGTCCTGTGAGAGACTAGTGATGTGTTGGAGAAACTAGTAGTGAGGTCACTGTGAGACCAGTTACTGTATGTCCTGTGATAGACTAGTGGTGTCTGTAATGGCCCGTTTTCACTGAGTGGTATGGTACGGTACGATTCAGTGCGCTTTTATGGCCGTTTCCACTGCCGAAAGGTACCTAAAAGTGAACCGTACCGTACCAACTTTCTAAAGGGTATTTAGAACAACAAAAGGGTAGCAAAAGGGGGAGCAAGACGCGCAGCTGACCGATATTGGTTTACAGAGATACATCACTAGCTCGTGCACAAGCAAGGAGAATTAAAACAAAGGAAACGCTATTTTCAATATACACAGCCAAGACATTATACCGTAATAATATATACATATAATAATGAGCCATGGTCAGCTCGAGCTCAAACAAACACTGCCGACGTCTTGATGTACAGCCACCAAGCCAAGAAGAACAGCAGAATCTATCTTGTGCCCTGTAGTTGTTTACAAGACCGTCTAAAGCGTGAGTGGTTTCACATTCTCGAGAGAGCTCTCGTGCGCATTTATATTTGAAATATCAAACTTTTTGAGCTGATAATAATGTGCCATGATTATTGAAGTGCTTCTGACATCTGATCCTTTCAGAAATGGACAAACCATTGGAACCCTTTGACTGTGGAAAACCAAGCCTGATAAAAGTGACCCGTACCGACCCATAACGTCCTGTCCACTCTCAGAAATAAAGGTACGCCAGCTGTAACAGGGATGGTACTTTTTCAAAAGTTCAAATTTGTACCTTTAAGGTCCGCATTAATACCTCAAGGGTACATATTAGTACCTAAAAAGTACAAAAGTGTTCCTCTTAAAATTTTTAGGTACTAATATATGCTTTTGAGGTACCAATATGAAATCTTTAAGTACAAATGTGTAGCTTTTGACAGCTCGCATACCTTTATTTCTGACAGTGTACCACTCAGTGGAAACGGGCCGTAAGAGACTAGCGGTGTCCTGTGTGGAGACTACTGAAATTGAGAGTCTTTATAAATTGGTCTCTAATTTTAACCTTCTCTGTATGTACTTTGAAAATAAGGGTTAGTTGAGACTGCTTAGTAGAGATTGATTACCTCGGATAGACAATTTGTAAGTCACACCATACAGAAAGACTCATTAGTAACCCACATAGTTCATCACTGGCTTTACTTTGAGTTGCTCGCGGCACCATTTTAACAAATTCTCCTAGAATCAAACAAAAGAACTGAAAAGCTTGTTCAGGCTTGTCCTTTCCCCCTTTGTCTATTTTATCTCTTGCATGCACAAAACGCAGACTTGCTACCTTGTTGCTGATTGGACATATAGGCTAAGTTTCCCATTTTGATTTTATTTTTTGAAAAGGGTAGACATGACAGCTACATTATAGTCTATTGTATTCAATTTCTGTTAAATAACAAAGAGGAGAAGATGAAATGTCAGGTTATGCATATTTGGTACAGCACATTTTACTTTGCCTCATTTATATTCATAGTTGCCTCAAGTGGCTTATTTAAAAAAAAAGTTGATGAATTACTTTTTAATTAATCTGAGTATGAACATGACTGTAAAGGAGAACAAAACATATAAGGTTTTACTTCACACTGGTATTAAAATATTCAAGCAATGCTATTTTGGGGTAACACTACTTACCTAAAAAATTAAAATAAAATAATATAATATAAAATAAAATAATTTACTTAATTTTAAATTAAATTAAATTAAATTAAATTAAATTAAATTAAATTAAATTAAATTAAATTAAATTAAATTAAATTAAATTAAATTAAATTAAATTAAATTAAATTAAATTCAAAGTTACTGGGCCATTGAATTACTGGAAAATAATCAGAACTATTTTGCTCTTGTGCGAGAGAAAATGAGAAATATAATATTTGATTTCTGTATATAATAAATATTAAGAATATTAAAATTTTCAAACAAAGCTATTTAAAGAGATAAAGAGACAAGAGATAAAATAAAATAAAATAAAATAAAATAAAATAAAATAAAATAAAATAAAATAAAATAAAATAAAATAAAATAAAATAAAATAAAATAAAATAAAATAAAATAAAATAAAATAAAATACTGGGCCACTGAATTACTGCAAAATAATCAGAACAATTTTGCTTTTGTGTGAGTTAGAATGAGAAAGATAATATATGATTTCTGTATATAATAAAATGTGAGAGAAAACCATGAAAATAGTTTGTAATTTTTACCCTATTGTGTTATTTGGATCCACAATTCTTTGGCAATAATATCAGTATAAGCAGATAAATCAGCAGCTATGAGTAGGCTATATTATAGGTATCTTTGTGAAATATTATTACTTATTTATTGATACATTTTGGGGCGATGCAGTGGCGCAGTAGGTAGTGCATGAGTGTGAATGAGTGTGTATGTGTTTCCCAGTGATGGGTTGCAGCTGGAAGGGCATCCGCTGCATAAAACAAATGCTGAATAAGTTGGTGGTTCATTCCGCTGTGGCGACCCCAGATGAATAAAGGGACTAAGCCGAAAAGAAAGTGAATGAATGAATGATACATTTTGGATGATTTTTTAGTAGAGTTTCTGCTAAAAGAAAGAAAACTTCAGCAGTGTAGAAGTTTTTTACCAGGCAAAATAACATCATAATAATTATTTTTTGCAAAGTACTTTACAAAATATATTATTTATTTATTTATTTATTTATTTATTTATTTATTTATTTATTTATTTATTTATTTATTTATTTATTTATATAATTTTTTTATTTTTATTTTTTTATTATTATTCATTTATTTTTATTTTATTTTATTTTATTTTATTTTATATATTTTTTATTTTTAGTTTAATTATTTATTCTGTCAGGGCTTTGAAATAAAATCATTTGCCCACCAAATTTATTTGCTTTTTAAGTTTAGATCAGGATATTTTTATGGCCTGTTTATTTATTTTTACTGGCCAATATATCAGCGATCGGCGTACAATTATTAAGAACTATCAGTGATCAAAATTGGTTACAAATACCATATCAGTGCATCCCTATTTGCAATATATTTATGTTTGGTCAGTGTCTCTGTGGGTTTTTGTTTTCATTATAGGTGCAGTGATGTGTACTGCACATGTGTACGGCAGCCTAAAACTATTTTCTCTACCCTTAAAATACCTGTACCAATTAAAATGTTTGTGCACCATTTAAAGGCCCTCTAGTACAAGATAAAATAAATGCTACCTTTGATAATTATACATTGCACAGCGTTACTAAAACTCTGTGGCACAAAAAAAAAAAACATCCATATCTACATTTGGCCAATCTAATTGAGTCGCACCTTTACACTGAAAATTCTGTCATTATCTAATCATCCTCATTTCGCTCAACACCCATATGACCTTTTTGCCGTGAAAGATTAAATAAGTTATTAAAAAATGTCAAAACTGCTCTTTTGAATGCAAAGATTGCACATCAATCACTGGTTTCTAAGCATTTTTTTTTCTTAAAGTTTTACCTACATATGAGATCAATATATGGCAATATATGAAAATTAGATTTTTTTTTTCTTTTTCAAATATTTCCTAAATGATGCTTAACAGAGCAAGGAAACTTTCACAGCATGTCTGATAATATTTTTTCTTCTGGAGAAAGTCTTATTTGTATTATTTCAGCAAGGATAAAAGCAGTTTTTAATTTTTAAAACCCATTTAAGGTCAAAATTATAAGCCCCTTTAAGTAATTTTTTTTTTCGATATTCTAGAGAACAAACAGTTATTAAAACTATTATGTTTAGAAATAGGTTGAAAAAAATTCTCTCCGTTGAACAGATATTGGGGAAAAAAGTAAACAGGGTGGCTAATAATTCAGGGTGGCTAATAATTCTGACTTCAACTGTACATACAAATTTAGCAAGAATGGCTGTTTTATATATATTTTTCAATCGTTGGAATTATAAATATATTGAACGTTCAAATATATTAGTTAAGAAGTTATATGTGTTTTCATAACAGTTTTGAACATATAGACATATTGGTAATGCCAAACAATATATATGAAAAAGGCATTTTTTCCAATAAATGTTGCATATATGACATATTTCCTGTGTGAAATTCAAATATGAACTTGTATGTCATCTACTGTATGTCTTTGCATATATTCCCATTTATCACATTTCTATATGGATAATTTTGCTTTGCTTACACATTTCTATATATTATTTTTTATACACACATGCAAACACACACATTACACAATGATGTCCATTTAATGTCTCAAAAGTCCTGCAATTGTTGAACCCTTCTCCTTTCTACATGCATATTTTATTTAATCTGACACTGCATGCTGTGCTGTAATCAATGAAGGTAATCCTTATTGACATGAAATTGAGTTTAGCACTGCTGTGCATCTCCACAATGACCTTTTGAAGGGCTTAATGAGAATAAGATGTTTCTTGCTGCTTTATTTGCTCTGTGTGTGTTGAGGGAAAATCTGACAGACGACCTAGAGTATTTGTTCCTTCCCTGAAAAGCATTTTCGATTTTTGTCTTCCTTCACAGCTGTTTCTGACCCTCTGTAATTCCTAGTGCTGAAGTCTGAGTTTACTTTGTGATTTTGAGATGGTCATCAGAATTTCCCTCTTATCCTCAGCACTTCTCATCTAACCAATAAGATTAGCAGCAGGCAGGTATGAAAATCCTCTGCTGATTAAATGTCCTTTAGTCCTGACGTCTGCCATCCCTCTTTCCATTAAATTCTGTAACTGTTGTTGACACCTCGGTCTCTACTTGGCCGCATTGGAAATCTGTATGAGGGCCCAAGGGTTTGAGGATCTTATCTGAACACAATCCAATTCCCTGCTTCCGTCTCTTCCTGTATAAGAGTGAAGCTTCCAATGATAAGAGCTCCAGTCTTCTGAAAGACTGTTTTGTTCTACATAAAAAACACGAACTTTTTAAACGTTTAAGGGTCAGTTTTTTTATTAACTGTAAATGAATGCTTTTGGAATGCACTATTATTAGTTTTTATTTTTAGGTTTTTTATTTAATATATGGAAAATAAATGCATGAAAGACATGCATTTCAATCATATGATATTGTTTTAGTGCATTGATATGACAGTGAAGGATTTTACAACTTCCGGTTTATCAATGAATTCTGAAATATGTGTCATATTCCACAAAATATTATCTAGCACCAGTGTTATTTTTTGTATCAATTATTTTTTACAATGCAGATTTTTATTTTATTTTTATTTATTTTTTATCCCTGATGACTTTTTTTAACAAAATAAAGGACAGTATTATTGTATTTTTATTTTTGGCAGTATGCAAAGATACATTGTATGGGACAAAATTATATATTTTTATATTTTATGCCAAAAATCATTATAGTGCGTTCACACCAGACACTAATGTAGTGTCAAGCGTGAGTGATTTACATGTTATGTCATTGCAAAGACGCAAATATGATTCACACAAATGAAGCTACACGAGTTGAGCATTTGGCGCATTTGGCGCATTTGACGCGCTTAATGCGTGTGAATGGAGTTGGAAAATGTGAACATTAGCGGACATTTGCGCTGCATTAACCAATCAGGTGCTTTATCTTATAGGGGTGTGATTATGACGTAGTGCCTGTTTTGTTAGGGAAATCATCTTGCAGACACCGGACAACAGCTCATCCAGTGTTGCCAACTTTGCAACTTTGTTGCTATATTTAGCGACTTTTCAGACCCCTTAGTGACAAATTTTCAAAAAAGCAACTGGCGACAAATCTACCGACTTTTTGTGTATTACTGGAGATTTTTATAGACTCTCATGTGTCCATACTGTACTGTCCCTACCCTTCTCAACGAGCAACTTAACGATTTAATTTGACCGTTTATTCTTTTCTTGTTCACAATCACAGATATTTTAGTGACAGTTTCAGAACTTGTTTGAGTTTATTACATCTGAGAGATTACTGCAAATTCACTACACATCTATATTGATATACTTTATTCAAACAGCAACACATTAAGATAAATTGACATGCATATATAAAGCTTAGTGCAAATATAAGTACCACTTTATTAATCATAGGCTGTTAAACAAGTAATATGCTAATTGAATTATGACCTAATCTAGAGATATTTAGCGACTTACCGGGCAGAGCTTAGTGCCTTTTCATTGAAAATAGTTGGCAACACTGAGCTCATCAAGCTGGCTCAGTCAGAAGCACAACTAAAAGTGGCCATCATCCTGGAATAATTTCTGGTTGATGAACACAGAGCTGGGTGCACCTCTAAAAGGATCTACTCAACTCAGACACATTGTCAAATGAATATACGCTGTTTTTCAGCCTTCCTAAAGCACATAAACACAGCTGCTCTCTCAATAAAATCCATGTTAGGCATTTAGCAACGAAGCTACAGTCACCAGACAGACAGAAGCCCTGTCCATGACATGAATCAGCATTTACTGTGAAGTGACTATGTTGCACAAATGAAGCATATTTGACGTGCGAATGAAGCGAGTAAACTCAAAATGTTCACGCGTCTATTTACACACGAATAGCGTGATTTATTCGTGCATGCCGCGTTTCTCGGCCAATAGTGTCTTAGCCTAACAAACTATACATTAATGCAAAGCTCATTTATTCAGTATTCATGTATTCAGTATTCATTTATTCATGTATAAGTAGTTTTATGGTCCAGGGTGACATATTATGAAATAGAAAAGTTATATATTTCACAATATTACTCTTCTTTCAAAATTTAAATCCAGTCTTGCTGAGAAACTTCTTTCAAAAACAAAGTATCCTTGTGCAAGTCTGGATTTATCCTCAGTGTGTCAAAGTCTCAGACTGACAATGATAAAAAGGAACAGGAACAATAGAAATAGACCTCAGAAACAGAAAAAAAGACAGCAAAGTGTCTGAGCGATTTGATATTTTAAAACAGGACCTCTGTCTTTGCCAATATCTCATGCAGACAGTCATAGAGTAGTGGCCTATGTGAGAATTGACTCATCTCGCAGAAGTCTGCATTTCTTCATGTTTTATTTCATCTGCTGGGTTCAAAGAATGTGCACAGTCTTCATGTCTCCGCCAGTGCAGTGCTCGGGCAAATGACTCACAGTTCCTCTCCCACAATACCTACAGGCGTAAATCAGCCTCAGTGGGATTAAGCTGAATGTGAGCAAGATTAAATGGCTCTCGCAACTGTCTTCCCATACATCTCATTGGAATTCACATGGCTTTCTGCATGGTCCACGCTCTACTCTGCTTTCACGGTCTGGGAGCTTTGAAAAAGGCTGCTGGCCGACTCTCTAATATGGACGAGGTATAGAGGATGAAACATATAGATCAACAGTATATATATATATATATATATATATATATATATATATATATATATATATATATATATATATATATATATATATATACTGTATATATATACACATGACCAGCTGATGTTTAGACATGATTAATAGAATTCATATTTTGCACAATATTTTAAAGGATCAATCAGATATTTTTGAAGGCTTTGGTTGTGTTTAGGGGTGCATGTTAACATGTTCATTCTTAGTTAAAAAGATGATCACATTATTTTTGACATATTTTACTTTTATTTTAGACTGCTGTTTCTGTTATCCTAAAAATGGTTTGATGACTTCCTGGTTTTAAAAAGCCCCTCCCTCAGAAAATACACAACATATTCTGATTGGACAGATGGGCCAGTAAAATTGTAAAATAAAGTGAACAACGACCAGGTTCTTATTGATATGGTCTGAAACTTCATTCACTTCAAGAATAAACCCAAAGTCCCTTTAAGGCAAGTCTTTTCACTTGGCGGCCATCTTTGAAATGCCTCTCAGGCAGTATGCTCGGGCATTCTGTCTAAATAGGGAAACATCAAATTCTCCAAAACTGTTTGCCAAGCTTACGATTACATTACATATTTGGAATCACCTATAAAATTAAACAACAGCTGTCTCATAAGTTTAGTTTCTAAGTGTCTGAATCACACAAAATCTGCATAATTTTAGGTTGCCCAAGCTAATGCGCATGCGCAATCAATCATCTGATTGCACGGCTCTTCTGAAGTAATCCACAACTTGGTCTTGATCGCAAATCTCCTCCAGAAATGACAGCGACTCTTTGTTTACAAGTTTGTGGACATTTAAGTAGTTGCTGTCATGTGACATGCGTTTGACAGTACTGACTGTACCACCTCGCGTTTGTTTTATACAGATTACAAAACCAAAAACTATTGTTTTCAAGTGTACTTGATTAATTTAAAAGTACAGATGTTAAGCTTTATGTGGATATATCTTATGTCTGTGAAGCAAGTATTCGCTCAGATTCAATTGTGAATCACAACACAGTTAACTAAAAAAAAATGAATCAATATAATCTGCCACTCCTAGTTTCATTAATTTGACTACACTTTGATACATTTTAGAAATAAACAGGATTCTAAATACTTTATTCCACAGTTTTTCACCAGGACAAATTTAGGGTAAACTGTAATTGGTATCATATCTCAATACTCATAATAATGCTGCATTTATTCCACAGAATGCTCATCACACAAAAGAAGCACTCGCTATCTGCATGCAGTGGAGATGAATGACAGCGCTGTACGAAATTTTAAAGACAGACTTTGGAAAGGTCATGGCATTATGTGAGATAAGCAAAGAGAAAGGTCACGGAGAGTCTACTTTTTCCCGCACATCATACTGAGAATACTTATGACATGTAGCTTTTTTTTCAGTAAGATTTCTCCTTGTGAATCCACAAGAGCATGGCGGAGAGAAGCCAAAGCAGTGATTGCTATGAACAAAGTATGCTAATGAGAATAGGGTTCAAGTGGGTCAAGTCAAAATGTGAAGGGTTCAGTGTAACACATGAATGTTGAAATAAAAGGTAACACGAAGAACATCCAAGATAACTGTGATGTGAAAACAAAAGGTTATAGAACTGGGAAGTTTATACTACACTGATCCTAGGAACTCTGAGCAAACGATATTTAATCCTTATAAACCTGCACTTATCGCTGTAACCGCCCTGTCTTTCGCTCATGCAAATGGACAATCCATCAGCGGCATTTTCTGAGAGATGCAGGTTCATGAGCGCAAGCAGGGCGAAACCTCTAGTACTCAATTCTGACTGAAATGGAAATCAGCTTTGAAAAAAAAAACATCAACAAAAATCTAGCAGTCGCTGTGGCACATATTGCAGAAATTGCTTAGCAGGTTGTTATCTTTATTTTCTATTTGACATTTGAGAGAAACTATAATTTTTCTGCTAGCTTTCTCCGCAGGAACAGCATAACAACACAAACACATGCATTCGTTGCTGAGAATTCTTTATTTTATTTAAATCAATACCATCATTATAAGACTTAATGCCATTTCTGACCAAAAAAGATTGCAATAAATATAAAACAAACTAAAGTTGTGTTCGAACAATTGAATCATAAATATATGCTCATTTGATCCTTCAAATATGAGAATAGTTGGAAAAATTTTAACTTGAATATCAGGTTTTAGTTTTTGCAGTTCTTGTTGTTTTTACGCTGTTGTAACAGAAGATACAGCTATCACACAGCTATCTAGTTGATCCAGTATGTGTAATCTATCTATTCTAAGGGGGCAATCACACGGAATTCACTTTTTGTGTTAAAAGGCGCCTTTTTTAAATGATTTACTAATGGCCACGAGCGTTTTGCACAATGTTTATGCACCCTGCGTGCCTCGCATTTTAACCACCTGCTGCGCCTTGTGTTTTGCCAACTGTGCACTCGCAGTTGAAAAAAAGTTGGACTTCACTTCATGAAAGCAGAGGCGGGGTTTCCGTTTAGGTGACTGCAGTGTTTGTGTTGGCAAGACTATTATGGAGGCTTTTGAAGATGGAGGAAAGACTTGTGGTTGCTGTTTTGAGTTATCCAGTATGACTCACAAATCTTGAATTTCACAATAGTGTTAAATATTAAAATTACACCAATATCAACAGCAACACTTGCGCACAATACCCAGCTGATTCAGTCATTGTCTAGCAACATAAAAAGCGCACCGTGCTTCTTTTTACCTTGTCAACAAAAAAGGTAGTGTGGTGCACCTCATGTTTTTAGAACAGAGTCAGTGTATTGAAATAAAAAAACATCACAACTTATTTTTCCCCCAGCAACTTTAAAGAAGACTACACAAAGATATCAAAATCTGGTTCAGGATACTTGATACTTTTAAGTATTGTTCTTTTTAAGTATATTTCATTCTGGTGGTATAGTATAACCAACTGGTACACTGTAAAACAATTCAGTAAAAATTAAAATAATAAAACAAAATTAAAAAAAAAAAAAAAAAAAAAAAAAACAGCAGCTATGGTTGACAGAATGTAACTTTTAAAAATATGCTAGAAAAAGAAATGAAAAGACATAAAAGAAATGTCTAAATTTACTGAAAACTACTGTATTTCATAATTTATAGTGTTAATATAGCATTATCTTGATGTCCTCTATACACTGTATCCTTATTACAGACAAAAACACAACCAAAATCAGGTGGTGATGAGAAGGTCATATGCTGAGCCAATGCTCATCACAAATAGCTATAATTGTCCGTAGTGTATGTATGTGAATGAGAGTGTATGAGTGTTTCCCAGTGATGGGTTGCAGCTGGAAGGGCATCTGCTGTGTAAAACATATGCTGGAAAAATTGGCTGTTCATTCTGCTTTGGTAACCCCAGATTAATAAAGGGAATAAGCCGAAAATGAATGAATGAATAATAATGCAGTCAGTGTCATTCACACGACTAAACACCATTATGGCAGCACACTTGACATTAAAGCAATAAACCATAAAAAATGCAATAAACATTAATTATGATTAAAAATTATTAATTACATTAATTACCATAAAAATAATGCATAAACATTATTTATCAACATTAGATGTAACATAATAGTCTAATGTACATCACTGATAAGACAAAAAATTAAACAGAACCACAGTAATGTAAAAAAAAAATTGTCACTCAGGGAATTCTGGGGTAGTCAATTTATATTTGCTCATCATATATATATCGTGAATTGAATGTTAACCAGTTAACAGATTTTTTACAATCAAAATCACAGCCTTTTTTTTACAGTTTACAGTATAGCCAAAAGTGTTCTAGATGTTCATTATCTTTAATATAATGACTTCTCCATCTCCACTTTATATTGGAATGGATTCGGATTGTCTGTTTGTGTTTTATCAATTATCATCTGGGAAAAATCATCCTGAAAGTGATTCCAATGCTATTGTTTCTCCACATCATTATCGTAACAGTATGAACTCCACTATTGTTTTGCATTCAGAATGATTTTTAGAACAACATATCTATCATTATCTTTATAGTTATTGTCTTTGGTGTGAACAGCCCTTTATGGTGTATAAAAATAGCCTACACAGTCTTTGTATGCTATCGCTTCCTTGTCCAATATGCCCAATTGGCGACGGTGTATTAGCTGTCTGTAGGTTGAATACAGGGTGAGGAGGGACTGAATGATGCATAGGGCCGATATTGAGGTATGGACTACTTCATTGCTCCAGGGCACACAGTCAGCAGCATTATTCTCCCTCTTCCTTGTACACTTTAGTCGATTCCCTCACCCCGACTGCTGAACATGCTCTTCCATCGCACATAATTAAAGACCCCAGCTTCTATCCACCATTTACTGGGTAGAAATTTACTTGCTGGCCACAGAGTCTCTTGCTAGATGGTCTAGCTAATTGCATGCTTATTCTATTGGCAGTCATTGCATTCATGAGTATTACAGGCATCATTTCTCGATGCTGGAGTTCCTTTAATTATTAGAAGATAATAAGGATTAAATGACATCATTCATTCATGAAATTAAAAGAAATAGGAAAAACATGTATTGACGTTGACTTGAGGCTGCAGGCACTGCTACTTGTGTGATATTGCGTTTATACACCACTTTAATTGCTTAATTGTGTGTATGAAAAAGGAAATCAAACACGGATACTCTCAAAAACCCTTTTGTATGAGGAACTACATTCTTTTACCATTCATTCACATTTGCAGCTGACGTCAGAACAACGTGATGACATAAATGCCATTAATCAACAGAGATTTCTCAGTATTTCTTTGTTGCAATCAAGATTTCACAATAAATAACCCCAGAAAAAAAAGCCAGAGCAAAACAAACACTACCATTTTCTGTGGTATAAATACAGCAATACAAAATACAAAAGAGAGAGATCGACTCAGAATGTCACTTACATGATTTATAATGATTTGTTCAGCTGTGTTATGAAATTTACGCTGAGAAAATGCTGTTTTTCTCCCCTAAGCACTAATTATGCGGTCTCTGTCGCCATGTTGTGGTGGAACGTTAACTGTCATTTCTTTGGTTTGCTAATAGAGGCTGATGGCGGCCTGAATCTGATGCTCAAAATTATAAATATTTAAAAATAGGCACTGTTCCTATAAATAAAGTACATAGTTGCAATCTAAACAACTACATTCTCGACTAAAAAAGCCTCAAATGTACATTATGTTGACCAACAGCGGCAATATTTGTCAAACTGTATAGTCTCCTCTGCTTGTCGCTGTTTGTGGGCGGAGTAATTCACAAGGGTGAAGTGGCTGTACTAGTGCTGTTATTTGCAGGATAATGCACGGCTATCAGCCAATCAGATTCAAGAACCAGACAGAACTGTTGTGTATATATATATAATTCCATAATTATTCCATAGTTTTAATATACAACATACAATTGTTTCTAATATTATTACAAATAATATAATAATGCATAGTAATTAAACAATAAACAAATTTAAGTATTTGATGTAAAATATAGTAGAGTCCATTTGATAAAGCAATTCAATGGTATTAAATAATTATAATAGAAAGAAAGAAAGAAAGAAAGAAAGAAAGAAAGAAAGAAAGAAAGAAAGAAAGAAAGAAAGAAAGAAGAAAGAAAGAAAGAAAGAAAGAAAGAAAGAAAGAAAGAAAGAAAGAAAGAAAGAAAGAAAGAAAGAAAGAAAGAAGACTTTTTTTACAACTCTTTAATTACAACAGGTCAAAAATTGTATCAGGTTAAAAAACAATTACAGCAATTTAAAAAAAAAATAAAGAAATATATACATATGTTATATACAATAACAATAAAAACTAATACCACCAAATTTACAGCAATATGTCACAACCTCCTACTTCATTAGGTTGACATAAAATACTTCACACCCCATACAAGAAAGAAAGAATCAACATCGTTCACCAGTTCATAATATTTACACTTCATTACTAGCCTGCTGTTTACCAAAGCTGAACAAGTTTAAAGGATCAGTATTGCTGTTAAACAGCATTTAGTTTTCTCTTGTCAACCATACTGTTATGAAGCGGACAGGAGACAGAGGTAAGGAAACGTTAGGGTGTTTATTAAATGACAACAAGGAGCACATGAAGGATAGCCAGGAGGATCAGGAATGATGTTGGGGTCTTTTCCTCCGTGGCTGGGTAATAGGAATACACGAGGATGGACAGCACACACCAGATACAGCTGACAGAGGATGACACAGACTTGGAAGGACTGGAAGACAGGACGATTCGGGAGGACCAGGAAGACTAGGAGGAATACAAAGAGAACAGGTAAGTAAATCGTTTGTTTTAGCTGAGGATGACTACGCTGAGTGGTCGCTCAGTTGTCCGCTTTCGTCGAGACGAGCCCGGACAATGAGCGACTGGAGTGCTGTGCTTTTATCTGGTGCTCGTGAATGTGATGCAGCTGTGTGCTCATTAGAAGTCAGGTGATGGTGATCTTCGTGAGTGGGGATCGTGAGAGCCTGACCAATCCGTGACAGTACCCCCCTCCCCAGGGCCCGCTCCTGAGGGCCGACACCTCCGACGCCGTGGTGGTCTCCCTCTGCCTCTAGGCGCTGGGAACTCAGGGTGGCTCTCATGAAACTCCACCATGAGACTAGGATCGAGAATATCAGCTCTGGGAACCCATGTCCTTTCTTCGGGGCCGTACCCTTCCCAGTCCACCAGGTACTCCAACTGGCCACCACGACGTCGGGAACGCAAGATCTCCTTCACTGCGTAGACGGCTCCTTCTTCTAGGAGCAGTGGAGGAGGGGGTTCCTCTTCGTGGTCAGGCTCTGTGGAGGGAAGAACAGGATCGTGATAGGGTTTCAGGAGTGATACGTGGAATGTAGGGTGAATACGGTAGTGAGAGGGTAATTGTAGTTTGTAGGTGACGGGGTTAACCTGTTCCACGATGGTGAAGGGACCAACAAATCGGGGACTTAACTTGCGAGAGGGCAGTCGCATGCGTATGTCCCGGGTGGATAGCCACACCTTTTGTCCGGGTGTGTATCTGGGTTCTTCAGACCTTCTTCTATCGGCGGTTACCTTGCTTCGACGGACTGCCCTCTGCAGATGTTGATGAGCCTCGTCCCAGACTCTCTCGCTCTCCCGGAACCAGTGATCCACTGCGGGGACATCAGATGGTTCGCCATCCCAGGGAAAGAGCGGTGGTTGGAAGCCCAGGACGCACTGGAATGGCGTGAGTCCGGTGGAGGGTTGCCGCAGTGAATTTTGGGCATATTCTGCCCAGCCCAAATACTGGCTCCAGGAGCTCTGGTGACCACTGCAGAAGGTCCTCAGGAACCGTCCCACCTCCTGAATCTTCCTCTCTGTCTGCCCGTTGGTTTGGGGATGATATCCAGAAGAGAGGCTGACGGCCACACCTAGGAGCTTGAAGAAGGCTTTCCATAGACGTGAGATGAACTGTGGACCTCTGTCCGACACAATATCTTCTGGAATACCAAATGACCTGAAGACTTGATTAAAGATATTGTCGGCTGTTTCAAAGGCTGTGGGAAGACCTTTCAGAGGGATTAGTTTGACAAACTTTGAGAATCTATCTACGATGACTAGAATACAGGTATTACCTTCTGACGAAGGGAGGTCAGTGATAAAGTCCACTCCTAGGTGTGACCAGGGACGGTTCGGAATCGGCAAGGGATGGAGCTTTCCAGCGGGTAGATGACGTGGGCTCTTGGATTGGGCACAGTCCTTACAGCCCTGAACATATTGCCTCACATCCCTTGCCATGTTTGGCCACCAGAATCGTTGGGATACTAGCGAGAGAGTATTGTTGATCCCTGGATGTCCAGTGCCTAGCGAGGTATGTAAGGAGTGGATCAGATCTACCCGGTGTTCAGGTGGTATGAACTGCCGATGAGGAGGGCATCCCGGCGGAGCAGGGGCTTCCGGAGTGGCAACGACTGGAGGAGCGTTCCAGGTGATCGGACAAATGGAGATGTGTTCGGGAAGAATCTTCGTTGGGAGTTCTTCATGATCGTGATGCTCGTGTAAACGAGAGAGAGCGTCTGCTCTTAGATTCTTGGGTCCTGGACGATAGGAAATGGAGAAATCAAAACGTGAGAAGAAAAGTGACCATCTGGCTTGACGTGGACATAGTCTCTTGGCCTCTTTGATATATTGGAGGTTTTTGTGATCTGTGATCACCTGGAACGGATGTTTGGCTCCCTCCAACCAGTGACGCCACTCCTCCAAGGCTAGCTTGATTGCTAGAAGCTCCCTGTCTCCTATGCTGTAATTCTGCTCCGCCGGGCTCAACTTCCGAGAGAAATAGGCACAGGGATGCAGTCGGGGCGGTGTATCATGATGTTGGGATAATACTGCCCCGACGCCGGTGGTGGATGCGTCCACTTCCACCACGAAGGAAGATTTGGGTCAGGATGAGTCAGGAGTGGGGCCCTTGTGAACTCCTTCTTAAGAAGGCGGAAGGCTGCGGCTGCTTCTTTGGTCCACTCCAGTCCTTTGGGTTTACCCTTGAGGAGATTAGTGAGAGGTGATGTAATCCTGCTGTAGTCCTTGATAAACCGTCTATAAAAGTTAGCAAACCCAAGAAACCTCTGGAGCTCCTTAATGGAAGTGGGTTCTGACCAGGATAGAACAGCCTCAATTTTCTTCCCATCCATACGTATACCGGTTTGGTCAATGATGTATCCCAAGAAATGAATCGACTTCTGGTGGAATGAGCATTTCTCCGCTTTGAGGTAGAGGTGATGTTCTCTCAATGTGTGTAGGACCTCCGCAACGTGTTGGCGATGTTCGGCCTCACTCCGGGAGTAAATGAGGATGTCATCTATGTACACTATTACAAAGTGGTGAAGAAACTCCCGGAGGACTTCATGAATGAAGTTTTGGAATACGGAGGGGGCGTTGACCAGACCGTAAGGCATGACCTCATATTCATAGTGGCCAGTAGGGGTCACGAATGCTGTCTTCCATTGGTCCCCCTCACGTATTCTTATCAGATTATACGCGCTGCGGAGGTCCAATTTAGTGAAGACTTTAGCTTCTCGGAGCTGTTCCAAAGCGGCTGGTACCAGAGGAAGGGGATATCGGTATTTTACTGTACCGTTATTTAGGACCCTGTAGTCGATGCATGGACGCAGCCCTCCGTCCTTCTTGGCCACAAAGAAGAAGCTTGAGGCGGCTGGTGATTTTGAGTGACGTATGTACCCCTGACTCAGAGCCTCCCTTATGTAATCTTCCATTGCCTGATTCTCTGGAAGCGAGAGCGGGTAGATCCTACCTCTTGGCAACTGGGCATCTGGAACTAGGTCGATCGCGCAGTCCCATGGCCGATGCGGCGGTAGCTGGGAAGCTCTCTTGGGGCAGAAGACATCATGAAAGGAGCTGTACTCCTTAGGAATGTGGATAGACTGCTTCTCAGGAGGACTCTCGACCGATGTTGTAAACAAAGAAATGGGGTTCCGACCTTGAAGAGGGAGATTTGGAAAACAGGTAGGTGTACATCCAGATCCCCATTTCTTTATCTCTCCTGTGCCCCAAGAGATGATGGGATCGTGCTTCACCAGCCACGGGCGCCCTAGAATGATGTCCATATTTGCACCCTCCAGAACCAGAAATTGAATCCTCTCTTGATGTAACAACCCCACTTGAAGAAGGATGTCTTCGCATTGTCGATGGATACGGGTCGAAGATCGAGTGCACTGGGTTATCGGTTGTATCTGGTATATATGCGAGGACGCCTCAGTACGTAGGTGGAGTTGACGACAGAGGGATTGGGAGATGAAGTTCCCTGCTGACCCGGAGTCGATGAGGGCTGTGACAAGGAGAGAAATAGAGGCAGTAGTTATTTGTACGGTGGTAGTAAGTGGTTTACATTGTTCAATATTCGTACTGAATACACTCACTGAAGTCCGAATGGGACGAAGGGGACACTCCATACGGGTGTGTCCACTGACACCGCAGTATAGACACAGACCCCGGGTCAGCCTCCTCTGTCGTTCCGCTGATGTCAGTCTTCCAGACTCTATTATCATGGGTTCTGGTTCTGGAGAGGCTGTTGACTCAGGCGATTGGAGGAGTGCAGACGAGGGGGTGATGGTGTCCTGTTGATAGGAACGGAGACGATCGGAACATCGGAGAGAATGTTGGATGAATCTCTCCAGACCCATAGTATCATCTAATGTGGCCAGCTGGATTCGGAGAGTGGGTTCCAAGCCGAGCCGGTACGTGGTCAACAACGATCTCTCATTCCATCCACTTGCAGCTGCTAGAGTGCGAAACCGGAGAGCATATTCCTGTGTAGATAGAGTACCTTGCTTTAGATGATACAGCTGCTCTCCAGCGGCTACTTCCCCATCAGAACGTCCAAACACCTCTTTGAAATACTCCGTGAAGGTAGTGATGGAATTCATGACCGGCCCGGCTTGGTTCCAGATCGTCTCAGCCCATTTAAGTGCAGGTCCAGAGAGTAGTGATACGATGTAGGCGATCTTTGACTTATCTGTGGGATATAGAGAAGGTTGCATTTCGAATATGAGGGAACATTGTAACAGAAAACCATTGCACTCCCCCGCTCCGCCTGAGTAGGGCGCTGGTCGGGCCATGGGACTGGAAGGAAGGGCCGAAGAAGAAACTGTGGAGGCGGAAGTGCTCGGTGCTGGTGGTGCGTTGGAAAGTGGAGCTGGTGGCTGTAGAATCCGCTTCAACTGGTCCACCAGCTCTTGAAAGTGATCGGGGGTGCTCATGTTGTCGTCGTTAAGGGTCCGGGCTTCTGTTATGAAGCGGACAGGAGACAGAGGTAAGGAAACGTTAGGGTGTTTATTAAATGACAACAAGGAGCACATGAAGGATAGCCAGGAGGATCAGGAATGATGTTGGGGTCTTTTCCTCCGTGGCTGGGTAATAGGAATACACGAGGATGGACAGCACACACCAGATACAGCTGACAGAGGATGACACAGACTTGGAAGGACTGGAAGACAGGACGATTCGGGAGGACCAGGAAGACTAGGAGGAATACAAAGAGAACAGGTAAGTAAATCGTTTGTTTTAGCTGAGGATGACTACGCTGAGTGGTCGCTCAGTTGTCCGCTTTCGTCGAGACGAGCCCGGACAATGAGCGACTGGAGTGCTGTGCTTTTATCTGGTGCTCGTGAATGTGATGCAGCTGTGTGCTCATTAGAAGTCAGGTGATGGTGATCTTCGTGAGTGGGGATCGTGAGAGCCTGACCAATCCGTGACACATACTGCCAGTTTTGCCTTACCAAATAGGAAAATTGTCAAAACAAATGTTTTCTTATTTAATGTTTTCTTATTCTCTATATTTTGGTCCAATGATAAAAAGACTATTTGTAAAAATGAACGCAAGATTTTGACACAAGTTTATTAACATACAAAACAATATGAAAAGCCTTGAAATTCCAATAAATTGGTGAAATATTGTTTGTGGAAGACCAAAAAATAAATATTTATCCATACAAGTCTAAGAAGGATTTAAGTGATAGAATGCCATAGAACGAAAGAAAGAAAGAAAGGAAGGAAAAAAGAAAAGAAAGAAAGAAAGAAAGAAAGAAAGAAAGAAAGAAAGAAAGAAAGAAAGAAAGAAAGAAAGAAAGAAAGAAAGAAAGAAAGAAAGAAAGAAGTTATTTAATTATCCAACACCATTACTGTGTCATGGTGTGATTGCAGTATTTTTTTTTAACAAGAGGAACTTGGATAATTAGAAAAACAGAGAGGGCAAGAGAAAGGAGAGAGACACTCATACAGGGGGTCTGGATTTCAGTTATGTTCAGCTCATCCAGTTAGCATCTGCTAGCCTTGGCTTGGCTCACACTTTGGCATACAGTCTGTCAGAACTACACAAAGCCCCCATGGCACACTGGGCAGAGATGATAAAATGTGTGTCTGAGAGGCAGTCGCTCCATCAAGTGTGAACTCAAATGCACTGAAGAGAGTTTCAGTAGACTTTCTGAGTGTCTCCCAAAGACAAAAGCAAACCATGATGCAAATATGTATGCAAATTAGCTGATGATTCACCAGAGTCCATTTTTAATAACAAATATATAACTTAATTTTGGCTGTTTGCTATAATTTTTTCTAATACAGAGTGATTGCATTTAGGTAACTTTACAATAAGTTTATATCAGGTAATGTTAATAAATGTATTTACTAACGTGACCTGAGAATGAACAATACTTGTGCAGCAATGTAATTATATTGTAAAGCGTAATTGTTATTGTAAAGTGTCACCCAAAAAGAAGTAAAAAAAAAAGGTAAGACTTTAGTTCAAGTACAAATTCTCACTACTAACTAATGGCTTATAACCTACCTGTCATTAATATATTTTACATATTTACTGAGAGAGCTAAATGTGCTGCAATTTAAGAAAACACATCCAACTACAAAAACACCATGCTGCAAATCTTCATGACGCATACACATTAAAAAAAAAAGTGCTGCATTTTTCTACAACGCAAACAAAATAATGAAATGAACTGCATTTTTCCACAACGCAAACAATTTTTGAAAACCCACTGCATTTTCTCACAACACAAAAAGAACAGAACACAACAGAAATGTTTCAAGGGCACCCAGAAATGTGACGGACGCCACTGCGGCGTGACTATTACTCAGTGAAGTTGTATGTGATCTTTGAAAGGTGTTTTTTTTGTTTGTTTATTTTGATATTCCGATTCTTTATACTGAGCCCTAAGTATTTAATAGTCTAAATAACTATAACCTAAATAGCTGGGTTTGTCATGTTTTAGGGTCTCCCTTTGAAACATTTATTAATCTGGGGTCGCCACAGCGGGATGAATCGCCAACCTATCCAGCATATGTTTTACACAGTGGATGCACTTCCAGCTCCAACAAATCATTGGGAAATATTTAGCACAATCTAATTCTACATTCCCAAACCTATTAAATACATCAACCTAACTACAACCTTAATAACTATTAATAACAACATAGACTCATTCTGAAAACGTACCTCTCTCTATATATATATTTCTGCAGATCGCGAGTTATGTAGCCAGAAGTTTGTATGGCTGCATTTTGTTATTAAAATTAACGCTAGGGGATGGTATAATGCCGGTTCTTTTTGTGTTCACCAGCATACCGCTTACCTCCATATGGATGGCTTTCCCACTGCTACCAGTTTGTCCAGTGGCTTGCTGCATACGTCAAAAGAACTTAAAATGCATAGAATTGATGACAACGACAGGGTTCTATGGAGTCAATCTAGGGCCATATAAATTTGCAAAATAAAAGAAAGTTTTGCAAACTCAATACAGTATTGAGCAAAAATAAATAAATAAATATATAAAATAAATAAAAATCTCCAAAAATCGCAAAGCGAAAATTACTTTTTGAGAAATTAAAATTAATTTTGTTAACAAAAACTGCAAGAAGAAAATTAAGTTTTGATAAATAAAAATGAAATTTGCAAACAAAAAAACTGTAAATAAAAATCAAGCAGTGCAAAAAAAAAAATAATAATAAAATAAATAAATAAATATATATATATATATATATATATATATATATATATATATATATATATATATATATATATATATATATATATTCATTTTCTTTTCGGCTTAGTCCCTTTATTAATCCGGGGTCACCACAGCAGAATGAACCACCAGCTTATCCAGCACATGTTTTACGTAGCGGATGCCCTCCAGCTGCAACCCATCTCTGGGAAACATCCATACACACTCATTCACACACATACACTACGAACAGTTTAGCCTACTCAATTCACCTGTACAACGTCTTTGGACTGTGGGGGAAACTGGAGCACCCGGAGGAAACCCATGCGAACGCAGGGAGAACACGCAAACTCCACACAAAAATGCCAACTGACCCAGCCGAGGCTTGAACCAGCGACCTTCTTGCTGTGAGGCGACCACACTACCTACTGCACCGCTGCGTCACCTATATATATTTATAATTGCAAAACATTTTTTATAGCATTGCCTTCACAAAACCTGTCCAGTCAATTGTATAGCTCATTTTGATTTGTTTTAGTCAATCGTGAGTTTGCGATGCTGTTTTCACATTGCACTTCACGTTTGCATATTTTTGTTTGCAAAATAAATTTTTATTTCACAAAAATTTATTTTCCCTTTGTGATTTTTGGAGATTTGCTTTTATTTATTTATTTATTTTTTTGCTCTATACTTTTTTTTCTTCTTTTTCTTTTGCAAGTATCAGTGGCCCTAGATTGACTCCATAAGGTTCGAGTCGAAGAACGGTTCCAGAAAGCAGGTAAAACAAAAACAAAAGCCAAAAAAGTCAGTCAGTCAGTTGTCAGCAGCCTCTGGTGGATTTACACGAGAAGAGCAGACGCAAATGGCACTTGCGAGAGAAATTTGAGATCTGAAAAAGCGTACACTGCGCCCTCTGGTGGATTTGTGAAAACCTGAGGCATATTTGGTGCTCTCCAGAAATGTATATAGGGGTACATTTTCAAAATGAGCCTTCGTAGATTAATAAACAACAACTTACATGTTTATTAAGCTAAAAGTGTTTATAGCAAGCATTCATTCACTCATTTTCTTTTTGGCTTAGTCCCTTTATTAATCAGGTATCGCTACAGCGCCAACTTATCCAGCATATGTTTTTACACAACGGATGCCCTTCCAACTGCAACCAATAATTGGGAAACGTTAATAGCAAGAATTGTACTGTATAATAATAATTTAAAAAAGTTTCCAGAACTAATCTTTGCTTCACACACTATATAACACTGCAGAATGTTGCAACATCACGAACCAGAACAGCACAGCTCACATTATATTCTTACAACAGGACCATTACAGGAATAATGCATTATACAATAACGGTAGCACTACTTCATACTGCAAGTCAGGAACTATTCCAGTCATTTAGGCTGTGTCAGCACAGTAGAAATTGGTCCCTAATGGCTTGCCTATATTAGGGTAAATGCCCACCTCAACTACGTGCCAAAGCCAACTACCAAGGGCCCTTGGCACCGCATCACTCTGGATTGTTCCAGATGGAAAGTCTTTCCAATATTTTCCTTCTTTCACAACTGAATGTCTAGTTTGATTGTTTCCCTTAGCAACTTGACATTTCATCCATATTAGCTTTTGTGAAGCATTCAGTCTTGAAACCCCAAAGAGAATAGTATTACATTTTCAGCAACGCGGTGACTAGTGAACACCGCAACACTGCTTTCTTACTTATTCCTCCTGCTTTAAAATATGAAGCACATATACAATCATATTCCATTGCATTTCAATAGTTGAAGAGATATGTTATCATGAAATGAAAAAGAAATGGGGTGAAGGAGGAAATGAACTGTTATTTAAAGCGACCACTAGCTCTGCAGCTCTTTGTGTAAACTCACAGACTATGTGCTCTCCCGAAGCTTGCAATTTGCAAGGGAATGGCATATTGTAGAGCCATCCCAAAGAGGAATAAAAATACTTTCACAAAGTTTTGCCTTTACTCTTCCTCATTGTGGGAATAATCTACACAATTCAGCCCAAGCAGCTGAGTCTGATGCTTTTTTCTATTAGTATAAACTGTCTAAAACTTTATTCTATTCTATTCTATTCTATTCTATTCTATTCTATTCTATTCTATTCTATTCTATTCTATTCTATTCTATTCTATTCTATTCAAGTTTGTTAATGTGTTTGACCAAATCAAGCTAAGCATAGCACTTACATTTTATTGTTCTTTAGTTCATTTTGATGATATTTATGTCTTATTAAGCAGATCAATGCATTTTGTAAATAAAATATTTCACATTTTTAAATTATAAACTGAAATTACTGACTTCTGGTAGCTGCTAAATGTGCATTCACTGACTCGATGTAAGACGCATTCGTAGTGGAAGCTCTGAGAACTAAATATATTCCTTTGAGAACAACTATTCATTTAAAGGGCACCTACTGTATTTTAGCCCTTTTTCAAGATTTAAGATAAGTCTTTTGTGTCTCCAGAAAGTGTCTGTAAAGTTTTAGCTCAAACCACTCATCAAATTATTTATTATACCTTCAGAATAGTGAATTTTCTGCTCTGAACACCCATGTAGCTGTTTATGTTGCCTGTGACTTTAATGCTGGTTCTCCCCGCACACCGTTCCCTCGTGCCTGTCAGAGTGTGCCTCAATCTCTGCCTTGGCTTCGTCAGATAAACAGCACAGAGACAGACATGAAGGAAGCAGATCTCATGTAACGTTTGAGAGAATTACTACAGTAAGAACTTTTCCAATGATTATTTGATGTATTTGTTGTGGAGTTAATTCAAGCCTTTCTGCAAAGTCATTACACAGGTCACGATCACAAACACACACACAGCGAACATGCACATTAAACTTTGCACTGTTTTTGCATGGCAAATGTGACACGTTAATATTCACTGCTGTATGGATATCCATTATGTTGATGTACAAAATAAACCTGATTTAACATCCACAAACCGGGATTGAAACGTCTTCTTTTATAATTGTACTGACGTGCAGCTGGGTTGATAAAGACGGTATAATCACTGTAATTCATTTCAAACATACACTGCTTTTAAAAATGCTTTAAACTTAAAACTCATTCACATTTGATGATAATTGATGATCACAGAGAGCTGAACAGATCTTTTAATCTCAGTTGTTTTGCACATGTCCTGTCTTGTTGATATGATTATACGTGTTACTATGGAGACATGTTAATATGCAGCTGTCAAAAATTTTGGTGGGCAGGGAAATCGCACTCCTACGTCACATTGGGGTGGGCCGCAAAATGGGAGGGATTTGGATCCTATTTTAATGTCAGAAAATAAAAAAGAGACTTATTGTCTTTATATCACCCCAATATGACTGTGGACACACACAGTTCTGTCCAATCAGTTTTAAAAAGATGATTTCCATCATAGGGGCTCTTTAAGTCATTCTCTGTAACTATCTAAAGATTTTTCTTTTTTATGAACAATTCAGTTAATAACTCTCAATGTTTTATCTGTTACCAACACTCTTTTTTATCGTCTACTATACGGTATTATAAAAATGTTTTGGTCTTCTAATAGTAAGATATTCTTTTTTAAATTCTATTCTATTTATTTTTAAAATATTTTAATATTAACAGTTCTTATTAATTTTGTCTCCTTAAAAAATATCAAGCTAAATACTTTAAAAAGTGCGTGCGTGTGTGTGCGTGTGTGTGTGCGTGTGTGTGTGTGTGTGTGTGTGTGTGTGCGCGCACACTTCTGCTATTCATCATAATGTGGAGACCAAATGTCCCCAAAAATATAGCAATATCAGTAATTTTTTGGTCGTTGAGGAAAACGACTCATAAATCATACAGAATTAATGTATTTTCTTTTTTTTTTTTATGTAAACCTGTAGAATATTTTCTTTCTTGGGCTGGGTTTAGAAACATAAACCACAAAACATGAAAACCGAACATGTGTATGTGTGTGTGTGTGTGTGTGTGTGTGTGTGTGTGTGTGCATATAAAGAATTTATATACACTACCGCATGTACATATATCTTATCATTTAAGTTTTTCTGTTCTATTGCCCTCATTTCTAAGTTGCTTTGGCTAAAAGTTTCTGCAAAATAAATACATGTCATTGTGAATGTATATCTAAAAAGAATTAACAAGTACCCATTTCATTCTTAAAGGGATAATTCAACCAAAAGTATTAAAAAAAAAAATAAAAAAAAAAATCGCCCTTAATTTAACTACCCTTAGTAAACCCAATTGTGATCCTAGAACATTTACATCCATCTGGTGTGTTTGCTTTCTTTCGCATAAGGTCATTTGTATGACATATGCATTGCAGCTAAAAGTATTAGGTAACATTTTATTTTGATGGTCCATTTGAGTATTAGTAGACTGTCTGCTTAATATCTGTTGATTCTGCTGCTAAACAGACATTTAACTGACTATAAGAAACTTTGCGAGCACATTTCAATTTAGACTAACCGTAATCCCAACCCCAACCTAACAGTCTACTCATAATCTAATGAGAATTAGTTGGTATGTAGATGCAATGTAGCTTAAATTCAACAAATGGACCATCAAAATAAAGTGTGACCAAGTATTCTTCAACATAAAGAAAAATATTCATCTTTGGATGTCCCGAAGACAAGTAAATTATCTACATATGTTCCTTTTTGTTATTAACTTTCCCTTTAACTAACTTTCCAAATGATCCATACTAAAGAATTTACCTTCATACCATCTTGTATAACTAAATTAATGCCAAAATTCTGTGGATACAGTACATATACGGTTAAACTTCACTGTTCTCTTATTTTAAAATTGTGACTTTTAAACCTGTTATCAACGGTTTCCCATGAGAGCAGAGGGTAAAGTGGCTTATGATGTATGGAGGCATGAAAGCCAGCTGCCAATATGCAAAATGAGTTGGATGTCATTATCTTTTGAGGACTAGCAATGCGAGAACTGCCAGTACGAGCTGGGAAATGGTCCATCATTCAGCCGAGTGCTCTTCCACCCCCTCAAACATCATTGCATGCCGGTTTTGCCTTTGCAAGCAAGGACCTCTTCTATGTTTTGGCGAGCTGGGCAAACAGACAGTATAGGAACAAAGCTGATTAGTCTAGCGCCTGTCTGGAGAGCTAAACATTCATGAGGAGGCAAAAAAAGCACCTACTGATTTTTGGGTGTAAATGGGTATTAGCAGATTAGCATGGAGGAGTAAAAGCATACAGCAATATAAAGACAACTACAGTACAAAGAGATGTGGAAGTAGTGCATTCGGAATTATAATTCTGTTATTATTTACTCAAACACATGTCGTGGCAAGCCCATATGCTGTTATTTTTGTTCTGAGAAACACAAAGAGAAAAACTTCACTCACTTTTTTTTTTTTTACAACAGCAATCACATCTGTTGAGCTCCAAAAAGAACAACAAAAAGTAGTAGTCCCATGTCACTGCTGTGAATCCGTAATAGATATTTCAGTCTGTTCTTCACATAATCTATTCCATGAATTCAGAGACTATACTATGCACTAATTTGTTCGGAAAACAACTGCATGAAGATTCTGCTTTTGACTTTTAAGGTGAAAAAATTAATGTACAGTAGGCTTGAAATTATAATGGGATGAGTAAATGACTATAGTTTATCTCTGAGCTAACACTTTATAATAAGGTTGTATTAGTTAATGCCTTTACTAACATAAACAAACAATGAACAATAAATTCACCACAGTATTTGTTCATGTTAGTTAACGGAAATACAGCTTATTGTTAGTTCATGTTAATTCAAGGTGCATTAAATAATGCAACAAGCATGAACTTGGATGTTAATAGTGCACTAGTAAATGTTGAACTATGATTAATAAATGCTGTACTAGTATTGTTCATACATAGTTAATTTTAGTAAATGGATTAACCAATGAACCTTATTGTAAATGAGTGACCACCTCTGAAGGGTTACTTCACTGATAAAAAAAATTCACTCACCCTCATGTTGGTCCAAACCCATTGAGAATTTGTATTTTTAAAGAATTCTGAGAGATAGCTGTACCTTGACTGAAATTATATTCATCCCAAACTGTTAGACACAGTCCCTTTATTTGACGAACAAATTAGACCTTTATTCAAATGTAAAAAATAAAGAGTGCCTGTTTAGAAACAGAAAGATCATATTTTAAACTCCTTTGTTCTTGCAGAAGCTCAAATGGGGCATGCAAGAATGAACCCCATTGGTTCTCACACATCAAGCAAGCATAAATGAGTTTCTGTGACCAAACATTGTTTGCTGATCACAGTTTAGTGTTTATATAAAGTATAAATAAAACCAAATAAAATATATTCATCATAATGTCTTTTCAGAACACCTGGATTAAACAGCTCAAGTTGTGAGGATTTATTTACTTTATTTTTATTTTTTTGAATATCAGACAATTTGATGAACTTTAGAATGGAAAAACGAAAACCTCTCATATTAAAAATATCTACATTTGAGCTCCAAAGCTTGAAATGACATGATGGTGAGTAAATGATGACATAATTCTCTCTCTCTCTTTTCTTTTTTGGCTTTACTATTTATTTAACCATGGTCTTTTTGGATCAATGAAAGCTTTTGAGGTTTTCAGACACAATGGAAGGGTCTTGGCATGCATGAGGATCCGTCTGTGGATCCTGTGGACTGAGCAGCACTGGCTGCAGTCCCTCTGGACTGATGCACTATTACAACGTGCTTCTATTGATCCAACATCGTAATATTGCAGTTAAAAGGTTTCCAGCCGTATGAATTATGAGTAAGAACACATTGCAGACACATTCACAGATTTAGAAAAGGTGTAAATGTATTATATAGTATAGTATTTTACATAGTGATTCAATGCTTTATATAATGTTATGGGTTGAATATATGTTTAGCTTTATCAACAACACTTATAGCATAATACACTTTTCCACAAAAAATAAACAGAAGTAGGGGCTATTATTAAAAACAATTACAGTATGGTGATGATGTAATGGAGCGTGGAATGGGAGTTGTCGTATTGACCTACACACCAGATAGAAATCAGTTAGACAGTACACATTTGTTGGTAGACGGAATATGACTCCAGTGGGAGGGGATGTACTGTAAAACACTGCCAAATCAGTCGTAAATTGTCGTAAGACAATTTTGCTGATTTATTATCATTGTTTAAAAATGTAGGCACACACAGCAACAAATATATAACATTGTTTAAATTCATAGTTTTACAAATTTTAATAAAATTTGTTTAGATGCTCATTGCTTCAAAAGTAAGCCCAAAATATTACATTATATATAAAACAATGCTTTTGACTTTTGTATGTACACTGTAATAAATTCCCAGAATTTTTTACAATAAATTACATCAGTCTTACGTTACAGGAATTTAAATTGTGTTAAATTAATGTTAACACATTAATTTAAATTAAATTAAGTTAATGTTAAATTTTGCGTATTCAGAATTTTATTGTGAAATTAAGGTAGACATCATGATTACAGCAAATTACTATAAAAATGCATATTTCTTTGGCACGTTAGTTACAGGAATTCAAACACTATTAATGTTTTATTCAACATAGAAATTAATACACATTATTTTTTATGCTAGTATTGGCACTTTTTGATATTTAGAAATGTTTACAGAATTATTGTTATTTTGAAGTACCTCACAGTAATTTACTGTGAATTTACATACACAGTACCTTACTGTGAAAGTAATGCAATTATTAGTCAGTGATTTAGTGTAAATTTAAGAGCAAATTTTTTACCGTGTACAGTATATAACTGTCATAAGTCATAAGTGTCTTTTTTTATTCAGATTTACCAACATCTAAATAATTAAGCTTTCCATTGTTCAGTACTTTTTTAGGGTAGGACAATATTTGAAATATATTATTTGCTAATATACAAAACTATATGCAGCAATATACAAAAAAATTAAAATCTACATACTGAGAAAATCATCTTTAAAGTTGCCTAAATGAAGGGCTTACTGCTTAGCAATGCATTTTATGTATGAACATGTTGTTTTATATATTTACAGCAAGACATTTACAAAAAATGGTTTCATGGAACTCGATCTTTACTTTATATTCGTATGATTTTTGCCATAGAATAAAAATCTATAATTTTGACCATACACTGTATTTTTAGTTATTGCTATAAACATATCTATGCAAAAACAAGACAAGGGGTAACACTTAGGTTAGTTCACAATTCATGCTATTAACTATTGGCTTATCACCTGCCTACTATTAGGTATTAACTGTTCATTGGCAATCATAAAGTATGATCTTATTCTGCATACCCAAAACCTAAACCCAACTTCTAACTTCCAAACTATTAATAAACTGCTAATTAGTAGTTTAAGCTAGTAGTGTTAGTTAATTCTGTGAATTGTGACCTAATCTAAAGTGTTACCAAAAATTGGTATTGGTGAGAATATGACAACAATTTTGCTCACCAATTGGCCTTTAACTTTTTTTATTAATTAATTATGTCAATGCCATGACTGCTATATAGTTAAATATGGGTATAATAACATGCAATAATAAAATATGGGTTTATAGGTATTTAACCTAACATGAGCAGATCGTGACAACAGTGTTTTTAATGTGATCCACTTTCTGGGTTAGCAGTAAATTATCCGCCTTTCACTTTAGTTACTTGCAATGTGCATCCGAAGTCAAACATCCTCCTTTCTGCTGTTGATTACATTAAGACATATTAAAAAGCTGAGGATTTAAACAGATAAAAGTGACAAATGAGTTGGTGGGTAGTGGATAAAGTCCTCTGCAGACCTAAAGACCCAAGGCAGGCATTTAAAGGCCAAAGGAAGAGAGCAATGCACAGTACAGTAAGTGCTTTCAGAGATGAGCTTGTATTTTTATATAAGCTCTATTCACTTCCACTCTAAGTGTTTCAACAAAGCCTTTTTGCATCATTATTTTCAACATTGTGGCACACATATTGAAATAGTTACCGAAACCAAAAAAGAGAAACCTGAAGCCTTAATTTCCTTCCCATTATTAAACCTCACCCACATCCACATTAATGGATTCCTGTCGATCTACAATCCATTCCCTTTTTCTGATCTACAGCCACCAATATCTGTCACACACTGAAATCTGTGTTAGCAGCTAAAGTGCCGCTCCATGATGCATGCTTCGCAGCTTCTTCGGTCATTAATGTTCATTGACCCTGATGGAAAGATCCCTATACAACAGAAAAGGCATTTATCCATAAACCCTCTGAAAGCCCAAAGTGCTACACCCTCCACTCATTACAGAGCGAGAAGCCAAATCACCACTTTATTCCACTGGTCAGCGTAACGATTTTTCTATGCCAGCACAATTGTTGTTTTATGCTCCAGGATAGCTAGCCAAATGCATTCACGTGGTCTACTAGGAAGAGAAAGAGAAAAAAAATACAAATGTAGAATAAATCTGCCCTTGCAAATGTATTCAGCCATGCTATAACAGTCCAATGCACTCTACGCATTAAGCGATGATATTTGAGATGCAAAGTGCTGTTGATAAACCGACCTCTCTGTGAAGCTGTCGCCGTTAACCCAATGTGTCTGTGAGGCAAATGGAAGTAGAGCATCACCTAGCACTTATAAATATCAGTAGCCTCAACCTCCAGAGGAATTCCGCTTTTCCGCTGCCAGTTTGGCCTTGGGAGTTTATAGTGATTTCTCTGGAAAGGACGAGTGGAGTGGATGCTGTGTTCAAAACTGACCCGTTTAATCTCTGTGATCCATGCTGTAAGCCTGTCAATCATTGCCTGTGACTTTCATATTTTTGACTTGATGTGATTTATTTAGTTTTTTCTTTAGCATGAGAAATAAGATCTGTGCTGATAGAACCAACCCAGGCTCATAGGAAATATGTGCCTCAGGCTACATTTTTCTTGCAAAATGTAGCATACATTGGTCTGGTTATGTTTTGTTACAGGTTTCTGATTAGAAATCCACTAGAGGGCAATGTTTGCAATTTTTTTTTCGCAAATCAGAAATATTTTGCAGTTTGTTATATTTACAAGTCTTTCTTGTACATGCCCATGAACTAACCTAAACCCTTATCTAAATCCAACCAATAGTGTTTTTAAAAGCAAGCGTAAGAAAAAAATTCAATGTGGTCATGTAGTTTGTCCAGCCATATCCAGATCCAATCATGTGATCAGAAATTTGGCCCAATCACGCGGTTACAGACTCAAGCGAAATCAGAATATATATATATTCTTATTTTTTTTAACACATCTATAGTTATACTGTGGCACAGAGTTAGACCTCTTTCTTGACTTCACACAGAATCAGCTGTAAATTTTAGCTAAATAGATAAATGCCAGCAAAGTAGAACACGGAAGCAGCTTGAAGCAGAAAGCACGAGTATGTCTGCGGTCTGAAGGTATTGTAAAGTTGATGGCGACAACATTGTCATTGCAAACTGTGAGATATGTAAACTTGGGACTGCAAGAGGTGTAAAGAAAAAGGCAACATTGGACACTACAAGCTTGATAAGCCACCTTAAAAACAAACACCCAACACAATACAGAGAGTTTACCCAGGGAACCCAACCGAAGACAAGCCAAGTTAAAAGAGGAGAGGAAAAAATGCTCCGTGACAACGCAAAGGCACAGGACATCACAGCCACAGGAGCACAAATGATCACAATGAGTGACCTGCCATTCACCTCTGTAGAGAACCCTGAATTTCTTATGCTTATGGGGCACATAGAACCTCGATTTGATTTTTTTTTTATGTATTACAGAAGTATCGGATCAGATCGAATCGGATTTCGGTAGATACTCAAAATCAAATGACTCGGACTCACCATGACTTTACATTGCTTTTGAGTGAAACCAGAGCTCTGCATCACAAGTACAACAACACACAAAGTGAGCATTCAGTATGTGCACTTAGAAATCATAAGACACTTTAAGTTGTTTCAGGGTATTTATTTGATGTGCAAAGAACTGTATGAAAATAATTCTTTATTCATTGATAATATGTCTCTGTAAATATCATTAGCGTGAAAAGGAACAAATACGGTTGTCATAAAACTGTTAAACTTAAATATGGGTAAAATGTAATGCAATAATTAAATATGGGTTATATTTAGGTATTATAGGTATTATTTAACCTAGCATGAGCAGATCGTGACAACAGTGTTTTTAATGTGATCCGCTTTCTGGGTTAGCAGTAAATTATCCGCTTTCACTTTAGTTACTTGCAATGTGCATCCGAAGCCAAACATCTTCCTCCTTTCTGCTGTTGATTACATTAAGACATATTAAAAAGCTGAGGATTTAAATAGATAAAAGTGACAAATGAGTTGGTGGGTAGTGGATAAAGTCCTCTGCAGACCTAAAGACCCAAGGCAGGCATTTAAAGGCCAAAGGAAGAGAGCAATGCACAGTACAGTAAATGCTTTCAGAGGTGAGCTTGTATTTTTAGATAAGCCCTATTCACTTCCACTGTAAGTGTTTCAACAAAGCCTTTTTGCATTATTCGCATAGCATTCATTTTCTCTACACTCTGTAGTCAAGTGTTTCTTGAAGTACGTTTTTGTGATTTCTTAAAAATGTAAGCTGAAGCTTGTATTCGCAAGTCTGTGTTGAATAGAACATGATGACAGTGTCTTTAGGCTGTTTTATGGAAACGTGCTGCAAACTGACACAATAAAAAGTTCATGTTAACTTACTTAATACATAATAGGGAGGGTGCAAAACTCTGCCAAATTTCATATTCCCTCAGCGTTGCCAGGAATAGTTTGCTGGATAGAAGTATTTCACCCTGCAGCAGCTGTGCCAGCGAGTGATCTCAGAATTGCATTGGGTGATTTACTGTGAGCCGTACCTTGGCAAACTGACTCTTGGGTCTCAGACGAAACGCCCACAGTCTGGTGACTGACCGCTTCATGCATATTGACAAAAAATGGGAAGCATGTGTTGGATGAAATGCTAACTACATCTGAATGGTTGAAGAAAAAACAATTCAGACCAAAAGCATTTATCAAGAATATATTCCAATTGAGACTTCTACTGTACAAATCGAGCATTATTTGTTATTGCAAAATTGTCTGAATTTACAAAGATACATAAAAAATATATAATTTTGCTGCTTGTTCAAACTACATGTTTAAATGAATAGAAACAACAGATTTCCTAAGTTTTTTTGGGACAACTTAAATTTTATGTTCTGTCCATATAAAAGATGCAGTCAGCTTAATCAATTTGTGTTGTGACAACATGAAGTAATTCTGTGGAACCTAGAATTTTTTACAATGTAAATTTACATGGTTTCAATTTACTCAAAGGTGCCTTTGTTACAGTGTAATATTAATTAATTACATATAAACTACCTGACAAAAGTCTTGTCGCCTATCTAAGTTTTAGGAACAACAAATAATAACTTTACTTCTAGTTGATCATTTGGTATCAGAAATGGCTTATTTAATAGGCAAAGGCTTCTAGATTACTTTACCAAAATAGTATAAAAAATCATGTCTTGATTAATTTATTATTTAAATAGGACAGTAAGGTTTGACTGCTTAGACAAAAGTCTTGTCACTTAACAGGAATAATGTACAGTTTAGAATATAAAGTCATGGTGCAGTGGAAAAAGAATTAATATTGTGCATGACTCCCATGAGCTTGGAGGACTGCATCCATACATCTCTACAATGACTCAAATAACTTATTAATGAAGTCGTATGGAATGGCAAAACAAACATTCTTGCAGGACTCCCAGAGTTCATCAATATTCTTTGGATTCCTCTTCCATGCCTCCTCCATCTTACCCCAGACTTGCTCATTTCTTACCCCAGTTCGTGTCTGGTGACTGGGCCGGCCAATCCTGGAGCATCTTGACCTGCTTTGCTTTCAAGAACTTTAATGTGGACGCTGAAGTGTCAGAAGGAGTGCTATCCAGCTGAAGAACTTACCCTGTCCTGTGGTTTGTAATGTAATAGGCAGCACAAATGTTGCCATCCACTCTGCAGATCTCTCGCACGCCCCCATACTGAATGTAACCCCAAACCATGATTTTTCCTTCACCAAACTTGACTGCTTTCTATAAGGATCTTGGGTCTATGCTGGTTCCAATAGGTCTTCTGCAGTATTTGTGATGATTGGGATGCAAAAATCTACCTTCTGCCACTTTTCCAAATAATCAACTAGAAGCAAAGTTATTATTTGTTGCTCTTACAACTGAGATCAATGACAAGACTTTTGTCAGGTAGTGTACTTATTTTACAGTGAGGGTTAGAATGTGGATTGAGTATAGGGTTAATTCCATATAATTATGCATAATTAAGTGTAATCACTATAATAAGTACATGGAATGTGTAACGGACATCTTGAAATAAATTGTTACCATTTACACAATCAGAAAAAAAAAATGTAATAATAAAGTAGTATTAATAAATGTAATACTATTTATTGTCTCAATAATTTTATGATTCATATTTTAGTTGTTTTACACATTTCTATTGTTTTTCAAATAACATTTTAATAGTTGCAGTTTTAACTGCATTTAATATCATTCTTCTTGCAGTCAGTTTAAATGTAAAATTGGTAAAAAACTAAAGAAAATTCAAGACATGTAGCACTTGGAAGATATACACTGTACATCAGAAGCTGAACAAAGTTCATGAATTCATAATTAAATCCACATAATCAATTCCAAAAGAATCATTAATGCATGAGACTTTAATGTTCCATATGAGGGAGAGCAAATGTTCTTTTTTATTCTACATGACTATTGATTATGGTAGTTCAGAGTGCGTTGCTTAACCTGGAAATACACATACACATATATGTAAGGGTTGATGCAATGAAAGTGTTCTTCAAATTTGCAAGATCAGTTGTGCAGATTTTCATCAGAACTGTACACATTTTTTCAATTACGTCAGTGGAAACCAATAAAAATAAATAGATATTTTTGGACAAAACATCAGATAATACATCCCCAATGATATGTACAAAAAATAATAATCACTGCACTGTCAGTCATGGTGTCATTCTGTCAGGGTGTGAGATTGTTAGCCAGGATAAAATCCAATTTGGACCAGACTTTATGCCGATAAAAGTTTGTCAGTAGGCAGAAGCTAGCTCGACAATGGTGTTATATTCCCTTATAAGCAAGACTCCTCTGCAAAATACAACAGTCTCCCAGACTTAACCTAGCATAATGGCATCAGCTCATATTAGTTTAACAAGAAAACTCACATTAGACAGCAGACAGGTCCTAAAGAACTACAGTATATGACGCAAGTTAAATCTCAAACAATCTTCATGCTAATGAACAACTGCACACTGAAAAATAATCTGTCTTTTTTTCTTAAACTGCTAGTAATTTTTTTTTTTAAATGATTATAAAGAGTCTTCAAATAGCACATTCAATCAATGTGGATTCTGAAGGCTGAAACAACTGCTTCATGTGAACACCCTGGCTTACTTTATTCGATTTACAACATACAAATATATTTTCTTACATTCTTTTCTTTGCATTCTGTAGATTCTGTATTCGTTGACTTTTTAACAGCAGGGATTCTAATGATTCAAAGCAAGGAGTTTTAATTGGAGAGACATTACAAGAGAAGCATTATTTGAATTTCCCCAAAATGAATTTTGACACAAAAAGTGTTTGTAACACAAAATCCTTAATACTCCCCCTAGAGGCTGTTTTAATTGGCTATTACATGCACAGAGAAAGTTTAGACAATAAAACTTGATAAGGACAGGCCAGGGACTGCTGTCTGTTGTTTCCTCTGTCTACATGATTGATTCATAAAAGCAGCTTCTCACTTTCGTCTCTGAACAGTGCTGAAACTTAGTATTATTTCTGCACCTCTGATAGTGCTGCCTGCTTAGAATGAATTGTTGTTCTATTCCTCATTTGCAAGTCACTTTGGATAAAAGTGGCTGCTAAATGAATAAATGCAAATATAAATGATTGATTGCACACAAGTTTCAGAGCAAACACTGGAATCAAACCCCACTGGCCTGAGCATATACATCACTGCCAAAAATCAGAACAACATAGTGAATTTAGATTTCATTTAATTATATGCCGCTAAAAAGTTTACATAACTGCAATATCATTCTACTTTTTGAAAAAAAAAAACATTGGAACATACAGGATAGAGCACTGGGAAATGATTAATAAAGCACCATTTATTTGTATTTCTTATTATATTTAGAGAATACTCTTTATACTACACTCTCAGAAATAAAGGTACGCGAGCTGTCACTGGGGTGGCACCTTTTCAAAAGGTACAAATTTGTATACCTTAAAGGTCCATATTAATACCTCAAGAGTACATATTCGTATTTAAAAAGTACAAAAGTGTTCCTCTTAAAATTTTTAGGTACTAATGAGGTTCCAAGATGGACCATTTAAGTACAAATGTGTACCTTTCAAAAAGCTACCACCCCAGTGACAGCTCGTGTACCTTTATTTATGAGAGTGTATATAAAAAGTCTGTAACACTCACCAACAAAAACAGAAAATTTGTAAACTATTATAATTGAAAACAAATTATGTATATACCGGTAAGTAAACTTCCAAGTATGCATGTAAGTACGTTCTAAGTATGCATGTAAGTTTCATGTGTTTATGTCATTTAATATTCTGCCGTGCAAAGGCTAAAGACCGTAACTTGTTTTTATTTTCTTTGACGAAAAAGAGTTATTGATATTTTTGGGACAATGAAGGCCTCCTTTCTCATGTGGATAAGTCAATATCACTGTTGTTTTCAAGAAAATATTGTCTTGTCTTAACATTACCTTTCAAAAGCCCAAGCAAAACCAAGGCACAACACCGTTACACCACTTACCACTCTTTGAATTGGTTTTGGTGATGTCCAATTAAGTTATGGTTCTCTGCCTTTGTTAAGCTGCACGTCTGCGAAGTTACTGTGAGCAGCCTGGAGTCACGATATTCTGCCTTTGCTTTACTGTCATACTTACTATTATAAATAGGCTAACATTCTGCTAAATATAAAGCACTGCAAAGAAGCAAAGACAATAAATTGCGAGCAAAAAATATCTTAATTTCTTCATAATGCATTCGGGCACTGTTGACTAGTTACACTAAGTTAGTTGACGAATGCCATGAGAGTGTTAGCATGTAGCATGATCACAACATAAAATCAGTACAGTTCGCAGTTAAAACCATTTCCTACATTTTCTTGTTACCAAATAAAATCCACTGCAATTAATGTCAACAGAGATGCAAGCTCATAATCCACAAGAATACTGATCATTATTCCAACCTGCTGGCGTTCTCAGGAGTATGCCACTCTAAAAAAAGTTTAGGAACTGCTGATATACAGTCTAGATAACAAGGTCATACCTGTAATATTGAAAATTAACTCAAAATAAATGCAAAAGTAGTGTAACATTTTAAAATACAGAGACAAAAATATTGTAAAACTGTAAACAATTACTTTCAAATTACTGAAACTAATTATATGTATTAAAGTACATTTTGGAAGTAATTTGCAAATGCAATCAAAGCACAGGATAGCAATAAGTAAAAGGCTATAAGTAACTGCCAATTATCCAAAATAAATAGCGTGATTAGACAGTACAGGTGTTGCTGTTTTTTTGTAAATGTTGAGCAGCAATATGGATCATGTGGAAGTTACTGCTTTTTGCCTTGGCACGACTTTTTTCACTTTTTGCATACAATACGAAGGCAGAGGACAGTAACTTCAAAATAGGGGTCAAAGATCAAGTTTGAGCTCAAGATTATGTATGTAGATAAATGTCATTACTTAAACATGTAATTGCCAATTTTTCAATGTCCTATTTCTAACTAATTTGTCTGGGCAACAAAAAAATGTTAGAAGTTATTTTTCTCAATTCAACACTCCAACAAGTTAAGGTCTTTTGCATCTGCAGGGCAGTTTAGTGATGGCATCTTGTCATACAGTACAATGTCATACAACCCTTCATTATTATTATTATTATTATTATTATTATTATTATTATTATTATTATTATTATTATTATTATTATTATTATTATTACTATTATTATTATTATTATATATATATATTTTTTTTATTATTGTTGTTATTGTTGTTATTGATAATCTTACTGGCCTCAATTTGTAATATATATATTTAACATTTTATTTATAACTTATAAAATGACATGTTGTAATTGTAATAGGGATGCACCGATATGTATTTTTTTGGCCAATATCGATAACCGATAACTTTGATTTGGAAGCAGATAACCAATATATTAGCCGATAAATATAAATATTCCAAAATGCCACATTTTTATACAGTAAGCAACTGATTTTATTTTAAAAACTTCATAAAAGTTTGAACTGGTCTTATAAACTGAATTCTCAAAGCAAAAAAACAATATTTTCAAAATTGCAAGGTGATTATATAAATAATCGCATAGCAATTTAACATGCAACTTGAGGTTAAACAACAAAATGGGATTTAATTAACAGACAAGTTAAATAAATATATTTTAAATAAAATGAAAATAAAAGAACTAAGAACTGAAACCAGCTCAACCCAGTTACTTACTGAGTTTTTAATGCACAGAAACACCACACAAAGAAAAGACGGACTTTGAAGGAATAAACAATGTGAGATAAGCTACGTTATAGTGCACTGGACAAGTTTGAACAAGTTCGACCAACGCTTGTGCAAGCAGGCAGTACTGTACAATTACGTAGTCTATTGGCTTAAAGATATTAGCCTGATTTTGATATCGCAGTGATAACAATAACATTAAAAATAGCATTTATCGGCCGATATCGATATGGCCACCGATATATCGTGCATTCCTAAATTGTAATACATAAATATTTATATACATATACAGTAGAAGCCTGTGGTGTGTTTTTCCCTTTTATATCCTATTGAAATATCCAGCAGACTGTGAAACAGCCTGACGTAAAGTACACTGGAATATAAATCATAATCTAAATAAGAGCCGATAGTATGGTGAGGCATTCATGTGGTACAACAACAAGTCATGCTGAGCAAACCTTCCTTTATAATAATTACAACTGTAAAAACTGTTCAATAAAATGCTGCAGCTCCTATATTTTAAAGCCTACAGTATATCCTCGATGTGTTTAAGAACAAACTGGTTTCTAAATCCCACATCTGTACATTTACGTTGGCAATTGTTCTGTAAAGTCACTTTGGGTTTTTAGCCTTTGGTGATTCTGATTCAATCAGTGAAAGCCCAATAAACAGGGTCACGGGTCAAATTCTTTCCAGAACAATCTTTAGGAGAGGTTTTATCAGCCGCTGGAGGGTAATGGACCTCTTACTGCTCTGTGGTAGATTTATTGACTATCTGAGGACCCCGATGCCCCTGATCAGTCTCTGCACACTACATCTGTCTTCACTCATTATCACACGTGCATATAGAGTGTTGCTGTAACCTCTATTACCCACATACCATGTACTATGGTTCATGAAAAAAAATTAAAAATACACACACACACACACACACACACACACACACACACACACACACACACACACACATGTAAACTGGTTTAATTAGTTGTATTTTCTCACCCGATTTTGTCTCCCAAAACCTTTTTTTCACCTAATTTTCTGGACTGCATTTTAATTGTTTTAATAAATTTAGATATCAAAACATGTGTAATTAATCAATTCTTGGAAATACATTCAATTTAACTAGAGTTTACAAATAAATAAATAAATAAATAAATACATTTATAAATAAATAAATAAATAAAGATGACAGTTTAGGAACCTTAAGAAATGTATTTTCCACCTCAGATTTCCTCATTTTATTCCTGTTTAAATGATACATGAAAAAGTAGATTTCAGTTATACATTGATTATAGCTAGGTTTAACAGTTATTGTTACTGTTCAATGATTCTTAAGATTTTTAGATTTTTGTGTTTCAGTGTGCATATACATATCACACATTTTTCTCAGAAAAAAAAATTATTCTTGTGACAAATCTGAAGATGAATTTTGTGTCAGTAAAAATATTACGACTAACTCTGTGCTTGAGAATGTGGGTGATTGTAGAACTGCAGACACATTATGCATCTCCTAGATAAACCTTCTATCACTTTTCAAAAACTAAAAATTTAAATGAAACAGTTTTGAAAAAAAACAACAACAACAAATCTTTAAAGTTATCTTTAAAAATAGCATTTGTATGTGTGTACAGGGACATTTTGTCTTGAAGGTAGACTCACACTAGACTCACACTATTTACAGTACGACTGCCTTGCCTCCTGAATGCCTCATTGCCTCTTGTCTACTGTTTATGTGACACTACAACGCGTTTTCCTTTGTCTTGCTTTGCCGTGTTTTTTGATCCTCGCCTTGTTTATTTGTTTATTCTTGTCTGCTGCCTGCCTCTGATCATCTGCCTGCCAATTGACTACGATTCTGGACTGCCTGTATACATATGTTTGCCCCTGTGTTGACCATTGCTTACACGACCTTGCTAATAAACCTGCATTTGGATCCACGCATCCCCGTTACATATATATTCATAGGGAAACCAGGAGCAATTCCCCAAATAAACAAAAGATTTTATTTTATTTTATTTTATTTATTTTATTTTATTTTATTTTATTTTATTTTATTTTATTTTATTTTATTTTATTTTGTTTTGTTTTGGTTTGTTTTGGTTTATTTATTTATTTATTTATTATTTTATTTTGTTTTATTTTATTTTATTTTTAATACAATGAATATCTCCACATGATCTTACAGAGTTATTCTGTTATAAAGTCTACCTTGTACCACCATTTTAATAAAGTTTGGTTAAAGATCAAATGATAAATGCATTAAAACATCCTAATTATTGTCCAAAGCACATTTGATTTATTTTAGAATTTAGAATGTAACAATTGGGTGGCCTATTCATTATAGTGGGCGGATCTATGCTCATCAGAACCACCCACTGACCACCCCCCTTGTGGAAATCATATTTAATAATTTACATATATTATTTCACGTTGTATTCTGCGATCCTGACTGCTCTGCCCTCCATGGAAATGATAGAGCTCTCCGAACATAAGGGATATGCTGTATAAATATAGTTCACGCAACTAAAGGTATATTGTTGTGTGTTTGTGTGTGTGTGTGTGTGTGTGTGTGTGTGTGTGCGTGTGTGTGTGTGTGTGTGTGTGTGTGTGTGTGTGTGTGTGTGTGTGTGTGTGTGTGTGTGTGTGTGTGTGTGTGTGTGTGTGTGTGTGTGTCTGTGTATGTGTGTGAGCGCGCGCATCAACAGAATAGCTGAAGGTCAGAAGGTGTGTTTGTATTCCCATTTCACATCGATCCGCTATTTTTCCTGTCATCCTTTCCTCTCTCAACCTCTTCTTCCTACATCAAGAGTTCAGATGCTACAGACTCCACTCACACTAAAAAAGCAGCAGTCTACATAACAGGAAAGCGTTTCAAGTATAACAGTAAAATCATGATGCTTGAACTGAGAGAACAAATGCACTGATGTCACGACTGTTTCTACCCAAAGAAGTGACTGTTTTAGTAGAGGTTATTTAAATGTGCAGAGCTTTCTAACACATTAGGGAAATTACCCCTGTGTTATCGGAGTGTGATAAACCATCCTGCATGTTTCCATAAGTGAAAAACAGAGGAATCATTTGGAGAGTGTTAAGATACTAATTACATTTGTTACAATTAATAAACAGCTACAATTTTCTGCTTGGCTGGACACAATTTAGTATTCTTACAAAGACAGAGAGACACTGCTGTGAATTTATGATTAGAGTATGTGGAAATAATTATGGTTCAAATTAAGAACATAGGAACTGATGAATAATGGACATTTTTTTTCCCAAGCAATAATAAAAACAATGAAATTGTAATATACCTTTGGACCCATTAGAATATGTATGTTTTTTATGACCAAAATGTAATGAATATAATTAGTCCATGATTTACTTAAAACAAATCATAATCTACTACACTCACCTGCCACTTTATTAGGTACACCTGTCCAACTGCTAGTTTACGCAAATTTCTAATCAGCCAATCACATGGCAGCAACTTAATGCATTTAGTCATGTAGAAATGGCCAAGACGATCTGCTGCAGTTCAAACCGAGCATCAGAATGGGGAAGAAAGGTGATTTAGGTGACTTTGAATGTGGCATGGTTGTTGGTGCCAGATGGGCTGGTCTGAGAATTTCAGAAACTGCTGATCTACTGGGATTTTCACGCACAACAATCTCTAGGGTTTACAGAGAATAGTCCAAAAAATAGAAAAAAATATCCAGTGAGCCGCAATTCTGTGGGCACAAATGCCTTGTTGATGCCTGAGGTCAGAGGAGAATAGCCAGACTGGTTCAAGCTGATACAAAAGGCAACAGTAACTCAAACAACCACTCGTCACAACTGAGGTATGCAGAAGAGCATCTCTGAACACACAGCACGCCCAACCTTGAGGCAAATGGGCTACAGCAGCAGTAGACCACACCGGGTGCCACGCCTGTCAGCTAAGAACAGGAAACTGAGGCTACAGTTCACACAGGCTCACCAAAATTGGACAATAGAAGATTGGAAAAACATTACCTGGTCTGATGAGTCTCGATTTCTGCTGCAACATTCAGATGGTAGAGTCAGAATTTGGCGTCAACAACATGAAAGCATCAATCCATCCTGCCTTGTATCAACTGTTTAGGCTGGTGGTGGTGGTGTAATGGTGTTGGGGATGTTTTCTTGGCACACTTTAGGCCTATTAGTACCAATTAAGCATCATGTCAATGCCACAGCCTACCTGAGTATTGTTCCTGACAATGTCCATCCCTTTATGACCACATTGTACCCATCTTCTGATGGCTACTTACAGCAGGATAACACGCCATGTCATCAAGCCAGATTCATCTCAGACTGGTTTCTTGAACATGACAATGAGTTCACTGTACTCAAATGGCCTCCACAGTCACCAGATCTCAATCCAATAAATTACCTATGAGATGTGGTGGAACAGGAGATTGGCATCATGGATGTGCAGGCGACAAATCTGCAGCAACAGTGTGATGCTCTCATGTCAATATAAACCAAGATCTCTGAGGAATATTTCCAGTACCTGTTTTATCTATGCCATGAAGGATTAAAGCAGTTCTGAAGGCAAAATGGGGTTCAACCCGGTACTAGTAAGGTGTACCTAAAAAGTGGTGAGTGTATAATTCGATGTAACAATATACAACAAAAAATATCCTGTCCAATTTATTACAAGAAGTCTTAGATGAAATATTAAAATACCTAATTAGGAATCCCAGTGCAAATTTTAAATCTTTCTTATTTCCCACTCTCATTCAAGCTAATAGGTTTTCCACATTTGCAAAGAAGATTATTTTATATTTGAAAATAAAATAAAAACTCAAACTCTCAGAATCTCATAAATTAGCAGTTTTCCCAATGTTTTGATTCATGTTTTAATTTTTTCCCTTTTATTTGTGCTTTTGAATTGCATTATGAGACCTTGATCTTTCCTCCAACAACTTTTAACCTTGAAAAGTTTGAAAAGGTGACTTTTATTAATATTTGTAATATTATAAAGTGATTAAGTGACATTAAGTGATGTTTTCTGGGTTTGGTGTTGTATATTACAGTATAAAAACCTTATACATGTGTCAGTACATTTGTTTTTGTTATGTTACAGACTTATTTTTCTATATTTCTGTTATGATCACCAGCACTGTTGCTTTTGCAGGCTGCTGGACAACACTCACATTCGACTGCACTACAAATCCTATCATGCACTTCACTCACACACCTGGCCTAGATCCCCCATGATTGCAAACAGACACAGCTGAAGCTGTTCAGGACTAATTACACAGACTATTTATACACCTCTCAAACACACTTCTTGAGTCTTGAAAGCTGTCTAGTAAATATTATGATGAGTTTTGCCTCGTCTTGCCAGGTACCATTCTTTGCTTTGTTTGTTTGTTTGATGTTGTTTGCCGGCCGGATCAACTACTCTCCTGTTATTGACAACTCTTCTGGATTTGCCTGTATGTTACTGTTTGCCCCTGATTGTTACCATTGCCTGCCTGACCATTCTCTGTGTGATAAATCCTGCATTTGGATCCGCAACTTCGTTGTCAGTGTCTCCTTTCGTTACAATTTCTTATAGATTATATTATTTCAAACTACTAAACTGTCAATAAAAGTTACTTTTATTTAACAGAGTTTAATTTCAACATCAAAAGTTGACAGAGCAGAGATCAAGGTCCTATAATGCAATTCACAACCGTAAATAAACGTAAAACACTGTTAATTGACAGATGTTTTTTACAGTATAGGACAGTATAGGACACATACACCTATAAAACATAGTTTTTATGTTGATTTAAATATATTAAAAACTAGGTCTATATTTCATTTAATTAAAAGCAGTTAATTTAAAAGTGGCGACTCGGTGGCACAGTAGGTAGTGCTGTCGCCTCACAGCAAGAAGGTTGCTAGTTTGAGCCTCTGCTGGGTCAGTTGGCATTTCTGTGTGGAGTTTGCATGTTCTCCCCGAGTTTTCTTCCGGGTGCTTCCGTTTCCCCCACAAGTCCAAAGACATGCGGTACAGGTGAATTGGGTAGCCTAAATTGTCTGTAGTGTATGAGTGTGTATGGATGTTTCCCAGAGATGGGTAGCAGCTGGAAGGGCATCCGCTGCATAAAACATATGCTGGATAATTTGGTGGTTCATTCTGCTGTGGCGACCCCATGTTAATAAAGGGACTAAGCCAAAAAGAAAATGAATGAATAATTTAAAAGTTAAAATTTTTTTTCTCAAACTCAATTTTTTATTTTTAGACAGATTTTGATTATTCGTTCATTTTTTAAGTTTTCTGTATTTTTCAAAGACTCTCTAAGTCCCATTGTACCACAAAATTACACAAAATGATTCAGAGCGTGTCATGTTTTTCACGAATTCCCCTTTCTAATTGACACGGTTACCATGGTTTCGTGTTCAAATTAGATGATTGCTGCAGCCCAAACCATTGTGACATAAATTACTTGCCTGAATTTACAGCACAACAAGCCTGTTTTTCAATTAACAACACTTTAATTTTTCCTCCTCAAGGAAGTTGCTTATTTTGCCTATTTTTCAGAAAACATCCAGCATGAGTGTGAACGCTAATAAGGCAGAGATAAAACATTTAGATCGCACATTTTTTTCCTAATGCGCGCTCCTCAAACCACTTGAGGACCTGTGGCGTAAATAATCATGATACAGTACGTGCACTTGCGGTAATTGGTTGCCCATATGAACTGACCAAGTCAATGTTATTGGAATGTGTCCTATGTGTACAGAAGGATGAGCCGTCCTCTGTGCGCTCTGTTTCCAAAGCTCACCCTCTCATTAGCAGCGAAAAAAAATGTTTTATAGGTGTGTGGGAGGTCTGTTTGTACAGGGACCACGCTTTCCCCTCAATTACCAAATGAGTTTGCACAGGCTCTGGCAACAAACTCCTGCAAAACTCAATGAGGACCCGGCAGACTGCGTGCCAGGACGTATTTAAGGATGAGACATGGAGATAATAGTATCAGAGCAATATGCAGATGTGTTTTTATGGAGCCGTGTTAATCTAATAAACAGCCGGGGTAATTATCTTGAGTGCGAGTGAGTGTGTGTATGCGGTGGTTTTTTCTAAAGTGTGATGTATAAGCGATTACACCCAGTGGAAGGCCGAAATGTGTTTATGGCGATACAACAGCTGGACAGCGAGGCATTAAGAGATCGCAGATCCCCGACTGAGAATATCTTTGCACTTTTGCACAGCATGAAACCTTTGAGCCACGGAGTCTGGTTTGGACTGAAATATTACTGTTTTTTAATGATGTAACACAGGTATGCTGAAGAAAGCACTGATGAGTCTTAATTATCCATATGTTATTGTGCCTAATTCTGAAATTAGTGTGGCTGTTTGCTTTGACTTCTCATGTGAGTGTTTTCCCTCCGCTGCCATTGGGGAACATCTGCTTTTAGTCTTTTGCAGAGAGTACAACTTAATAATTTGCCATAATGGTGTAACACCTGCTGTTAAAGAAGTTGTTAATGACTGCATTTTTACCCTGATTTACAGGAGACACCTACTGAAGTGTCCTTCAGTGTAACATTGTAGTTTATTTGCCAAAAATACTCCCCCTCAAAAAAATCATTGGAAGACATTAAAGAATTTTAAAAGTATTTTGCACTTATTACAACTTTTTTTTCTTCTAAATACCATAGAAATAAGGCAAGATGAAAAAAAAAACATTTTACTATGATTTCACGAGTTCACACATGCAATAGTTTCAGAATAAAGCGTATTTGGCGTGCTGTCCAGGGAGAGGGCTCTGAGCTCGGGGAAGACACCCCAACTCGAGTTACTCCCCTTATCAGGAAACAGAGAGGAATTGGGATTCGAGCGAAGTATCTAGCCCGGCCCCAGAACACTCCCCCCCGCGATTGTAATGCTTAAGAGGTGAGGTGACGGGGTGGTGGAGGGATGCTAAAGTCGTAAGATGCTGCAGTTAAGACAGCTTTGGTATATATAGGGGTTTGGTCAAGAACTGATTGGATAATAGAATAATTGTCAATGACGTATTTGATACTGAAACTTCTGCGTGTGCTCCCCCCGAAATTTGTTTATAAAACATCGCTTATTGCTGATTCAGAGTAACATCATGTACCAAAAACAAGAATCGTGTCTTTACATATAAGAAAGAATTTTATAATGTTGTTATAATAGTGTTTTTATAATGCACAGAAAACATTATTAGCACAATACAGTTCTTAGTAACATAGGAAACAACTATCATACACGCTCAGAAATAAAGGTACACGAGCTGTCACTGGGGAGGTACCTTTTCAAATGGTCCATAATAGTACCTCAAGGGTACATATTAGTACCTAAAAAGTACAAAAGTGTTCCTCTTAAAATTTCTAGGTACTAATATATACTTTTGAGTTACCAATATGTACCCTTTAAGTACAAATGTGTACCTTTTGAAAAGGTACCACCCCAGTGAAAGCTCGCATATCTTTATTTCTGAGAGTGTACATTTACTAGAATATACTGAAGACACATTTGATGTCATCTGGTATAACACTACTTTTTATACCAAAAGTCTTCAGAGCATATTTCGAAACATTTAAATAAATTAACAAGAATAAAATAAATAAATAAATAGTATTACTTGTGCTGTAAACCTACGGTAAAGGCTAAATAAATATAAAAATTTATTTGATATTATATTATTTTACACATTGTACAACTTGTTTATTAGACAATAATGCCATGATACTTGCTGAACTATTTCTATAAATAAAAGATCGAACGAACGAAATAAATAAATAAATACATACATCTTTTATAAAAATCTGTTAAATGTAAGGTAGTAAACCTTCAGCTATCAGAATTTTACCATATCTATATTTAAGGGTTTCTAGATTTAACTAGAAAAAACTTACAGTAGTTAGTTAACAGCCAAAAACAGGAAACAAATCACACGGTGGATTTAGAACTCATCACAAACACAAGCTAAAGAGCAAAATATATATAGATTCATTCAAACAAACACATGACATTAAAATATTGCAATTCACATTCATTCAACAACATTAGATAACCTAAATCCATACCATAAATAACTGATGAGAAAAAATATATATATATTTAAATAAATACATAAACCAAATGTTAAGCGTTGTAAAGGGATTTTGAATATGTTATTTAAGGGTTTTACACTGTATGTAGTGGAGAACAAATTGGTTTTTCTTTTGGGCCATAAATTAAATAACAGTATATTTTACAGTATACTGTAAAATACTCTTGGATAATTCATTGAACACATGTACATAAATCCACATACATGCATATTAGTGATTCAGTTAATCTGCTTTGCTAGACCATCACACACTCATACACGTGAACTGACATTTAAAAGCCCTCTGCGACAAGGTACTGTTGAAATTGCTTTCACATTAATGCTCTTTCACACCCGCATAATTGTTTCGCTGATTAACTTGCCATGCTTGCATGTTTTAATTAAACACATTTTCAGGATTTATGCCCTTTCATTTATTTATCTCCCATCTTACAAAATGGTCACCTGGGGCAGAGTTTTTGGTGGAATTATATGCTGTTTAATTATTTTCATGGGATGAAATTGCTCGTAAACATTCATACGTGGAGGTTTGTCGAGCGTAACCTTATTAAAAGTTTCTAGAATATATTTTGTGGCTGTCTGTCTATGACACTTACATTCTAGAAGATCGAATTCAATAAACAAGACAGATGCAATAACTGTGACGCAAGAATTGCAAGATAGAAATGTTCTTATTTCAAAGGTTTGCTCTCTTCGTGAAAAAAAAAAAACACCCTAAGGTCTGAATAAGTAGAAAGATCAGTTTGGATCAGAATTTGGGCCTCTGTTCGAATGTGGCTAAAGCAGTTATTTGAGTTCAAGCAACTGTTTTTAACACAGGTAATGAGTAATTAGCGTCGGTTCCATATTATTATTCCACTACTTTTCCATGGCACAATGTTTGCAGATGCTTTATCATTATAATTGCATTACAAATTAAGTGTTTTAGTGAGAAAAATTTAACTTTTGGTAAGTACTTGTGTTTTATTTCTAGATTATTTTTAAGAACCATTTTGTATGAACATATACCCTGCTGAAAAAAACAGCATATGCTGGTAAGGTATGTTTTGATGCTGGTATGCTGGTCTTGCTGGTCTCAATGCTGGTTTTGCTGGTCTCAATGCTGGTCCTGCTGGTCTCAATGCTGGTCCTGCTGGTCTCAATGCTGGTCCTGCTGGTCTCAATGCTGGTTTTGCTGGTCTCAGTGCTGCTCCTGACCAGCATTGAGACCAGCAAGACCAACATTGAGACCAGCAAAACCACCATTGAGACCAGCAGGACCAGCATTGAGACCAGCAAAACCAGCATTGAGACCAGCAAAACCACTATTGAGACCAGCAGGACCAGCATTGAGACCAGCAAAACCAGCATTGAGACCAGCAAAACCAGCATTGAAACAAGCAATACCAGCATACCAGCATCAAAACATACCTTCCCAGCATATGCTGTTTTTTTCAGCACGGATATCAGCCTGTAATGCCCAATTGAGCTGCACAGGGTCAAATAAAAATATAGGAACCATTTTGCAGTTTGCTAACAAACAACCACAACAGCTTAGCTTCCACTTAGCAACATCGTTTTAACCATCAAAAGATTAATGGTCAATTTTGCGAGGGTAAACTCCACTTTGGCCGCCATATTGGTTTTGGTCAATATGCTTATTTTCAATGTTATCAATATTGACCCAATAAGAAAGTAAATCCAAGACAAAATTCTGGATTATTTTGACCTGATCAACTTTACAACTTGTAAATTTACTCACTATGCTTCAGCTTATTTCCCACTTCATAAGGGCTCACCACAGAGGGATGAACAATAAATTACTCCCGCATACTGTATGTCATTCTGGCAGATGCCATTTCTGTCACAACCCGGCCATAAGCGTGCACCTCAAGCAACCTCCAGTGATGAGAAACACCCACACACTCTTCTATTCACAGTTCACACACAATACAGCCAATTCCCACACATTAATTTACACACACTATGTTATATAATTCACCCCTAATTTAGAATCGTCTATACCAAATGTCTTTGGTCTGCAGGGGAAACCAGAGCACCCGGAGGAAACCTATTTTAATTTAATAATCAGGGCTTGAGATTAACTTTTTTGATCACCAGCTACTGTGGCTAGTAAATTTCCAACATTACTAGCCACTTGCCATTTTCACTAGCCACAATTATATATATATATATATATATATATATATATATATATATATATATATATATATATATATATATATATATATACTATATTTTATACACATAAATATGACTTTAACATGCTAAAATGACTTGATTTAGATTTTGCGCTTTCTCCACATGCCTCCTCATCACTTTTTGTGTGTCGTGTATGAGCTTCCTCAATAATCATGAGAAAATGGCTCATTGTATTCCAATTAGTTTTTATTTTTACATAATTTTCAAAGCTCAAAATGAAGGATTTACCAAATTTTTCTCTGACCACACCAAACATAAATAATTAATTATTTATTAAAATTTAATTATTAATTAAATTTTAAATGTGTCAAAACAAATAAAATATAGCTGTATACTATACTTTTTATTTAACAAAACATATGCACAGTAATCTGTCCTGGCTAAAGGTCCCAGATCACCAGTTAATTACACATAAATGGGGAGTTAATCTCCCATTAAAGCAATGTTATTGTAAAAAATGATAATTAAACCAAGTTAACGCAAAAGAAAGCAGGTAAAATAACATACCATGTGATAATGAAAGGTTGATCACACACACACATGGTTAATGTTAGACCTATGAATAATCTGTTCAAAAAATGGGTAAAGAGAAAGCAACCGGTGCTGCTTACAAAAAGCCATCTCTGGAACTATTGAAAGCAGCAAGACTGTCGGGTGCATATTCATCACTTTTTGTCTAGTCTATTTGAAAGAGATCAGTTCACATCAGTTGTGTTCCTAGACACAGATGCTTCACGCAAGGAAACGGGAGTGCGCATGAGTTTTAAACAGTCGCGCGCATCACCTCAGCTGTTAGCGCAAGCGATTATCCTCTCTTTCGGTGCTGCTTTCTATTGCTCGCGCAATAGTGTACTTAGTCATGTTGCTTCTCAATTCTAAGATCCCCTTTGCGAGCATATTGGACCATCCTTATTGTCGAACCCTGCAAACAGTTTTAATTATTTTAAAGTTACATTAATTCACTTTGAAAAGTAAAACTTTGAAATAAAATTGACAGTCTTAAAATTATTGAGTTACTTTATTTTATTTTATAAAAATTTGCATGTTTATTCCCCAAGGATGCCTTAAATTGACCATTGTGACAGTAAAATACATTTATAATCTAAAAAATAAATAAATTAACAAAAAATAATAATAATAGCAATAATAGTACTTTTTATTGTAGACCATTTCTATACTTCAAAGCAATTTAGCAATTTTTATGATAGTTTTCTCTACAAAATCTATTGTAGAATCAAATCTAAAATAAAAAGCATCACAACTGTTTTCAGAAATAATAATAATAATAATAATAATAATAATAATAATAATAATAATAATTATTATTATTATTATTATTATTATTATTATTATTATTATTATTATTATTTTTACTATTATTATTATTATTATTATTATTATTATTATTATTATTATTATTATTATTATTATTATTATTATTGTAGTAGTAGTAGTAGTAGTAGTAGTAGTAGTAGTAGAAGTAGTAGTATTTCCCCATCCATAATAATAACTGCTAAAATACTTATATTACATTTTAAGTATATTAATATATATTTGTGTAATAATATTGCACAACTGTACAATTTTGCAGCCTTGATGAAAACCTCAGCAACCCAAATATTTTTGAATAGTAGTGTACCCATCTATTTGCAGCAGCAATTACAGCAAATAATTTTTTTTTGCTCACTTTTGTATTTGGTTTTGAGGGCTCCAGGCACACATGATGGTTAGAGTCAGGCAGGTGGTGGGATTGCTGAGTTTAGAGTATGCTGAGTCGCTGCAGCAGAGTTCAATAGGACAGCCGGCCTTATGGTTATGGCAGTACACCTGCTTCCTCTGCACATTCAGACTCTGTAACAGTCCACAGCTGGAACGCACAACATTTCTCGCTTCTCTTTAAATAATGGATGAGAACTCAAACTGGAGAACCAGTCTAAATCCTCAACAGGACCTGCTTGTGATCAGACATTCTACAACTTGACAATATTGGGTTTTCTGAGAGCCCTTTCATGTAGAGAGCTGTTAAATCTAGTTTAAATCAAGAAGACTTTGGTGCAGCTATATGAATGATTTCATCTGGGTCGGGTTATAAGTAAAGAGTTCAGCTGCAGAATTTCAGATATATCGGGATTCCACTGGCATTTCCAAAACCGACCGTTGAGCCACTTTTGCAGAACTGTGTTTGAGGGCAATTCGGCACCTGTGGGATCTCAATGAAACTGAGTGGTTTACAACATGAATCATGTTCCCATGGTCATACATTCAGAGAGAATTTCAGAAGATGCGCACACTATTCTATAGTCCAACATCTGCCAGATTCATCCACATATTTTTTTTCCCTTTGAGAATTGATGAACTTAACCATTCCTCATAAAAAAGTCAGGCAGAATTAGAATCTAGCTTAGAATCACAAGAAGAGGAACTTGCTGAAATTAAAATACTATATAAGACTATATAATGGATTTTTTTTAACAGCAGGCAGTTTTTGTTTATTTAATATAGGCTCCCTCAAAACACACATGCACACACAAGACTTTCAGTGTGGATTATAATTTTATTATAATAATAAATTATGTTTTTAAAGTTTTTAATATGTCAACTCGCAATATTTCCTATATATAATTTTTGTGCTTTTATATAATAGGTTTCAAGGACGTGCACAGTTGGGTAGCATTTTGATTGTATGTAGTGGGCCGCTCTGGCCTAAAATGCCAGGGCTTATTTTTTTTGTCACAGTCCAGCCCTGGGTAACACAGATTTTGCTCAGCATGTAAGTCCCCTGCAACAATCTGGGAATGTTAGTGTTTGGTAACCAAAAAAAAACTGCCTATACAGAACTTTCCAGGTATGTTCTTAATTGGTTCCAAAAGAACCGAAATAGAACCAAACAGGAAGCATATGGAAAGGTAAGAGTAGCATTCGGTGTTTGCTTGGTAAAACCCCACAAAGCACTGCAAATGATATATTCGGGTAATAAGGGATTTCTCAGAGTTTAAAACTGAGCTAAAGCACAGGACTGTCCCATATATCTAAAGAACAGCAGGTCAAATTGACTTTCATAAAGTCAAAGCAATAACAAATAATATTATCCACATTCCATATCCCAGCGTGTCAAATATTTGCAGGCAACCTAATTTAAAATAAAAAGGAACAAAAAATTTTTTATTAACTTTCTGATAGCTGGGATTTCCCTAATAGCATTAATGTTGCTTTTTTTATATGAAATATAACTGTTTGGGGAAAAAAATTAAATGAATTTAATTTGTGTAAAAACTTACAGCATGAGTTCAACAAAAGCATATAAAATGAAGGCTATGTTATGAAGTATGCTTGTAATCACAGAATAAATTCATAAAGGTTTGGAACTTGAGGTTTAAACAAATGAATGATTGAAGAATCAAATAAATATCTCTTTGTAGCAGAAATATGCTAACAAGAGATTTAAACAGGTTGCTTCAGGTAAAAGTGTTTGTAAGTCTCTGGATAAAAAAGGCACCAAATGAATGACCATCTACTTTGAACACAATTAACATGCATGCTGTAAGTTATTCTCCCACATAAAACTGTCAAATACAACAATGCGGCGGCCTCAGCTGAGCTTCCGAGATGATTCACAAAGTACAGTACATTATAAACACAGAAGCTGCAGGTGCGTTTTTCTTCGAAAATAATGAAGTGTGATGAACAAGCATAGCAGGTTACCAAAATACTAGCAGGTGCACAGCATGAGTCACAAGCTCTTTTATAAACATTGTTAAGAGCTTTGAAAAATTCTCAGCTGAAATGAGAGCAATTATGATGATATTCAAGAACAGCTATCCCAAATTTCCTGGAGCTTTGTTGCGTTGTTTCATGTAAAACGCTATGCAGATCTAACAAACAAATAACACACGCATATTCTACAACTAGAATATCAGCCACACAGACAGAAAAAACATGTCCGTTAATATATATAGTTTTAAAGAAATACTGTAAAATATTATACAGGATGGTTGGCTAACTGGTCACCCTTATATTCAGTTGCATATTATGTAATCTATAGGGTTAATAATTCTGACTTCAAGTGTACATACATACATACAGTTGAAGTCAGAATTATTAGGCCAGCTTTGATTTTTTTTGCTTTTTAAATATTTCATTATGATGTTTAACAGAGCAAGGAAATGTTCACAGTGTGTCTGATAATATTTTTTCTTCTAGGGAAAGTCTTATTTCGGCAGGAATAAAAGCAGTTTTTTTTTTTTTTTTTTATCATTTTTAGGTAAAAATTATTAGCCCCTTTAAGCTTTATTTTTTTCCGATAGTCTACAGAACAAACCATCGTTATACAATAACTTGCCTAATTACCCAAACCTGCCTAGTTAACCTAGTTAAGACTTTAAATGTCACTTTAAGCTGTATAAAAGTGTCTTGAAAAATATCTAGTCAAATATTATGAACTTTCATCATACTTTCATCAAGATAAAATAATTCAGTTATTAGAAATGAGTTATTAAAACTATTATGTTTAGAAATGTGTTGAAAAAATCTTCTCTCCATTAAACAGAAATTGGGGGGAAAAAACAGGGGGGCTAATAATACAGGGGGGTTATTAATACTGACTTCAACTGTACGGACATACACTCACCAGCCACTTTATTAGGTACAGAGTAGGACCCTTTTTTGCACTCAGAACTGCCTTAATCCTTTGTGGCATAGATTCAGCAAGGTACTGGAAATATTCCTCAGCGATTTTGATGCATATTGACACGATAGCATAATGCAGTAGCTGCAGATTTGTCGGCTGCACATCCATTATGCGAATGTCGCGTTCCACCCCATCCCAAAAGTGCTCTATTGGATTGAATTCTGGTGACTGTGGAGGCCATTTGAGTACACTGAACTCACTGTCATGTTCAAGAAACCAGTCTAAGATGATTCACTCTTTATGGCATGGCGCATTATCCTGCTGAAAGTAACCATCAGAAGATGGGTAGACTGTGTTCATAAAGGAATGGACATGGTCAGCAAAAATAGTCAGATAGGCTGTGGCATTGACACGTTGCTCAGTTGGTACTAATGGTGTCAAGTGTCAAGAAAATATCCCCCACACCACCAGCAGCCTGAACCATTGGCAGGATGGATTGATGCTTTCATGTTGTTGATGCCACGTTCAAAGTCACTTAAATCACCTTCCTTCTCTATTCTGATGCTCAGTTTGAACTGCAGCAGATCGTCTTGACTATGTCTACATGCCTAAATGCATTGAGTTGCTGCCATGTGATTGGCTGATAAGAAATTTGTGTTAACGAGCAGGTGGACAGGTGTACCTAATACAGTGGCCGGTGTACATACATAATTGCAGTTAAAATTGATACTCGTAAATTCAAAACCGTACCAAAATTTATTGTCCGCATTCCACAACCCATGTGTCAAAAATTTGCAGGCAGGTTCATGATCCTGTATCATTTATCAATTATCACTAGACATACATACATACACACATACATACATACATACACACATACATACATACATACATACATACATACATACATACATGCATACAGTACATACATCATACATACATGCATGCATACAGAACATACATACATACATATATACATACATACTTAAATTTGGTAATAAAATACTGTACAATTAAGCTGATAGGTGTTAATTGTGTTATTTTTTATCATATTACAACTAATTGGGCATCATTTACTCACCCTCATGTCATTCCAAACCTGCAAAATTTTTATAATTTTTGTCCATACAATGAAAGTCAGTGATATCCGATGTTGTTCTGAATCCCACACCACACTGTTTTGTATTGACAAAAACAATTAAAGTATTTTTCTAATGTGTTCCACACACACAAAAAAAAACAAAACAGTAAGAGATCTATAACAACGTGACTGCAAGTAAACGATGAGAGAATTTTGGCTGATCTGTTTCTTTAAAGACGGAATATGCAACAAAATTACACCCTCCTTGAGCAATTCCCCGTTCTCATGGCTTGTTTATCCCTCATAATCACAAAAAGCTGCAGTATCAGCATGTCCTCGAGCCACTTCCCAAAACCACTACATAATCATTATTTGATCAATTAGATCTAAAGCCTCTCAGTTTGAATCATGAGTTGCTAAAGCCTTCAGGTGAACCTCAGGCCCAGCATTGCCAGTTTCATACCAAGTGTGCACTACAGAATAATCATACACACAAGTGTTTTGGACATGTGTGTGTTCTCAGCGCCCCTATTACCCTATGCTAAATCCGAGATACACGCAGCAAGCGCCTGCTCCTCTCCTGAGCAGGAAGGGTAAATATAAAGACACCTAAATTATGCAAGACGCGCATGAAAATGTCAGGGCTAAATTCAGTATTTCTTTCATTGTCTCCCTGGCATTTCAATGTTTTATGCATTTTATAATTAGGTAGAGGCTCCAGAGGGAATGAAGAGCAATAAGACCGTGCATTGCTCTAGCTGTCTGGGGTGTCACTACTCAGACCCCGGGTTTATTTAAAAGGCAAATTTCAAATGTGAAGTCATTCGGGGTGTTTTAGAATAAAAGGTTGACCATACCCGCATCCATCTGCTGTGCTACCTTAAAATGTGGCAAACAGCATTTAATTGGTGAGTACGGCTTGTTGAAAGTCATCCTTTTTTAATCCTGGCAATAATTTGAAGCTTAAAATGCTAGGGTTATTGTATCTGGTATGGTTGCACAACACTATTTTAATAAAAAATGCTAAACTTTTTAAGTGTTTTAATGATTTTTCAGATGACAATAGCATTTTGCTGATCTGAATTCTGTTTCATAGTTTTAGTAGGACAAAACGAGGAACAAATTATTCGATTTCATAATTAATTATTAAAGTATAATATTAATTAAACCAAGGATATGTATTAATAAGACGTGGTCGTGAGCAATTGTTTAATTCGAATTATGTTCAGAGCTCCATAGTTTAAAATAGGCTAACAGTCAGTTAAACTATTGTATAAGATAACACACACAGCTGCCTAAATAAATAGGCAAAAAAATACACAGTTGATTACTTGGGCCAGGGTTCCCCAATCTCAGTCCTGGAGGGCCGGTTTCCCTGCAGGGTTTAGCTCCAACTTACCACAACACACTTGGCTGGGTGTTTCAAGTATACCTATGTAGACCTTGATTAGCTCTTTCAGGTGTGTTTGATTAGGGTTGGAGCTAAAATCTGCAGGACACCGGTCCTCCAGGAACAAGTCTGGTGACCCCTGACTTAGGCCTATTAAAATATTATTTAAAAACTGTACTGAAAGAAAAAAAGCACAGGAAAAATGCCACTTTGAAACAGAAACTTATTTTACGGCAGTGCTTTAATTTGACTAAAATGTACATAAAAAAAAGTTAGCCTACTAGGGAAATTTTATGGCGGCGCAGGATCAGAGAATATTGGTTTACCGGTGAGCGTGAGCGAAATGTTACCTAAACACTTGCTTTGGGCAGTTAGCCATGAAGCAAAATACTTAGCGGAGCGTCACACTGCTCAGCACCACTAAGATGCTCTGGCTGCTACAGTATATCAGTACAGTATGTTCACTAGTATACATAACTGCCCCCTGCTGATCATATCTTTCCTGTGTTAGACCATAGCTGCGTCCCAAATCGCATACTTATGCACTATTCTACGCCATTTTGTAGTATAAATAGCGAAAGTAGTGCATTCACATTGAAAACTCCAAAAATAATAAGTGCACTTTAATTACCCGGATGATGCACTCATTCAACCAGTAAAATAAAGTGTGTAATGATGGACACTTCACGCACTCAACGACCGCAGCTTTGCTCAGGTGGCGGAAGGGGCGGAGCTATCGGGCGCACATGTTGGATTACTTTATTTATTTTGGATGGTGAAAGCAAAATTCTCCTACGAGAGTTATTATAGCGCCTCCCGATGGTGAATGCGGTAATACACATGACAGGTATTATTTAATAGTTTGGTCATTTATTTCAATGATTTGTCAATCGTCATCAGGAAAATGGTTTGAATTTTTCGCTTAGTAAAAAATCATTAGTGTTCCATTTGGGATGACACAACATACACATACTATGCTGTTGAGTGTGCAAGTGCATAAGTACATAGTGCATAGTGTGCCATTTGAGACGCAGCTCATGTTGTGCTGTGCCACACAATACTGCAGCACTGTGTGTGGTCACATTCATTCACTCCAGCATTCTCAGTAGCCACATCTGTAAAAACTAATTTCAATTCAATTCATGTTTGTTTCTATAGCACTTTTACAATAGATATTGTGTCAAAGCAGCTTAACATAGAAGTTCTAGTAAATTGAAACGGTGTCAGTCCAGTTTTCAGAGTTGAAGTTCAAAAACAAAGCTTTTGAAAACCTTTTACAGAATGCATTTATTTTTGAAGGTGATAATGTTATCGGCTCTGTATTACTGTAACTACACTAATTTGTGATAGCAGTGATGTTGAGCGCATGGATGTTAAATGTCTATAGTCTATAGGCAAGCACATGACATTGAAAACAGCAATTGAAGACTGCAGGAGTGTATGTGTGCAGACGTTTAGTGTTTTTTTAAGGATGTCTGAGACTTGCAGACTAGTTGAAGAAACAATACCGAGTACAACATGTTACAAAATTTTGGAACGTTGTGGAATGTGCATAATACACTTTGTTATGGCTTTGATGAATATATATTAAATATATAGTGTATATTAAATATATACACTAATTGTGTGAATCAAAATTTACAATGTTTACTTTGCTAGCACCCATTGTTTCTCTTCAGGTGAACAATTAATCCATGCATGTTTGTTTTGGTGATCTTTAATCAAAATCTGGCCATTTGTTTACAATCTATTATAGTAATAGTTTTCTGATGACATCAGTTTAATGGCTTGGGCGAAATATGTTTAGCCATGGCCTCTGACTACTAGTTTGCTGGGAGTAAAGGATGAGCGCAAGGAGAGAGGAGGAGCACAAATATAAAACCTCACCCCTACTCAATAGCCCATTTTAGTTGTAAACACATCCTCAGACTGATAAAAAAGTTGCAACTTTTGGTTCATGCAGGATTTAAAACCAAACACAAAAGTTTTGTGAAGGTATTGTTAAATTGACATATAAAAACTTTTTGCTATATTACTGGTTATGATTGGCAATACAAGATATTTTTCTATTTACCAAAGGAGAAACATTATGAATGGAACTTCCCAGTCACACTTTATATTAGGTGGTTATAGACTATTTCAACGTGGTCATGTCATCAGCCCATGAACATTTCCTGCTTGTTATCAAACTATTTCATAATTGTAACAAGAGGAAAGTCAATCATTACTTGACATTAAAACAGCTATCATAACATTATTTATCAATATGCGGCTCTTTTTGGATTCTCGGAAGCTTTAGAAATTAAAAACGTAAAACAGGAAATACATTGGGACCATTGTTTTTGTTTACATCCCTCAAAATGGTCTATAATAACTATAATGTATATTTGATTAAACATTTAGTACAGTGCAAAAGTCTTGAACCTTTTTTAGATTTATATCTCAATATTTAATGTATCTTAATATATCTTTACATCTTAATATTTATATCAATATTATAATAGCTGCATATAATTATTTCTCACTATTAGAGTATATCCAGAAATGTGTATGTGGTATTGAAAATTTTAAAATACAGTATATGTAGCCTATATCTGAAAAGGGGTATGGCTGAAAAACACTTTTATCACTTAAAATATTTATGCTAAAACAGCAATTATCAAGCATATAAAAGCACAAAATGCGAAAATCAAAGAGGAGAAACATTCAATGAATGATAAACTCCTGACCATATTTTAGATGAAGTTGCTATAGTAATTTTGACAAATAGCATGTCATTTAGCTCTCCCGGAGAGCAGTTAAAACTAAACCCGAGTAAAAAGGCAGACCATGATGAATTGGTTCCATGTATATATACTTTTCATCATGTACCCCTTTTACTGGCTTACGCTGTTAATTTAATCTGATTACGTCTATTACTCTGTTTCTACTTGGTTTGGCATTTGCTATTTTTGACACCTTTTGTTTACAGTAAAGTGTGGGTGTACTGTTTGTGTCAGAGAGATTAGATTGTGCTCTGTTGCTCTTCTAATACAATGCACATTTAAAAGGCTGTAAATGTAAAGCAATTACTTATTAAACAGCATAAATAAAAATAAATTCAGTAAAAAGGACTATTCTTACCATCCGAGCAATTTGATTAACCAAATTAGTCATAAAATTATATTTTTATTGACTTACAAACCTAATATATAGTAACGATAATATTACATTTACAACATCACCAACAATAATAGTAATACTTCCCTCTTACAAACAAAACTACACTATAATTGGTCACTTTATTACAGAACTATAAAAAAGGAAGAAAAAAACAACACAAGAAAGCTGATTCAATAAATCACTGGAAATAATAAAAGAGAAAAAATATAAAACAGACAAAAAGAAAATGCAGAAGCAGAGAATTAGATATTTCAAGATGAGGCCATAAGAGGATTGCAGAATTTAAAACAAAGAAGATGAGAGAAAAACCTGTAAAATAATGATATTTTGCTGCAGGAATGGGGATAATCATATTTTGTATATTAGAACTACACGACAGAGCGAGGAAATAAGATGTTCTTTTAGAAAGCAATTGGAGGAAAAAAAACACACACAAAGAAATCATCTCTGTGACCTGATGACCACTGCTGCTTTAATGAATTGTGCCGAAGAAGGTTTTGTTGGGTAAATGGAACTTATTACTGTACATAACACGAGGTCCTTTATGGCTATTGCCTCTTTCAAGACCTTTTATATGTTTCATACAATCTGTTCCTCACTAATTGCTTATTTTTTTTAATCTACCAACAGTCCCTTGCCACAGTTAGAAATGAGCGTAAGGTAGTTCATACATCATTAGGAATCCAAACCTGCATTTAGTGCTTCAGAAAAGCCATTTTCCTCATGGATTTAAAGACGGATTATAAAGGAATGTGGGGGAATGAAAACAAACCCCTGTATGGAACTAATCGCTTGATATTATATCCATCTGTGCATGAAGGCATTGCCAAAGTCAGCATGTACCTGCGCTCTACATAATCTATGCAAACTCATTAATATACTGTAAGCGTCCCTTGTGGCCCTTGGATTTTTTGACATGCACGTCAAACATGATTTTCAAGGTTGAATTTTTTATCAATGCGGCTGTAAATAATTGAGTGTTTACTATGACTCACAGACACAGATCTGCTTAAAAACTGGAAACTAAGGGAAGTTCCCTGTGTATAAAAAATTGTGAGGAGAGATTGGTGTATTTATTTTTTTATATACATTATTTGTCTACTCTATCATATATGTACAAGCAGACAGTGATTGTTACCAGTGCTGTGTAGGAATTGAATATATGTGACTATGGACCACAAAACCAGTCATAATGGTCAATTTTTTTGAAAATGAGATCAATAAATCACCTAAAAGCTGAAAAATTTATTTGCTTTCCAATGAGGTATGGTTTGCTAGGATAGGATAAGATTTGGCAGAAATACAACTATTTTCAAATCTGGTATCTGAGAGAAAAAAAAAGGAGAAAACTACCCAGCTGACACAGGACGTCAACATTACTTTAGATTGATGTTGTACCCCAAGGTTGTGGGACACTGCATTTTGGGTAGAAATGAAAATCAGGTGAAGTCAAAACTTAACTTTCTTTCAGACCAACATCAGGGTCCAACGTCAGACAAACGTTGCGTTTTGGTCACTTTCCTGCTCAACTTTAAAATAACCAAATATCAACATCTAATGATGTTACAGCTTGATGTTGTGCACAGTGATGCCACCAGAAAATGTTCTGCGAGATGAGGCCATACCAAATCTCAGGAAGGCACTCAAAAGAATAATGAATTGTATAAATATTGTGAATCTGGAGTAATGTTATATTTTTGTTTTTGGTAAATGAATCATATGAATGTTTTATTTGGTAAATGAAATATGAATGTTTTATTTTAATTTATTAATTACTCATAAAATATTGCAATTTATTCCTTGAAATAATTCAGCAAGTGCATGTGCAAAACAAATACAAATCAATATTTAGTTTAAAAACACTTTTCAGGTCAGTTATTTTCCACATACTTTTATTGTACAGCATACAGTATAAGCCATGTCTAAAATTAATAAATTACAATTAATAAAACAGACAAATGAACAAACTGAATAAAAGGTATTAGCATATACACACACTCACTATACAAACTCTAATAATATTATTTATCCATGTTCCTTTTTGAGCCACAATATTATTAATACATGACGTACCTTTCTACAAAATACATCCACAAAATCATTGAGATTTTCGGTCTTTTTAATACAACCAGCAAAAAAGTGGAGGTGCTAAATAAACTAGATTCTGAAAAGCTGATTTCAAAATGCATCTATTTATTTTTTTGGATTTGTGGTTTTTAATAATATCAACACCAAAATCATATTGGGGTGTTTACACAAGGGTGGCCGTTGTTGTGCAGATGTTACCACTGACATTTATCAGACATTGGATTTTGGTTGCCATACCTGACAAATAAATGCTGGATTTTGGTCACTTACCAACAGAATCAAAAACAACCAAATATCAACATAATTTGATGTCTTTGTAAAAAACATCCATTTAATTTTGGTCACCCAACATCACAACCTAAATCTGACCTAATATTAACATCTTATGACGTTGTGTGCCTGCTCGGTATGTACCTTCATGTTGTTTAAATTCAGCTCTTAGGCATGCATATTACTAATAAAACATTCATTAATTCACTCATTCATTCATTTTCTTTTCAGCTTAGTCCCTATATTAATCTGGGGTCACCACAGCGGAATGAACCGCCAACTTATCCAGCACGTTTTATGCAGCGGATGCCCTTCCAGCTGCAACCCATCTCTGGGAAACATCCATACACACTCATTCAAACACATACACTACGAACAATTTAGCCTACCCAACCTCACCTGTACCGCATGTCTTTGGACTGTGGGGGAAACAGGAGCACCCGGAGGAAACCCACGCGAACGCAGGGAGAACATGCAAACTCCACACAGAAACGCCGACTGGCCGAGCCGAGGCTCGAACCAGCGACCTTCTTGCTGTAAGGCGACAGCACTACCTACTGCACCAAGCGTCGCCTAATAAAACATTATGTTTTGATATTTACAAAACAATATCGAAACATCTTTTGTCTATTAGTGCTATTCAACAAATATACGTTTATGTAATATATCAACAATATATACTGTAAAATATACATGGCGAATACATTTACAAGGATAAGCAGACGAAAATGGATGGATGGATATGTTTACATAGGACATTTTGAAAATATATTTGTGGAACATGATCTGTTCTTAATATTGTAATGATTTTTGGCATAATAGTATAAAATTTGACATTTCTGCATTTGCCAAAGATATAACGGTATAATTTAAAAATGCTTTTGTGGTCCGCAGTCACAAATCTAATCTGTATTATTTGTCAAATTCCAAAAATATGGTGCTTGCAATTTGATTATATTACATTAGCAAATTTTCATAACCAGATTACAGCTACTTTACTATGTATTTTATAATTACAAGTCATTCATACAACGGCAGCAAATTATGCATAATTTAACTATTTTTTTCTTTAATGTCAAAGTCTGCTTTATTTTCAATTCAACCACATGTACGGGACATACAGAGAATCGAAATTGCATCACTTTCAGACCCAAGGTGCATAACAGATACACTAATATATATATATATATATATATATATATATATATATATATTTTTTTTTTTTTTTTTTTAAGAAATTACAATAAATACAATTACATACACTGTATAATCTAAAAGATATAAGTAAAAATAAAAAATAAACTGTATACAATTCAATTACACTTAAGGATGCATGGCTATGAGTGAAAATCACAGTTGTATAGTACCTGTATATAGTGCAAAATTCTTTTAAATAAGATAAAGTGACAGTGTCTTAAAGTTTTCCTTTCTAAAAACAAGCAAACAAACAATAAAGTGTGCATAACATGTTCCTCATGTCATGTAAATGGCCATTGTGTAAAATCCATATCAATGAAAATAACACATTCACCAATGCCACGTTTGACCAATCAGAATCTACTTCAGACAGCTGTGCTTTGCTACGCTTTACTCAAGTCTCTATTTGAAACTTCTGCTATAGGGTCCTAAATTGCACTCAAAAGAGAACTATTACGTACACGCTCATAATCAAAGGCTCTTCTCTTCTTTTCTGTGCAGGTCAAAGGGATTGGCAGAAGAATGCTGGCGCCAGGTGCCCAGGGGCAGGATGGCGATGTGTTGGCAGAGAGCTGCGGTTGTTAGATGGTTCCTCTTGATGCTCCTGTGGCACTGGGCACCTCTGGGCCCTCTGAGCTGGTTTCTGGCTCTGGCTGAGCGTCTGGACCAGAAGACCTCACCGTTCTCTTCCATCTCCGGCCGGAGCAGCGGCCAGCTGGATTGGCTCCTGTCTGATAAAGGGCCCTTCCATCGCTGTCCAGAATACACAGAGTTCAAAGAGCGCTTCCAACAAGGCTTCTCCACACGCTACAAAATCTACAGGTTTGTGCTGTGATTATTGTATTAGAGTAATTGTTTTTGATTATTGTAATTTGCAGAAAATTACAATCAAAATAATAACTTATTTTCACTGCTCCACTTTTAGTGTAAACACGGTGTAATTAGTTAGTTACAATACAATACAACATTTATTTATAAAGCACATTTAAAAACAATCAAACTTGACCAAAGTAATGTAATGTAATGTAATTTAATGTGTGTACTTATATAGCACATTTATTATGTATGGCCATACACCCAAAGTGCTTCACAACAACTGAGGTGTGTGTGTGTGTGTGGGTGGGGGGGGGGTCTCTCCACACTACCACCAGTGTGCAGCATCCACTTGGATGATGCAACGGCAGCCACAGGACAACGGCGCCAGTACGCTCACCACACACCAGCTATAGGGGAGTGGAGAGACCGTGATAGAGCCAATTTGGTGGATGGGGATGATTGGGAGGCCATGATAGCTAAGGGCCAATGGGGAGAATTTGCCCAGGACACCGGGGTTACATCCCTATTCTTTACGAGAAGTGCCATGGGATTTTAAATGACCACATAGAGTCGGGACCTTGATTTAACGTATCATCAGAAAGACATGATGTACATATGAGTACTAGAATCAGTTAGTTAATTTGTTATAAATTTTATTAATTCGTTTTTTTTTTTTTGTAAAACAATAACAAACACCAGAAAAACAGTTTGTTTTAAGTAGTATGGTTCAAAAGATTGGATTTCCCAATTAAGCGTTTAAAAAATACATATCTTACAGCCAAGTTTTCCAAATGTTTGATGACAAATGCAGTAATACTGTGAAATATTATTAAGTATTATTATTGTAAATCCAAAATAACTGTTGGTTTTAATATATATTTTTTAAAAGTACACTTGTTTACACCGTTGTTCCCGTCTTCAGTGTCACATCAACTTTCAGAAAATTTGCAAGCAAGTTGTTGTTTTTCATTCTAAATATTTTTTAGGAAACCAAAAAAAAACATTTTTTGAAAAAACAAAACCTTTATTTGTATATATTGTTAAAAAATATTGATATTTACAGTTTTTAATATTTTTCATTCACATTTTATTATTATTATTATTATTAATTTATGTTTTTTATATGTGACCCTGATCTTTACTCCAACAACTTTTGATGCTGAAATGTTTGAAAAAGTGACTTTTTTATATTTGTTAATGGTTTGAGTTTAGTTTCCGAATAAAAATAAGATGCCTTTATTCAAAAATAAAATTTCAAACCAAATTGTTCATATATTAAAGTGTTGCATATGCACTGCAGCAGCACACCATTTCATCAATTGCATTAATGAAATGAATGAATGAAACTTCACAATGCTCACAATGTATAACGTGATTTATCATACATAGTTTTTTTTATCACAACACTATATACAGAGAGAAAAACCATGCAAATCGCTCATTAAATGTTAACTAGAAACATAAAAACGAATCAATCTTCATCAAAACATGAAGGTTGATTATAAAACGTTAAATGAACTTGTCTAAATTCGTAGTGATTGTAAAACTACATAAACCTGTGTTAGTTTCTGCAGCAAAGTGTGGATTTTTCTGCAGGATAGTGTGGGCGCAGATTTCATGCAGACAAACTGACCTTTCGTCAGTCATGTGACAGATCAAATAAAGCACAGTGAGAAGCCCTGACAACAACATAGCAGGAAGAAATGAAAAAAAGAGACAAAAAGCAGTGACATCTCAGTTGTGATGAGGCGCAGATCAATTTAATCCGATGTGGCTCATGGTGTTGATATCATAGCTGAGTTTACAGGTGCAGTCATGTGATAGAAAAAGGCCAAAACTTTATCTTCTCTCATGCTGGCTTTAGTTAATAAAACAAAGACAAAAACACACACGCGCGCACGCACACACACACACACACACACACACTCACGTGCACGCACGCACGCACGCACGCACACACGCACGCAAATATAAATAAATAAATAAATAAATAAATGATGAGGTTCAAATATTCTCAAAATATGCTGGGTTGTTTGAACCCATACCTGCAAATATTAACAAAGCCTAATCTAAAATTTAAATGAATTTATTTTATTTTGTTGTAAAATAATACCAAACATCAGAAAAAAAAACTGTTTGTTTTAAACAGTATGGTTCAAAAGATTGCATTTCCCTAAAGGGTTTATAAAATAAATATCTCCAATTGTTTGATGACAAATACAAAAATACTGTGAAATATTATTTTAATCCAGAATAACTGTTAATATAATAATAGTAATTATTATTATTATTATTATTATTATATATTTTTTAAATGCACACTTGTGTACACCATTGCTCCAGTCTTCAGTGTCACATCAACTTTCAGAAAATTTGCAAGCAGCAAGTTTTTGTTTTTCATTCTGAATATTTTATTAGGGAACAAAAAATAATAATTTAAGGAAGCAAATATTTTATTTATATTCATTGTAAAAAAACTCATATTTACAGTTTTTCATATTTTTTCATTCACATTTTATTATTATTTTAAATTTATGCTTTTTAATTGCTATTCGGGACTATAGAAGACAACAACTTTTGATGCTGAAATGTTTGAAAAAAGTGACTTTTTTACATTTGTTAATGGTTTGAGTTTAGTTTACGAATAAACATAAGATGCCATTATTCAAAGATAAAATTTCAAACTGAATTGTTCATATATTAAAGTGTTGCACATAAACTGCAGCAGACACACATAAATAAATAAATTATTAGGTTTAAATAGTCTTAATAAATGCTGGGTTGTTTAAACCCAAATCTGGTTAAATATAAACAAACCCAGAGACTGGTTTAACATTTAATTTAACAATTTAACAAATTTATATAAATGTATAATTTTACAATCAATTTAGCAAAGTTATAAAAGTTTAACATATTTAACGTTAATTGTCAAGAAAACATTTTAAAATGTATTTATGTACTATAAAATACCCAAATAAAAACAAAATATTAACTACTTAAACATTTGAAAAAAAAAGCAAAACATTTCACAAACCTACAAAATCTTTAGATAACATTTTAACTTAAGCAAGAAGTTTTTTAATATAATAATTTTTTAATTAGTTTTTTATAATGATCACTTTTACTACAACTTTTTTTGCATTTTGAAATGCCTTAACTATGCTACACCATTTAATGCAGTCTTATTTAATATTTTCCTTGAGAATCAAACCTGTGACCTTGTTGTTAAAAGCACCCCGCTCAGCAAAACTCATCATTATTCTGAAAAAGAGCAACACTGATGATTATTCATCACCTGACTGCTTTAATTACATGCGCATGGTATGCTGCTCTCACATCATTCATTCAATACGGTACATATTAAATATCAATTTCTCTGCATTTCTATGCGTTCATACCAATTCACAACATAAACACATGCGCAACAAGGCAGTAAAGTGTTTCTTTTTTTACTCTGACTGACCTAAATTCCACAAGGGGTATAAGGCCCTTTAGCCTGTTTCCTCTGTTAAGGAATTCAGAAGGCAAATTTCAGGTTGACGCTAACCTCTTCCTATTGTCTCATGACAGACTGCACAGGTACAGGACCAGCTGAACACAGCATGATAGAGGCATCAAGGCTGTGTTTGTGCTGGAGATGTGTCTGATCTTCCTGCTTATTTACTATCACTTGCTGTTGCCTCCAAGCAGACAATCAATGCACAGAAATGGGGAATAGTTTGACTGAGATGAATCAGATACACATTTGTTTGTTATATTTAACATATAATGCCGAAATACCCCTTACATAACTAGGGCACAGGGATTTACGTGATACAGAACACACAAAAAGAATTGAGGAATTAGAGTGTCATGGAATTTGATACATTTTTTAAATAAAGTAACTCTTTTGCTGCCAGGATTTTAAATGATTTTCACCTAAATTGCCTTTTATTAGAGGAGCTCTGCAATTAACAACTCACTGTGAAACCTACATTTACCTTAAAAAAACACACACATATATAAAAAATATATTATAGAATAATGTTATCTGAGAATGTCCTGACCCCAGAGCTTTACATGCCATATATACAGATTATTGAAAGTGCGTTTGCTACTTTTGTTCCATTGAGATACTCCCCTTTTCCTTTTCTTCGATGCGTTCAAAATAATGAACACATTCTCCCATTGACTGTGTGATTCATTGTGAATACTTTAATTTTAATTCAGCAATTTATTTTTTAAAAGCTAATTAATTAAACTAAAAAGTGACTTGCATTACATTTTCAACAAAAATAACTCGAATTGTATTCCTTATGGGGCGACATGGTGGTGCAATGGGTAGCACATACGCCTCACAGCAAGAAGGTCACTGGTTTGAGCCTTGGAAGGGTCAATTGGCATTTCTGTGTGGAGTTTGCATGTCTTTTCCGTGTTTGCATGGGTTTCCTCCGGGTGTTCCGGTTTCCCCCACAAGTCCAAAGACATGTGGTACAGGTGAATTGGGTAAACTAAAATTTACCATAGTGTATGTGTGTGTGTGTGTGTGTGTGTGTGTGTGTGTGTGTGTGTGAATGAGTGTGTATGGATGTTTCCCAGTGATGGGTTGCAGCTGGAAGGGCATCTTCTTTGTAAAAAACATATGGTGGATAAGTTGGCAGTTCATTCCGCTGTGGCGACCCTTAATTAATAAAGGGACTAAGCCAAAAAGAAAATGAATGAGTATTACTTATATTATAATTATTACTTATATATATTTTTAAAGTAATGTAGTTTACTCGTTACTTAGAAAAGGAATATTATGTAAAACTCACGTAACTTGTAATGCATTACCTCCCACACTGATGGTGGGGCCTCTCAATTGACTAGATATCTTGACACTTGGGAAAGAGTTAAAAGTACTAGTGTGAATAAAATCACATTATGTTGTGTTTTTAACTGCAAGAGACTATTTAAATGTGAGATATTTTTACCTGTGGATGAATTTCGCAGTTTGGTTTAACAGTCGCAATCTGGTACTCATGCTCTAGCCATTCTCTGGCGCCTAACTATATGAGAACATAAACAGGTAACACTTTATAATACAGTAACTACACACTATGAATCATTTATTAAGCATAAGTAAATAGTAATTAGTAGTAAATAGTAACTCATTATTTTTTAAGCATTAACGTTACATTAATAGATGTTAGTAGGCAGTTTTTAAATACAGCTACAAACGCTGTATTTTTGTCTTACAAGCACATGAATAATCTACTTAATGGTTGTGTTTTCATACTTTCTTTATGATTAATTTTTCACCACTGAATTAAGTATTACATTATTTACAATTGCATTTATTTAAGAATAGTTGGTGGGTTTTTAGGGCCTCACAACAAGAAGGTCGCTGGTTCGAGCCTCGGCTGGGTCAGCTGGCATTTCTGTGTGGAGTTTGCATGTTCTCCCTGCGTTCGTGTGGGTTCCCCGACAGTCCAAAGACTTGTGGTACAGGTGAATTGGGTAGGCTAAATTGGCCGTAGTGTATGAGTGTGAATGAGTATGTGTGGATGTTTCCCAGAAATGGGTTGCGGCTGGAAGGGCATCCGCTGCGTAAAACAAGTCCCGGATAAATTGGCTGCAAGAGACTATTTAAATGCGAGTTCATTCAGCTGTGGTGAGCCCAGATTAATAAAGGGACTAAGCCGACAAGAAAATGAATAAATGAATGGTGGTTTTTTTTTTTTTGGTTCATTCAGAATGCGTAGGTAAATGATAAATACACACATTAATAAACTATTGAAATTTATATTTTATATATATATTTATATTTTATAATATATATTTTATAATTTGGGCATATATTAATCCCTAAGCTTTTCCTTGTTTGTTAATAAATGCTTTATTAACTCAGCATCATCCAAGATGTGATTTTTAACCTATCATCACATATCGTACACACGGAAACTCCATCTCAGAACAACCCATCAAAATAAAAGTCTATAATAATTAATTTTTTGGTATAGTTTAAGAAGTAAAACAATTTAAAGGGTTTCTAAAATATGCACTTTGCTAATTTCTTTCTAAATTAAATGTAAAGTTTGATTTCAATTAAGCGGACATTCTTTTTGATTACTAAAATGTACTTAAAAACTATTAAAAAACAGAATTCATTAAGAATAAAACAGAACTTTAGGGGAAAAAAAATGGATTTCATAGTGTCCCATCCAAACCAGCCAAAATAAGCCTCAATCTAGGAGACACCAAACACCCAGCCACAACCAGACCCGAATTACAAATAATAGCATCTACTGTATAAAAGGGGGAGTTTTCAGCTTAAAGGAATGTGTACGTCCACATAAAACAAGACCACATAACGCACAACAGTACAGAAAAGTGTGTTTGGTGCATTACTGTGTCTGACCTCAACTCCTCCAGGGGTGTTTGGCCTTTTCGCCTGCTTCCTCTGCCCCCCGCCGTCACGCAGCCGACTCTGTCCAACTCTCTCTCCGCTCTGCAAATTCAGAACCCAGCATGCCTACAGCAGCTGGGCAGAGAAAGGCCCACAGCACAGTGATGGACTCAGTGAGGGGGAGACGAGCCTCTGCCAGCACTGTTTGAAAGGCTGTCCTGTAAGCCAAAGAGTCCGTGTGGGTGTCTGGGTGTAGGCGACTATTCTGTATGTGCTTCACATTGTGTAAACAAAATCACTGACCTCCCTCCGCAAAGACAGTACTTCAGCCGGTCACTGCACCTTCTCCTTTGATATGATAACAGATCAGGAATTCCAGGAGGAGCAAGTGAGTTGTACATCACAAGAGCAGAACACCAGCGAGCACTGTACCTTTTACTGCCTCCATGGGCACCGCTCCCCTCTGGGGGTTAACACTGCACCAAAGGATCCCCGGCAGAGTGAATTCTATGGTCTTTAGTCATACTGCCAGCACCGATGGGGATTTTTCTGTTGTGAATGGAAAGAGATGTGCGCTCGCATTAGTTTTTCTTTGTTCCAAGGCTCTAGCAGCAGTTGACATTTAAATTCTGAAGTTGTTCAATACGGAAGCATCTGCGAGTTCAATAGAAACAGAAATACGTAATCAAAACAGAGATGTCTGCTTTAAAAGAGCTTGCTTATATAACTTACAGACATCCTTGAATTTGCTTGATGTCTCATTCTAAACATTGCACTTTCTGAAAAGGTAATGCTTTGTTTTGATGCTCCACTTGTTTAGACATTCTGTTGAATATACTGCACAGTAAGTCACCTTGCAACTACATGCCAGCTACCAGTTATTAGAATAATAGAAGCTGATATGCATCCCAATTTACATCTGGCATTAACGTGTTCAGATGTATTTCTTCAGTTGTAATTCTCAGGATATTAGGTAGAAAGCAGTGATGTAGCCAATTATGCAACTACATGTCAGCTACTGTACCAGTTATTAGAATAATAGAAGTAAGCTGATATGCATTCAAATTTACACCTAGCATTATTAACATGTTCAGATGCATTTCTACAGTTGTAATTCTCAAGATTTCAGGTAGAAAGCAGTAAAGTAACCAACTTTGCAACTACATGATGATAGCAGTTATAAGAATAATAGAAGTAAGCTGATATGCATTCAAATTTGGCATTAACATGTTCAGATGCATTTCTTCAGTTGTAATTCCTATGAAACCAGAAGTATCAAACCCCTATTTTTTGGTGCACTGCCTTACAAAATGTCCCAAATTAGTCATGTGTTATGTCAGCAGGAGGAGTAGGTGACTTTCTTTGTGGCTGTTCAAACTAATTTGACCACATGAGCATTTACACTACAAGGCAAACCAATTGCATGGTTTTAATATCTCTGGAAATGGACTAAAGGGGAAAAGCTCAAAACATGTTTCATTATACCCAGCTTATACCTGTATTTGGTGTCATCCACTTGTGATTATAATGATGACAACACATTACCAGGTGTAAACAGAGACTAGTTACACTATTTGTACTGTATGTATAACAGTCTACTGAGTCTACTTTTATGAGGAGACTGTTTTACTCCGCTGTCCGACTGTCAGTGGATGGCAAATGAAAACATGCCCTACCACAAAACTGCATTATAAGAAAAAGAATACACAATGTACAGTCGGAAGTGTAACATGCATTCATAACGTTTGTTTGCGCAGTGACGCTACTTTGAAATAGTCCGATTTACTATACTTTAGAGGGTCTTGATTCTGAAATCTTCAAATATATGTTAACTTAGGTCCTGTTTCCACTTGGTATTAATTATTATTTGGATCTTGATTTCTGTGAGAATCTTGGGTTCATGCAAGTTCCAATAGGTCTTCTGCAGTATTTGTGAGGATTGGGATGCAGTTCAATCATCATCTGAAAAATACCTTCTGCCACTATTCCAAATGATCAAGAAGTCAAGTTATTATTTGTTGGTCTTACAACTGGAATCGACAACAAAACTTGTGTATACTAAAAATCTTTTTTTTTTATGGTTCGGTAGCACCATCTGTTAAGGAAATTATTTGAAATGTACTGTGAAAGAAAGGTAAATGTTTTCAGTTATAAAAATGCTACTCATTTAGAAAGATTGCATTCAGGACAATTGTAATACTTGACAATTATGCTCAACTCATTAAAATAAGATCATGCATTATATATCACAAACTAACATTAATAATACAACATTTATTAATCTTGGTTCAAGTTTAATTCTACATATGCTAATGTAACTCTTTCAAATTGAATAATTTAGCATTGCTTCACGGGTTAAGAAATAACTTAAATGACAAAGAAGCAATAATAAATTAAACAATTACATTTAAAATAAGTTAATCAATTATACTATTGCTCACAGATTGCTAAATAAAGCAAGTATTTAGCTGTAGGGAAAAAGATTTGCATGAAGACAACTTCAAGTAACATATTTATGACTACAACAGAAACCTGAACCACTACTCTTTCTATGTGAGACCTTGGGATGGTGTATTATGTACCGTTTGTGTTATTATCTGTAGACCATCACACCTTGGTGCTGCACAAGGTGACGGCACTGAAGACCATCGGGAAGCCACACAGTAGGGATTTAGTAACCTGGTAGCAGCTGGTTTCCAAAGGCAACAAGTATCTGCAAATCAAATCAAACACAAAGACGTAAGCCATAAGCAATTGAGACACAATTTGTTGTTCTCATAGGAAAGACAAGATGAATCGTGTCATGCAGCTGACACTGGTCCACAAAGTAGAATTAATAAGCCAAATGGATTGCAACCTCGAAGACGCTTGCATGGAATTATAATGGGGGAAAACAAGATACAGAGGCTTGAAAAGAAATGCCTTTGTGTTCCGTCGACTTGATGCAATTTACCACTCCAATCACTCACCAAAGGATATTTCAGAAGCATTTTGATAGAAATTGTCTGAGCTTCCAGAGTCAAAACTCGCTTTCTTTCTATTGATGTTTGCCGGTGTAAAGTTTTTGCTGAGCAGTTTCATTTTGTTTCTGTATTGTGTAGCTTTGGTTTTTGCTGAAAGCATGATTTTGTCATTTCTTATTTGCTTAACTTATGCGACTAATCCTTCTTTAAAAATCTATAGTTAAAGCTGCTTTCACAATACAATGCAGACCCTGGTGGGAGGTTTACTAAGCTTATTTTCTAGATGATGCCCTCAAAAAAAGAAGGGGAAAAAAATAGAAAAAAAGCAGCCTGTGCCAATGTTTTAGTTCACTAAACAGAAGCCTTTGAAGTTGTGCATGAAACGGTGGGTTTAAAGAGAGAAATAAAAAAAAAAGAGCAAAGACAGAATGGGACATTTAGACAGATTGTGACATTTAAGCTGTTGGCTGAATAGGTGAACAAACTGTTTAGAGTGATTCAATAACCATCTGTTGAAACCGTGCCATATTTTCATTTCAGATTTTTCAGAACGCAGACACACAAATGGAAAAGCTTTAGACATACAGTTGAAGTCAGAATTATTCAACCTCCTTAGTTATTAGCCCCCCTGTTGATTTTTTATTTCTGTTTAACGGAGAGAAGATTGTTTCAATTTCATTTCTAAGGGGCGAAGCAGTGGCGCAGTAGGTAGTGCTGTCGCCTCACAGCAAGAAGGTCGCTGGTTCGAGCCTAGTTGGCGTTTCTGTCTGTGTTCGCGTGGGTTTCCCCCACAGTCCAAAGACATGCAGTACAGGTGAATTGGTTAGGCTAAATTGTCCGTAGTGTATGTGTGTGTGTGTGTATGGGTTGCGGCTGGATGGGCATCCACTGCGTAAAACAAATGCTGGATGAGTTGGCGGTTCATTCCGCTGTGGCGACCCCGGATTAATAAAGGGACTAAGCTGAAAAGAAAATGAATGAATGAATGACCCATTTCTAATAACTGATTTATTTTATCTTTGCCATGATGAAAGTAAATGATATTTTAATAAACATTTTTCAAGACACTTTTACACAGCTTAAAGTGAAATTTAAAGGCTTAACTAGATTAATTAGGTTTACTAGACAGGTTAGGGTAATTAGGCAAATTATTGTATAATGATTGTTTGTTCTGTAGACTATCAAAAAAATATATAGCTTAAAGGGGCTAATAATTTTGACCTTAAAAACAATTATAATTATTTTTTTTATTTAAAACTGCTTTTATTCTAGCCGAAATAAAACAAATAAGACGTTCTTCAGAAGAAAAAATATTATCAGACATACTGTGAAAATTTCCTTGCTCTGCTAAACATCGTTTTGGGAAATATATATTTTTTACATTTTAATAATAGCTTTAATAATTGTGATTTCAACTTATCATGTACCATCAAGTGTACACACTACAAACACTATTCTGGAATAAACAGAAGGTTACTTGCCATACAGTAGGTCCTTGAGCTATAATTATTATTATTTTCAAAAAGGTTTTATACAAGTGAAAACATGCCATTTGCTCCTTCAAGTAGCTATTTGTATCTGACTTCACCCTTGAAATTTATTTAGATTGTGAAATAAAGTAGATTTTTATTAATAAATTATATTTTTGGTAAAATGGGTTTTAAAGGTCAAGGGGGAAAAGAAATGCATCTAAATCTGCAATTTCTGGAGGAAGTGCACTGGAGTAAAACATTAGAGATTTCTGTAAAGAGCCCAGTAAATGTCTCTGTGTCTGCAGGAGAGAAGGGAGGCAATATATCATACTTACAGTACTTTAGTTGACAACAAGTTCTTTTTTATTTTAGAGATAGACAAAAGTCCATGTGCACTGGGAACAAACATTTCTCAGAAGCTCTGAGAAACTGATAGTCTGTCACTTCAGTTTAATATATGTCAGTTCTGATCTGTTTTCATAGTGAGGTAAAGTGTGAAGGTCATTAAAGTGAACATGATGTCCATGTAATGCAATGTCCAGGAACTTCAGACCAAAGTGATACTCAGGTCTTATAGGAATACACTTTCAGCACTTTGTTCTGAGGAATGCAGAATTGTTCTTGTATAGAAATGCTGCAAACACCTCCTTTGAAACTATCAAGAATGTAATATAGACTGTTTTATATATTGTTCTATAACTTTCTTCTCTCCATAGAGCATTGAAGATAAATCTGTAGATGAATACCCATGACAATGATTCATATAATAATACATGAATGAGGGCTAAAGCTAAAAATCTACAATATTTATAAGAGATTGTAAAAAGATCATAAAAGCAATCAATATGGGTTCATATTCCAAGTGGGTCAATAGATAACTTTGTACAAGGAACACAGTGAAAGTCATTATTTACAGTATTTGCTCACTGGCATGTTCATAAGTAAAAGTTTGATTCATGAACCAATGTGTTATTTGAAATCGTTATAATGAAAATCAGCTGACCCCATTGGAGGATTATGAAATCTACTGTAAAAATTTCAGTCGATTTCACATAAAAAGTTATTGCATGATTTAGAAAGCGCTGGAATACAATGTAATGAGTCTTGTGAACAGCTTTAAATAATGTTTTACTTATCTTTTGACAGTCTCAGAGATGAGTCAACTTCATTAGATGTAAAAAAAAATTCTACTATTCTACTCTCTATTCTTTCACCTTATGCATAGAGCTACTGAATATGGAAAAATAAGTCAAACATAATTTTTGTTTTATTCTTTAAAATATACTGTATGACATTTTAGACTTCTTTATATAATTTTTTTTTTACCTCAGAACAGTGGGGAAAAAATTTATAAAACAAAAATAAAAAGCGAAATAAAACAAACATTTTACTCAAACCCATAACTAATAATTCTACAGTAATTCCTGAAAAAATTAGACTTTTTTTTGTTTGTTTTTTAAGTTGAGTGGTCTCTTATTCTTTTCTGAACAGTATATAATAATAATAATAATAATAATAATAATAATAATAATAATAATAATAATAATAATAATAATAATAATAATAATTATAATAATAATAATAATCTGCCATTCTAGTACTAACTTCTATTCCATCAACTTTTTTTATTTCAGTAAATTGTATTGTTGCATAGTTGTTCTTTTAATGATTTGATCACCGCTTCAAATGTTATCACTCGATTCATTGGGCATTATCCGTGGTTATCAGCTGATATATATGGGCCAGTAGGGGCCTTCTGCGCCACATGGTTAATCAGCTATACTAATAAAGAAGACTCCAGATCCAGATCTGTTTTTACATTACTGTGACGGTTGGGTTTAGAGTTGGGGTAGGGGTAGACGTTAATAAAATACAATTGACGGAATATTTAATAATTAATATAAATAATTCTCATGGTTAATCAGCTATACTAACAGAGAAGACTCCAGATCCAGATCTGTTTTTACATTACTGTGATGGTTGGGTTTAGGGTTCGGGTAGGGGTAGATGTTAATAAAACACAATTATTGGGAAATGTATTAAATAATATAACTAATTCTTGTTAACTTACGGCCACAGTCATATGTGATTTATAGTTAATTAATCATGTGGATAGATGATAACAGCCTTCTGAGCCAACCAGTAGGCAAAGAAGGCCCATACTGGCCCATATCAGCTGATAACCACTGATAACGCCATCTCAATCAAGTGATAACAATTAAATTAGCTTATTTGATTACCTCTAATCTTCTTATTTGCTTCTGCCAAATGATTAAATATAGAATTTCAATTTTTTGTTTTTACATTTTTCAATATATATTCTTCAATATATTTATATAAACATTTTTACTCAACATTCTATCAGCTAAGGAAGCAAATTTGTAATTTCCAATGTAAAATGTATTAACCAAAGACCTAAATGCACTGACTGGAAAAATCTAATTAGAGCATTTAGCACTGTGACTCCTGTTGAGTAATCAGGACCAGAGCTCATTTCAATGTAAAACCAGTTCTTCTGCTACTTAACTCTGGAAGAAAAAAAAGCCATCTGTGTGAAACACAATACTTTATCCTGTTAAAAACATTGCCCAATTTACTACAAAAATATTTGAAAAAACAACTCGAAAACAGAACACTAATGGCTACTTGACAAGTAATATATATTTTGCTCCAAAAAATGCTTTAAGGATCTCTTGAATTAGCAAGGAAGTGTTATGAGGAACTTATTATAGTGCTGAGCAAAACACAGCTCCAGAATGCACCGCCAGCACAGGTTCACAAGGGAAAAGAAAGAGACTCTAATTGCTATTCAGATTTCCCCTCCTTCATTCACCAAACTCTGCATAGCACTAACCGCCATCCACAAGGAATTCTAAAGTGGTAACAATGACTTTGCTATTCAGTCCAGCCTTGAGCAGAGGACGGAGCATTCATTATATGCATCCGATAAAGCCGTGTGTCTGTTTTAATGAGTGAAAAGTTTGAGAGGTGAAGACCTATTTTCAGAAAGCGCACATGCCATCCTCCTCTTGATTGGCAGGCTCATGCGCAGGCCAGAAGACCCAGTTTCAATCCACCAGAGCAAGGTGTTGCAGATCAGCAGTTCTGTGTAAGTGTGTGCTGTGCAGACGCAGCCTGCAAGTTAAATTCGGCATGAAGCAGAAGTTATTATAATCTTTTCTACCTTATTATGATGTATAAAGAGAGAAATGTAGGGCAGGTAAGAGAAGGCGATACAGCAAAAAATATTTATCCAGAACTTTTTTTTTTATGTAAGTACAACATGATTCAAGTTACCTTCTATTTATTTGAAGCTTGCAAAACTATCTAGCTTAAGAAATGCATTCCAAGTGTAATTAACTTTAAAGATTTACATTTTTTTGTATGATACAAATTTTAGTGTAAAAGTTCTGGCCGATACAGATACCAATATTCGTCAGTAAAGTACAACTTTTTTTTATGCATTAAACTAATTAAACAAGGATCCATTTAACATTTAACTGTGCAACATTTTAAGAGAGGGAAAGGACTGCACGATACTGAAAAAAATATTTCTTATGATATAACATTTCCATAGAAAAAAAATTGTTTTTTTAGCTATTTTAAAATCATTTTTAAAAAATAAACAGGTAAAATATATTTTCAGGTCTAATTCATTCTATATCCGACTAAAAACTGCCATGGTTTAAACATTTAGCGTCCTATCATACACCCGGCGCAATAAGGCGCAAGACGTGTAGATGTGATTTGTTGCTTTTTTCAGACAAGTTCAACTAATTTTCATGTTTTGCACCACGTTGTTTAAACAGTAAATCAATTTGCGCCACTTTGTGAACTCATGGGTGTGCTGGCCTAAAAAGGAAGTGTGTTAAAGTCTAAAGTTCAGCACATAGTGCGTTAGTTATGTGCCTATGTGAGTTCAAACGCTTACACATTACTTAATACACACAGGATTGCAGCAATACATAAATATCTTTATATATGAAAAAAATTAAGGATTAAAATGTTACAAAAATTAATATTTTGTACATAAATATAAAAACCATGACTTCTTCACTTTCGGGTGGGGTGGGGGCGGGTGGATACATGAAAATATGTGCGTTATAATTATTAGTATTATTTATTATGCACATTCAGTTGAAGTCAGAATTATTAGCCCCCCTGTTTATTTTTCCCCCAATTTCTGTTTAACGGAGAGAAGATTTTTTTTCAACCTATTTCTACACATAATAGTTTTAATAACTCATAACTGATTTATTTTATCTTTGCCATGATGACAGTAAATAATATTTTACTAGATATTTTTCAAGACACTTCCATACAGCTTTAAGTGACATTTAAAGGCTTAACTGGGTTAATTAGGTTAACTAGGCAGGTTAGGGTAATTAGGCAAGTTATTGTATAACGATGGCTTGTTCTGTAAACTATCGAAAAAAAAAATAATGTATAGCTTAAAGGGGCTAATAATTTTGACCTTAAAATGGTTTTTAAAAATTAAAAACTGCTTTTATTCTAGCCAAAATAAAAATAAATAATATTTTCTCCAGAAATAAATATTATCAGACATACTGTGAAAATTTCCTTGCTCTGTTAAACATCATTTGGGAAATAATTAAAAAAGAAAAAAAAAAAAAAATCAAAGGGGGGCTAGTAATTCTGACTTCTTCGTCACCATATGGGGCATAAGAATAAGATGTGTGTTTGGATATAACTCAGTTGTTTGACCACAGTTCGTTATTATTGTTCATTTAATCGTTTGCTGGAAATTAGAACGGAATTTAGAAATGGTTTGTAAAGTAAAGAGAAAGTAAAAAGGCCAAATGGAGGAGCCTTGTTCTTTATTCTCGCTCCAGGTGGACCGTTTAACTGTTTTCTCGCTAGTGAAGCTTTCAGTTTTGCACTTACAAAGTCCGCCATGTAAATAGCAAATGCGCCATGGCACGACTCTTAAAGGGAATGTGAGATGAGACTCTGATTGGTTTAATGCACTTTATGCTCAAAACACATCATTAAGAGAATAAGCATTTACTATTATCATGATATCAATAATTTTGCGATATATTGTGCAGCCCTAATTTTGGCTATTCAACATTAATTCAATTTTTTTTTATTTAATACAGTAAACAAATAATGAACATGTTGTTGCTATGCGTAAAATAAAAATTTTGCAGCTCCATAAAAAAATGTACTCGCTAATATATATATATTATTGTCCAAGACATTTTTGCTCAAACTAACCACTGCTTTTATGCAGCACTTGAGCTTCAAGCAGCACTTGCAGCACTTGAGACTCAAGTCGGGTATTTTGTAGAGATTATATTTCTTTTTTTTTTTTTTTTTTTTTTGGGGGGGGGGGGGGGGGGGGTGGGGGGTTGCATGTATTTAATGATTTTGCACTGAGATTGCTTTCATGTAATTAATAAACTACTGGTGTCGGCTTTAAACATTATAGCGGATAGCTTTAAATTAATCTAAAATAAGCTGATAAAAATCGATACCCGATACTTTGGTGCATCCATAATATATATTAAATTTCCAAAAATATCCTGTATATTCAAAAATATTATAAAATAATAAGCTATCAGCCAATACATGGAAATGCAGTTTGAGAAGTACACTCAAAATGACTAAAAGTAACAGTAAATGTTTTGTTAAAATATTAAGAAAATAACAGCCCCTATATCTGTCACCATCATGATTCATGTACACACAAAATATCTGCCATAGAAGCAGGCTCTTTGCATATTTTTTATATTCCGGTGCACTGTTTATTCAGGTGTTGTTATTGTTATCTCTCTCTCTTTTTTCTATGTAAACATACACTTGACAGATTGTTTTTGACATTGCTTCCTTGTCTTTTTGCAGCACATCACTCACGGAACATTAAAAGCACTCAGTGCTCAAGTAAAAAAATAAATGAAACAAATGTTTGCATCTCAAAAGCTTGCATTTCTTTTTTTTGTTGTTATTGCACTGCATCTTGTGTTTTTTAATGCAAAAATGGCATTTGATTTGAAGCAAATGTAAAACAAATGGACTTTTCAAATATATTTGTAGAAAAGACGCATGAATTAAACTACAGACAAACATACTCTATATATTCAGTAATAAATAAACCTAAAAAAAATTAGACACTTGGTTTCAGAAGCTTACTGCTTAGTATTTTTTAAAGGTGCGATGTAAACAATAATTACAATCAGTGAAATCATGCTCAACCTGTGCTGATACCCAGGTGCGGTGCCCCCCTGGTAAGGGAGTATTAAAAAGTGGAGCATTTTGGGTAATAGTGTCCCCCTCTCCAGCAGAGTTCCAGGTGCTATCAGCTGGTGCTAAAGCCCTTTAATTAAGACCATCTATCATCATTAGCTTATAGTCCGACAGCCACTGCTTTTGTTAATTAACTCTTAGAGATTTCCACCAACCGTATTAAGCCCAATAGGCGAATCCTTTGGGTAGCATCGTCACAAAAGTACAAGCTTTCTTCTATGTACATAACCCTGGGAAAACACTGACTGGGAGTGTTATTAGTTTTATGAAATGCATACAGGGTAGATACAGAGAGCGTTTTGAAAAATGTATGTAGGCATGACGCCAGCATAAAAAAAGCTGTCAGTTGCATGGTGTAAGCTCTATTGTGTTTATGAACCCAAATCATGTTTGCCCCGCATTATGATGAGATGCATCAATATTCAGCACCATGCAATATTTATGCATGCTTTATTTGCTGCTGATTTCAGCATTTTCTCTAGCCCTTACACCTTGTGCATACACAGAGATGTGGGCTTTGCTGTTTTACCAACGAGCGATGAGACAAAATGGGCTCTGAAATCCATTAAAGCACTTAACTGTGTTCATTTTATCTCGCAGGGAGTTTAGTCACTGGAAAGTGAACAGCTTGGTGACAGAAAAGAGAGACTTCTTCAAAGCCCCGCTGCCTTTGGCTCCAGAGTTTTTACGCAACCTCAGGCTTCTGGGGAGAAGGCCGAGTCTTCAGCAGATCCATGAAAATCTGATCAAGAAATATGGCACTCATTTCTTGGTTTCAGCCACATTGGGAGGTAAGTGAAAGGCTATTTTGAAAATTCAATAAACATATTCAATAAAACATGAAAATCACTCATTTTTTTGTCTTCATCAAACTTTATATGCATAGAGCGCATATTTAATGAAAGTGTGTTAAATAGTCTAGCTCACCAAACTTTTGTGAAAATGTTCTATATTCTAAAATGTGCTTACTTAAATAGAAAAAAGAATAACAATAAATTATATTTTTAAATGAGGTGGCATGGTGGCTCAGTGGTTAGCACTGTCACCTCACAGCAAAAAGGTTGCTGGTTCTAGTCTCCGATGGGCCAGCTGGCATTTCTGTGTGGAGTTTGCATGTTCTGCCTGTGTTGGTTTCCACTGGTACAGGTAGCTCATATTTTTTTCATTTCATACTGAACATTCTGTACTGAGTCATTATTAGCTTCACATGGAATCTGCGCACGCAGAAATCCGCAGATATCTACAGAAAACCCATCATTGAGTCCATGTATTTACTTGTGTAAATGTGTTTAAATGTAAATTTATTCAATTTTTTTATTAATTTCACTAATATTATTGTGACATTTTAATAGTAATATTAAAATGTTCATATAAATTATGTACAATACAGTTTGTAAAGTAATATTTTCTTTTTTTTTTAGTAGATGTATTATATAAGAGACTTGCTTTGTTTGATTTTTTTATATCATATATTAAGTTTTTAGTTATGATACTCCCAAAATCATTCCGTATCTACAGATTTTTTACAAAATTCTCTTCAGAAATAGCAAAATAACTGCAGATTCTGTCTGGAATAATCATTATTGACAATAATAATTGAGTTTTTAATTAACACCATAGCCAGCCTGGTGAAAGGGGTGTTTTGTTTTGTTTTTTCAAAAAGTGGACCTTTTTGCTATTATTCGGCTTATTTTCTATTTAATTCTGAGGTTTAAACACTGCATTTTAGTGACATTTTAAGCATTGTTTTTTTGCTGGATTAGCTTGTCGGATGGTCATCAAAACCACATGTTTTCATCATGGTCATCATGACCACACGTCACAAGATTTAGAATAAAGAAACATGAAAACAATACTTATATAAGTTATTACATCATACAGTCCTCAGCATAATTAAATACACCCCATTTTGAAAATGCATTTTTTATCCATTTCTCAGAGAATTTGGGTACTATTTATTGGTGATTTTGAACAAAACAGATTTATTAAACAGATATATTTAATATTGCAAAAAATATTACAAACTACAACATTTCAACAAAATTTTATATATTTTTTGTTTTTCTTGATTTTTGCTATTATTGAAAATTGTATTTAATATTTTTCTATAACATATAAATTTGGGCTACTAATTTTTTAACCATTATTGTAAGTTATTTTGTTAAATTAGTTCCAGATTTGGCTTCAGTACTGACTAAACTAATGCATCTGCACAAATATAATATTGTAAAGCATTCTATAAAATATTAATTTAAATGAGAGACATGTGGAGGTGTACTCATATATGCTGAGCACTGTCTATCATTAGAAAAAATAGAAATCTGTTAAAGTTTTATAATAAAAACTAGCCTATTGTCAATTCTTAGACAAATAACAAACTGGCCAGCACATTCAACTTTTCTCTGTCAGAATTTGGGACTTGAGTAAAGTCACACAGAAGCAACTGCCAACATGTGATTATACTTGGTCTTAAAGCCTTATTTGATGGGTTATTTGGTATTTTTATAACTTATGTCATACAAATCAAAATAGGAAAAATGAGCACATGTATGGGACAAATACTGGACCTTCAGTGTCAGTGAGGGGTGGTTCGAAAGACCCAAACTCCCCCTGGCTACAGGCCTGAATAATAAGGTTCCAAAGAAAGATTGGAAGGACATTTTTTTAAATAAAATTTTTTATATTATTTTATATTAACAGATTCTGACATCCCTGGTATAAGTGTAGTCATTATCAGACAGCATTTTTTCTCCTTTCCCTCTGGCGCCCAAATCAAAAGTAGGGCAGCGTGTCCCAGTGGTAAATTCAAACCCTTCAATGTTTCTTTAGCAAAATGTTGCACGTTACAACACTAATTATGATGTCATTTATTGGAGGATGTATGCAGTGAAGCTGCAGAAGTTCAGCGACAGGGGAGACGAATGAAGTGGTAAAGCTACCGCGAATGCTGGTAATTAACAGCTCAAAGCAAAGGAAATGAGGGGACCATGCTATAGTGTGCATACTAAACAGACTGAAACTAATAACGGCACTCAAACTCCACACACACACAGAAACAAGAGACGCTCCTCAGGAATGTATGTCTGAATTTCAGGCTTAGCTTCAGATCAAATAAAAAATAAGCATTTAAAAAAAAAATTGATCTTCAGAAGATATCTGCGGTTATAACAACCTCCCTTTGGGATAAACTCCCTTTCGTGTATTCCCTTTACCTTCCTTCAAAATCGTTATTGCTTCTCTGCTTACCTTCTGTTATTCATATTTAAAAGCCTTGAAAACTCAACAGTTCGCGCTAAACGATTGTATGAAAGACATTCGAGAGTACACTTTTGACAGTCGGAACAGAACTCTGTTGTTTTCCTGAAGATTGTCATCTTGTGAAGGCTTTTGTCTCATGGTTTGGTTTCTGCCTCTTTCCCAAGGAGAGGAGTCACTCACAATCTTCTTGGACAAACAAAAGCTGAGCAAAAAATCTGAGGGCAACGGAAACAGCTCCGTGGTCTCACTAGAAATCTTGCACCAGTTGGCGGCGTCGTACTTCACAGACAGAGAGAGCACCCTGAGAAGACTTCACCACCTGCAGATCGCTACATCTGCCATCAAGGTAACAGATGACACTGATGCTGCCTGTTTCATTAAATGTGCCAGTGGTGACTTTTCTGCTAAACACTATTACAATTAGCAATGTACAATGGGTGGCATTACAATTACATTTGATTTTCTCCAGAACAGATGATACTGTGTATTTGACAGCATTTTATTATTTTTTTGATTGTTGTACATATTGTGGCAATTCAGAAATTATTTGTCAAATGAAAATTTGAAATCACTAAAAGTATTAACTAATATATGCGTTTTTAAATTGGTGGTGTTTTATTGTGACTGATGGTTATTTCATCTAGAACCAGATGAACATATTTGTTGTGTGTTTTTTTTTTTTTCATATTTGCAGTTGTCTAAAAATGTAGATAAGGACATGTTTTTCCAATGTTAAGATATTCAAAAGGTGGCACTACAATCACAGTTTTTTTGTTTTGTTTTGTTTTCCAAAAAGATAATGAATTTGGCAGCATCGTTTTGTTGCTTGTTGTTAATTGTATTTATGTTGACAGTACACACAATTAAGGTGACAGTAACACTAATGCATTTTAGATTTAAAACACGTACGACACCTTCGAACCACAAAATAGAATGTTTTTAAAATGCTAAAGATTAGATATTGGTTTGGAAATGTGTTAGACTTAAGCCGCGGTCACACTGGACTTCTCTCCCCATAGACTTTCATTCATACACATGCGAATGCAGCAGCCCGGAAACGCAAGCTCTGATCTGAATCCAATTAAACACATTTGGGGAATTCTGAAGAGACATTAAGTTGAGCATATCTGAGAAACTCTAAAAGAGGGTCATTTTTGAAGAATAGAAAAGATAGATGTTGCAAAATGAAGCCAACTTGTTCATTCCATGCCTAGAAGTCTTGGTGCTGTCATTAAAAATCACGGAGGCCAGACAAACTAGTTAAAGTAGGTTTTGATGTGGGGTATTCTCATTTTTGCATCACCCTAATTTAAGTAAAACTTAAAAAATATGTAATTTAAAGTTATTTTGTTAACCTTACTTTCATGTCATAAGTAAAACAGATATTATATTAAAATTATTCTTGTCAACATTTTGAAAAATGTTTTCTTTTCATTGTTATATTATTTAAAATGTTGCTTTTCAATGGGGGGGTGTAAATACACAATATTTTAACTCATATTTAACTCAATATTTCAATTCATTCTGTCTAGTGTTAGTTGTCCGTGCTGTTGTTCTATTGGAATTTTCTTTCCAAAATGGCCGCCATGTGACACTAGCAGCATCTAGTCCCAAACAGCAACAGTGTCGCCTCTTGGTGATTCTATGCTCTTTGCTATAGTAAAGTACTTGCAATAATCTGTTGTGGTTATTCTGTAGTTGCCATGGCAACACAACAACTATATTAACAAACAACTCAATACTGTAGTTTTCTTCAACTATAGACCATTTCAATGTGGTGATGTCACTGGTCAGTGAACATTTCCTGCTTGTTGTCAAACTATTTCATAACTTAAACAAGAGGCAATTCAATCATGACTTGACTTTAAAACAGCTATCATAACATTATTTATCAATATGTGGACCTTCTTGGATTATCAGAAGCTATGGAAATTAGAAATGTAAAACAGGAAATACACTAGGACCATTGTTATTGTTTACGTCCTTTAAAATGGTCTGTAGGATATATTATACTACAATAGACCACAGTTTACACCATGGCATTCATTATCAAAGAGTTAATAAATACTATAATACAGTATAGACAGTATACTACACTTCACTATAGTGTGGCTCAAAAACACTATAGAATTTACAATGAATAATATAGTATTTTTCATGTGGGTAGAAAGGTTGTAATTCAGTACTGAATAACTGATAAATTTAGTAAAATCATCTGAACCATTTGTAAAATGATTGATTATTAGTGGATTAATAATCATTACACTGATCAGGTTTCAAAATAATATTTTGTCGCAGCCCTACATGTGAGCTACTGTTAGAAAAGTCATGGGTGCAAATCCAAGATGTATTATTATTATTATTTTATTATTATCTTAGATGCAGTATGGTAAGAATGTCTTGATTTCAGTTGGTGTTTTATTGTCTATAGTAGCCATTTCACCTAGCATTTGCAATGGATTCTTTGTATAGGCATGGTTGTGAATACATAAGCGAAATTATAAGTACAGACATATTTTTCCAATGAGTTTTTGTTGTTTTCTTGGAATCATTTCAGAGTGGTAATTAACTTAATTATACTTATAAATCTATGTTTTGTTTTGTAGTGTTTTTTTATTGTTTCTATTGTTTCTCTATGCATCCTGATGTATGTTTGTTGCCATGGTAAATCTTCAGCAATTAAGGCCCTTGCATTTGTGTGATCCCATTTCCATGATGTGTCAAGTGGCCCTCGGTCTTACTCACAGCTGCTGAGTGGGTGTAGCAATGCTGGTGACTGCAACATCACAATTCCTTCAGAGGGAGCTCTGCATGAAATTACACTGCTGAACTGAGACAAATATCACTGACTTTTAATCAAGATATGCACCTGCTTCAGGACAATTATAGTTTTGTATTAGAAAAATAATTTATTAAGCATTAGCGAATAATTAATTCATCATTTGTAAAGCATTAACTCTACATTAGTCCCCTTTACTAAGCAATCTATAAATCTTGTTACAAATGCAGTATACTGTAAGTGAATTGGATAAGCTTTATTGGCCGTAGTGTATGAGTGTGTATGGTGTTGGGTTCCATATTGGTATAATAATTAGTGTGGTTAATCAGCTTTATTAATAGAGAAGATTCCAGATCCAGATCTGTTTTTACATTAGTGTGATGGTTTGGTTTAGGGTTGGAGTAGGGGTAGACGTTAAAAAAATACAATTGATGGGAAATTTAATTAATACTATAAATAATTCTCATAAACTTCCAGCCGCAGTCGTATGTGATATATAATTAGTTAACCATGTGGATGGATTATAACAGCCTTTTGAGCTAACTAGTAGGCACAAAAGGCCCCTACTGGCCCATATCTATCAGCTGAAAACCACTGATAATGCCCCTTTATTCGAGTGATAACATTCGAATTGGCTGAGAAGTGTCAAAATACTTATGTACATACAACAAGTTTGAAAAAACACCAACAATATAATAATCAAACAGTATTATATGATAAAGCATTTCTGTGATATTGAGTGATGTATAAAATGTACAATGATTTTATTTTTAGATATGATTCCAAAAATTCAGTTTTCATTTGACACAGTGATGTTATATGCACTTATAAGAAGGGCCAGACAGAATCTGCAGATATTTTTTAATAATTCTGCAGAGAACTTTGTAAAAAATCTGCGGATCTATGCAGAAGGATTTTAGGAGAATCGTAACTAAAAACCTATAATATTAAATAAAAATAAACTTTTATTTAATGTTTACAATGCAAATCCAATTAGATCCACTTATTTTGGTAAACAAAGCAAGTCTCTTGTATAATATATTTACTAAAAGACAAAAAATATTACTTTACAAACTGTATTGTAAATATATCATATGAACATTTTAATATTCCTATTTAAATCACAATAATATTAGTGAAATAAATTTAAAAACTGTATAAATATACATTTACACAATACATAGACTCAATGATGGGCTAAAAATCTGCGGAAATCTGCAGATTTCTGAGTGTGCAGATTCCGTGTGGACCTACTGTACTTATAAGTCAATACAGCATGTGTACAAACTGTTTACTAATGCAGAGTTAATGCTTTAAAAAATAATGAAATCACTATTTGCTAATATTTAATAAAATGTTTCATAGTATTTCAAAACATTAAAACCCAATGAGGCCATAAAAAAAATTCTGTGAAATTTATTTAAAGTGTGAACATTTTAATCATCCAAAGCACCTTTTTCTATGAGACCCTTTCTATAAAACCCTTTCCATGGATGTTAAAGATTCTAGATGAAACCATTGAGGCCAAGAAAAGAAAGCTATTTTGTAAGTCTAAAGACCAAGAAGAAAAAAACTGATGACAAAATGAGCGTTTGTTAATTTGTTTATGAGTTTTTGCTTCGTATTCGACTTACTAATTACATAAACATATTTTAACCGCAATCGATTCAAATCTCAGTCTCCAGTATCCAAAAGCTGATCATGCAATATTGCTGATGCACTCCTGTTCTCGTCTTTTGTTACTGGCTCTAATGCAGGCTAGTGATCCGTGCCAATTTCAAGCTCTGTCAAAGGCAAACTTTCAACAGAGCGCATTCATTCCTGAGAGTTTCAACCTCAAAAAAGTGTGTGAATTGAAAGCAAGATGAAATAGGGAACAGGAACAGCGGGTCTGTGGCAAGATAATGACTTTCTCTTTGGGCTGCAACATGCTTTTCATTAGCCTGAGCTTTCCCTACACAACATCAGCAGAGAAGTTCAATTTAACATGAACAATTTCATTTCAATATGACCACAGACCTAGAAAGTCATCTGCATGTATATGCGGCCAATGTGCGCTTGATGTGAAGCTCTTTGGATCGGGATTACAAAATACATCAACTTATTCAAATTAGCATAGATGTACCATTTTGTAAACATAAAATCTCCTGCTTATGCATGAGAAAAGTGTCCATGGCAACAGTAAAGGGCACTTTGAGACGGACAGACCTCATCAAATCGGTGAAATTGTTTTGGTGATCACCTCCGAACAGCTTTCAGAGAGTCCTCTAGCATGGCTTTAGGGAGTAGTCTGTGCTGCCAGGTGTTTTTTTTTTTTTTTGTCAGGGGAGAGCTAATGAGACGTTACAGGGCTATAGGACCCACCTTTGACTGCCTACTTCCTGCACCCCATGTGCAAATCAGCCTGATGAATTGGGCACCACAGCAGAAGTGGGTTATAGTGGCCTCATCAATAATGCCATAAAGGATGATCAATTACAACCTCGGCTCAGAAACGAAGTGCAAAAGCACACCAGGAAGCGGCTTCTGGGGGACGCCAGTTTGGCTTGGTGTAATCAGATACCACTTAAGACCAAAAATAGCCTCAGATCCAAAGGCAGGTTTAGCGGTGATCACATTTTGCAGAAACAAACAGTCTTGAGATTAGCCGGTCTTCACAGAGTTTTCTCAGTGGATTCTTTTGGCTCGATGGTACAATTCACACTGTTTTGGAGATGCAGTATCACTGCATTTTGGTGTAATTTCACAAAGTTTACCGTTCAGTCCAGATCTACAACTTGACACGAAGGACTCTCGCCCCTTTCTGTAATGTAACCATTTGTCATAATGACATACTATTAACAGTCACCTCTGTGTAGGACACGGATCTCAGCGTTAGCACCAGTGCTATGGCCGAGTACATGAGAAGCATATAATTGTAAAGAGCATGTTAAAGACTAGGTACATGTCATTAAAGGTGACACGTCCTTAAACACGTAAGGACGTCTCACTCCAAAGAGTACTAGAGGGAAAATGAAAGATATTACAACATTGTGCAGAATCAGTGAATTTTTTAGACACGTACGATGCAGATTTGGTTAGACCTTTAAAATTAAAGATCCCAAAAAAGGTTTTTACAGTAATGCCATTGAAGCATTTTGGGTTTCACAAAGATGTTACAGATATTAAATGGTGTCTGCGGAAACTTTAAGATTAGTCAAGAACTGCTATTTTTCAAGAGTGTATTTATGTATTCATAAGTTCATTCATTTTTTATTTAAAAAAAACAGGCTGAATCACACTTATTTCTATGAACCTTCCTCATGTGTGTGTTCTTCTGCCAATACAGATGGAGCACTGCATAAATATACTGAGACAATGTGTCTTGGACTGCTATTAGGCTACAATTACAATATATGAGAACAAACAGTAAAAGAAGTGCAGTATCTTTAAAGTCCAAAGAAAATGTAGATTAAAAAAAAAACTCAATTGAAATGAATTAATGCAAATGTATCAATTAAATGTATGCTGGGGTACAAGAATTAACATCATACCATGGTGTTTTGGGGCTTGATTTTCTCAATAATTATCTTACATTTTAGGAGTGACACTGCGTACACTGTTTCTTTTGCAAAAGCACACACTTTTGTTGTTATTGTGAGTGTACACAAAAAACTAGACACCTAAGAGATTCAATTGATGTATTGCTCTTATCTGTACGATTAAAACTGAAAGTGTAATTTAAGTTCTTTTCAGCATTATCAGGAGAAGATGCTTTAAAACGCGTTTACACGTTTGTCGTTTAGTGCTTTTAGTGCCGTTTAGTTTGCACGTTTTGTCAGTTTAGTGGCTAAGTCATATGAATTCGTACAAGTTCAGTCGTACAAAATTGTACGATTTTAAAAAGGAGGCGTGGCACCTAACCCCATCCCTAAACCCAACCGTCATTGGGGGATGAGCAAATCGTACTAACTTGTACAAATTAGATTGTACAAATTCATACGAATTAGCCACTAAATCAAAAAGTTACGAATCGCTGTGAGATTGTGTTGGTTTGTCCAGTTAGTTGGCAGACTTGAAATTCAGAGAGGAGTTGACCATGACGACGGGATTTGAGTCCGGCGAAAAATGGTTCCAGAAAGTGGATAAGACAAAAACAGAAGACTAAAAATAAAATAAACAACTAAATTACTGGGTGAGATTGTGGTAAAATATGAAAACATGGTAAAAAAAAACAGGTGAGGGCTTTTCTTTTACTGGATTGCTTTTTAAAACTGTCGGTTGGGTTTAGGGAAGTGGGTGGGTCAATCAGTGCTTTTGAAAACACTATTGGTTGGGTTTAGGGAAGGAGGAGGATGAGTCAGTTGGTCAGTCAGTCATTCAGTGAATCAGTAAGTCGACAGTGGCACTTGCGAGACAAATTTGAGATCTCAAAAAAACGTACACAGCGGCCTCTGGTGGATTCCTGAAAAACAAAAACTGCAAAAAAGTAGCTCCTGGGATGTATTTGGCGCTCTCCAAATGTATATAGTGGTACATTTTCAAGAACACTTTAGAATGTTGACAGTATGTTATCCAATCTTTAACATATTTACCAATAAAAAACGATTTTATATATGACAAATAATTTTGTTTCTGCAAGCAATCATTGACTATTTTAAAGGTGAAAGCAATTCAGTATCAACTTCAGAATTAGTGAAGCATATATTTAAATGTAAGCTGAAATTTCATTTTAAACCCTGTAGACAAATGATTCGTATCACTCATTTCTTTTTCCTGAATCTGAAACATACAGTGAAACCAGATACCTATGATTATCAAATGCTGATTATTATGCATGTTTCTTTACAGAGAATTAGAAACATTCAGTGTGAGCAGTTTATTACTGGATACAATTTACAAACAGTCACCTCATCCAGTATGAGCCAGCTCATTTCAGTGAATCAAACACCAATTCTGTAACCAGCTTACTAAGATTGCAAATATCAAATATCTCTCATCAGCCAAATATTTTTTGTAAACAATGCCAGTAACTAAACAGAATTTATTTTGAGCACCATGCAAACTCTATGGTAGATAAATGTAACTCAATGACTCAATATAGTGGCAAAAGGTTACATAATGTGCATGGTATTGACTGCCACAATATTTTTTGTAAGGGTGAATCCTATATACTTTTTGTCAGATCACAGAATGTAAATAACACTAGTATTTAAGGGAGAGAGCTCAAAACCCTGCACCATTTATGTCAAGAGCCACCTCTAGATACTTGGCAGTGGTCAAGCGACCTGACAGTGCCGTATAATCAACCTCAGCTGTCAAACTCAATGAAGCTCCGAATCTGCACTTAAAATCCTGTCACATGTCATGAACCCCTAAACTGCTTTCAGAGTGCATCTGCAGTCCTCAGCCAACTGTGCCTTTCCAAAGCGGAGGCAGAGGCATTTTTGACAAATGAGCCGACTTCATATGCATTCCTCCAGCATCTCAATTCACAAAGAATGGGCTGCTCTCTGTGGTCTGTGGGAGTTTTCCGGGCCTTCGGATGATGTGAGATTCTGGAGAAATGGAGAGTGTTGTACCCCAGGCATTCATTTTCCTTTGTTATACCCCAAAGAAAAAGCTTGGAGAGGGAAGCTTTGGAAACACAGCTCCAGTAAATATAAGATCAACAATGAAACATCACACTCTCTGTGGAGGAAGGGGCGGAATATGAGGGATTTTTATCTATCCGGTTATTTTGTCAGGTAGGATATCTTTCCTTAAAAAGACGTCAATTTTAAATGGTGTTTTTGACGCCGGAAAAAAACAGCAGGCGTCAAGTAAACAATAGATTTTGTTAGGCTTAGCGAGGAATAGCCTTGTTAAACCTATAGAGTACAATATACAGATGGTGCTCAGTGTTATGTGTCATTCACACAAACACAAAGCACCAGCATTGTAACACATGACACTAAAGTAAGACACTAATGTAAAATCTCTCTCTCTCTCTCACTTTTTTTAGTGTTTGTATAAATTATACGGTATGCGTGCTTCAGTAAACCAAATTCATATTTAATTAAACACATACACATATAAGTTAAAATATATAACACAAGAGATAAAGAAAAGATTCTGATCCACAGATAGAATACTACAAGAGTAATGAATTTCAAAGGCGTCCTGTTATGGTCTTTTTTAACAAATTTGACATTTAACATTCCTGGAGGATAAATGGAGGATCATGAAACATCAGATCAACCTACTATTTTAATTTCCGTGTAGACATTTTAGGCAATTTAGAATTTTTAAGTCCCAAAAAGATTACATGTCCAGGAAAAAGAGGATGTATGGTCACCCTACTAAATGTAGATACTACAGTATATTCATTCATTCATTTTCTTTTTGCTTAGTCCCTTTATTAATCTGGGGTCACCACAGCGGAATGAACCGCCAACTTATCCAGCACGTTTTTACGCAGCAGATGCCCTTCCAGCTGCAACCCATCCCTGGGAAACACCCATTCCCACTTATACACTACGGACAATTTAGCTTACCCAATTCCCCTGTACCACATGTCTTGTGGGGAAACCGGAGCACCCAGCATTTCTTAGAGTGTAGATACTATATGTAAATACAAATACTTGTTTTACAAGAAAAGTGCATTTTAAAGTTCCAGTACATGTCATTGGCATGTCATTGGATGATTAATGGAGGATCAGTGTTGTGCTAGTTACTGAAAAATAGTAACTAGTAACAATTGCTATTTACTTCATTCAAAAAGTAACTTAATTACTTTATCAGTTACTTACGCCAAAAAGTTATTCATTACTGTTAAAATAATTTACGAGTTACTTTTACAAAGAGCATTTTTAATGCTCCCATTAATGCCCTTGTAACGTCACTTCAGTGCTGCATGGAGAATACACTATTGATCAACTTCACAATTTTAATTAATTAGTATTCTCACAACTAGACAAACTTAAATTAAAGTAATTTTAAACACTAATTTAAGTCAGACCAGCAGTGCAAAAATATATATATATAAAAAAAAAAAAATCACAAGGTGACAAACCAGCTAAATAATATATTTAGAATCAAAATAGCCAAAACTGAAGTTGCTTCAGCATCTTAAAAGTTGATGTATTTAACCCCTTAAACATGTTTCTTCGCAGCTTGAGTATGAAAACTAGTAATAATATACAACTAACCCAAAACCTTTATGAAATAAATAAATGAAAGTAATCTGAATTATCATTCAGAATCAGTTTGGAGAAACTCAGCACCAAAAAAAATGCTATTATAGACAACCATAAATTAAATGCATTTCAAACAAAACAAAAACATAACAGCTGCTCAAAAATGAAATCTATGTGCTATGTGTGAAATCTAAATGCTTTTTTCTGAGCAATAAAACACTATAGATTTTAAATAACGTGTTCTGAAATGTAACAGAAATGTGTCACTGTGTCTACTAAAATAATCAATTTTGTTTTACAGATAACAAATGTATGCTTATTTATTTGAAACAACAAACATAGTAGTATTCATAATAGTACTTAATAATTGTAATCGCAAGCACACTTGGCCTCTCTTGCGCACACCCGGTCTTTCTTATGCACACACTTGGTGTACCTCACATGCATTCAGTCTCTGCTTTCACTTCTGGGGCCTCATACATGACGAGTCTTCTTTATGGTGGTTGGTTGGCATCCACCAATTCCACAATGCGTCTCCACTGTAAACAGGAAGATAGACTGGACTAGACTGCAGCCAAAATTAATGAACTTACCAAGTAACAGACAAACGCATCATATTGTAACGATAACGGAGTTAATATAGTTAAAAAGTAATGATTACGGTGATAGTTACCGTCAAAAGTAATGCCGTTACAGTAACACATTACTACTAAAGCGTTATTGCCCAACACTGCAAAAAACATTCAATTAACCTCCTTTATTTAATAAAAATTTTTTTTGACATTTTAGTCCCAAAAAGATTACATGTCCAGGAAAAAGAGGATATATGGTCACCCTACTGATTTATATTATCTATTATTTTTTATTCTCCAACTACTTAAGGAGCAATAATAATAATACATTTTATTTGTAATGCGCTTTTCTTAAACTCAAAGCGCTACATGCCAAAATACTAGCAATACAAGGCAAGCAAAACCGCACAACAATAAAAGATGCAATAAAACAATAAAATATGAACCATAAGATAGAATAAAAAGTTAACAAAATTATCATCCCAAGTTAAAATCAATGCTTAAAATGTGGGTCTTAAGAAAGGCAGCATTCCTAATGTTGATGGGGAGTGCATTCCACAGCTTAGGCGCACTGTAGGAGAAAGCCCTTCCACCCATGGTCTTGAGTTTACACCGTGGCTGATATAAGGAAAGTCCCGATGCAGAACGAAGACTGCGGGCTGGGGTGGCGAGAGTCACCAGTTCACTACAGACTACTATCGGTAGGCTAGATCTGCCAGTTTTACCATGCCGACTGAATATTTTCTTACATACAGTAGCCTGCTGGGCACATACTACCTATGGGGTGGTCAAAGGTATATTTATGTTATCCATCTTTTTAAATAATTAATTTTTTTAGTGGGGTGTAGCACGATCGCCTCTTAGCAAGAAGGTTGCTGGTTCGAGCCTCAGCCGGGTCAGTTGTCATTTCTGTGTGGAGTGTGCATGTTCTCCCCGTGTTCATGTGAGTTTCCTCCGGGTGCTCCGGCTTCCACCACAAGTCATGTGGTACAGGTAAATTAGGTAAGCTAAATTGTCCGTAGTGTATGTTTGTGTGAATGGGAGTGTATGGGTGTTTCCCAATGATGGGTTGCTGCTGGAAAGGCATCCGCTGCCTAAAACATGCTGGATAAGTTGGCAGTTCATTCCACTGTGCCGACCCCAGATTAATAAAGGGACTAAGCCGAAAAGAAAATGAATAATATTTCTAGTTAAGCTACTGATCAGCGCAAACTATTTCCCACTATTTATTAAAGAGCAGACCACTATAGATCCAGAGCTGTCTAGATCTGCTAGATTCAGACCACTGACTGTATATTCTTGCATGGCCGGCTAGGCATTATCATTTCTCATCCATAAGGCATGTGTTTCTCTGTTGTTGCTGCCAATTCTCTAAAAAAATGCTCTTGATACATTTTAAATTGCAAACAATATGCATAAAAGAATTATTTATATACATAAACATACATAAAATAGCAAGACATAGCAAAGTTGCAGGGAAAAACTAATAAAACAGTGACTGCAGTATTGTTTCCCTCCTCTGCCATGTATAAAATTTATGGCCTGCTCAACTCAGAAACTCGGGTATCAAAATGTCTTCGTTTTCTGATCATAAATTTGACTTGTGAAGCTATTCGTGTCCAATATTTACATTTATTCAGATTTAAAGCACACAAAGGCAGGCTAAAATACAACTGCAACAACATAAGCTCTTCAGTTTTATAAGACCTCATTCTTGATGGGGAAAAAAGAAGGATTTATTGAAATGATTTCTTCATGAAGAATGCGTGTTTTGTGAAGACGGTTACACGGATTAGTGTCTGGTTTTGTGCGTGAGGTAAACAGCCTGGGGTCCTATTGGGATCAGAGCAATTGAGCTGCAGTAAGCAATCATAAATGACAAGTGATCTAATGAGATGCTGCAGTGGGATGAGGTGCGGAGGAGGCCATGTGTGCGACTTTTCAGAAAAGAGATGGCAGTTCTCTTCATAATAAAGTGTGTACGCGTATACATATGATGATAAATGATGATGCCCTCCCACTAAAACTGTCATCAGCATCATACAGACTTCATGTAATCGCCACGTTTCGAGTGTGTTTACAGTACAGCGCCGGCCTGATTGAGTTTAAACTGATGTGGTAATAAATAGTGACAGTTAGGAAGGACTGTTAATTAGACAGAGAAAAAAAAACACATTAATGAGTGACAGTTACAGTACATCAAACATGGAGCGTTGAACACAGTGGCACATACAGTACACAAACACCTTAACTATGTATACAGAAACACCACGGACAAGAAGAAATCATCCTAACATCTGCTGAAAATATTCTAGCAGCACAAAAATAGAAGTTACTCATTAGAATCAAAGAAAATAAAGTAATTACAAGTCAAATATCCCAACTGGTGATTGTGGTGTTATGAGGACATGGTTTCAAATCCTTTGCATTTTTCAGAAGGGGATTAGCATTGGATTAGTGGTTTCATTTAAAGAAAAAGACCTGACAATGATGTGCAAAATCACAAATTTTGAGACAACTGCTGTCAAAGCAGAGGCGGCAGCACAGCCTCCAAAGCGGTAGGGCGCAATTTGATAGAAGAATATGGCTTGTGCTGGTGAAATATTTGCAAGAAATTTCAGGTATATCAGAGCAGTTTACAGCCTCAGGAAACAAGCTTTTATTTGAACAGCATTTTTAGAGTGATTAGCTGTAAAATAACTGTTAACAGTTAGGATCTATTTCATACTTAAAAAAAATATCTGGTGAATTACAAACAAAAAACTAGGCTACTGATTAAAAATCAACACACTATATTATTATTATTATTATTATTATTACTGTAATACAGTTGTTTCTTTCTTCTTATATTACTGTACACCAGGGGTGTCCAAACTCGGTCCTGGAGGGCCGGTGTGCTGCATAGTTACCTACAACTTCATTCAACACACCTGCCTGGAAGTTTTAGTCAAGAAAGAGCTTCATTAGCTGGTTCAGGTGTGTTTAATTGGGGTTGAAACTAAAATATCCAGGACAGCGGCCCTCCAGGACCATGTTTGGACACCCCTGCGGTACCAAAAAAGGTAATTTTACTTAGTAAAACTCATAGGTTGGGGCAACACTGTGGCTCAGTGGTAAGCACTGTCGCCTCACAGCAAGAAGGACACTGATTCGAGTCCTGGCTGGGTCAGTTAGCACTTCTGTGTAGAGTTTGCATGTTCTCTCCGTGCTCGCTTAAGTTTCCTCTGAGTGCTCAGGTTTCCCCTACAGTCCAAAGACATGAGGTATTGAAGGTAATTGAAGTGTAGTGTATGTGTGTGAATGAGTGTGTATGGACGTTTCTTAGTACTGGGTTGCAGCTGGAAGGGCATCCGCTGTGTAAAACATATGCTGGATAAGTTGGTAGTTCATTCCGCTGTGGCGACCCCTGATGAATAAAGGGACACACGAGATGAATATTATTATTTCATCTCGTCAGATGTGTCAATGCTCAGTTTCACAGATTGTTTTTGCCATAAATAATGTAGATTTGTTAAGTTTTGTAAAGAGAATTAAATTCAATTAATTTAACAATGTAATGGTAAACATGTTTTCCACATTATTTGAAACCATGAATATGTTGTTGTGACAATTTGCAATGTTTACGGCTTTAAAGAGCTGTCAGGAGTGAGTGGTTCTTTTGAACAAGCTGGTTCTTTTAAACAGGCAGATTTTTATGAACTGAGTGAAATAAGCATTAAGTGTGAAATGGTAAGTGGTAAAATATGAAAAATGACCCTGGTCATATGCAGGACACCGGCCCTCCAGGGCTGTGTTTGGACACCCCTGCTATACACATAAAAGGTCATTTTACTTAGTAAAACTTATAGGTTGGGGCAACACGTTGGCTCAGTGGTTAGCACTCTCGCCTCACAGCAAGAAGGTCAGTGGTTCGAGTCCCGGCTGGGTCATTTGGCATTTCTGTGTGGAGTTTATCCCCCACAATCTAAAGACATGCGGTACAGGTGAACTGAATAAAGTAAATTAGATATATAAATAATTGTGTGAATGAAAGTGTATGGATGTTTCCCAGTACTGGGTTGCAGCTGGAAGGGCATCCGCTGTGTAAAACATATGCTGGATAAGTTGGCGGTTCATTACGCTGTGGCGACCCCTGATGAATAAAAGGAAATAAGCTGAAGAAAAATGAGTAAATGAAGGAAATTTCCTAGGTTATGATTTATTATGTCTCATCAAATGTGTCAATGTTCAGTTTCACAGTTTGTTTTTGCCATAGTTAGTGTAGCTATGTTTTCAGATCTGTGAAGGGAATTAAATTGTAATTTAACAATGTAATGGTAAACATGTTTTCCAAATTATTTGAAACCATAAATATGTAGTTGTGACAATTTGCGATGTTTACAGCTTTAACAAGCTGTCAGATTTGTGAGTAGCTGGTTCTTTTGAACAGACAGATTTTTATGAACTGAGTGAAATAAACATCAAGCGTGAAATGATTAGTGATGTGAAAAATGACCCTAGTCACACGCATTTGCTATACATAGATCATACATCACCACAGTCAGTCAAGTTCAATCACTCAAACATATACAGTATATAGAGAAAGAGAAACAGAATTTTCAAGTGGTCTTGTAGTTTATATATAACACTACAGTATATACCATTTGAAAACCATTTGAACTGTTCTCACTTGAAAGTTTCTCTGGATTAACTAGGTATGGGTTTTAGTACAATCTTAATATGTCTTTGAAAGGTCTGATAACATTCATTCATTCATTTTCTTTTCGGCTTAGTCCCTTTATTAATCTGGGGTCGCCACATTGAATGAACCGCCGACTTATGTTTTGGATGTCTCCTTTGTCGGTCACACCCATTCGAGGTTGTTCAGTCTCTGCTTATGAGCTGATGATGAATTAGGCGTGTTTGGTTAAGACGTGCTGTGTCCCAATTCGCATACTTATAGTACACCCTTTTGTAAAGGAAAAGTATATATTTTTTGAGTGTGTAACTCAAATGTTGCTTAGTTATGTGCTCCGTCAATCATCCACACATCATCCACATTTCTTTCATATTTAATTTCATATCTTATTGGAGAAGCGGCAGCTGGATAATCTGCCATTCGCGAGTCTTTCATGCAGAGAAATCTCCTCAAGTCTTTGGATAATTATACATTCAGAAGTTAATGTCCAAACACATCTTTATATAAATTCACATTGTTGTTGTAGATGAAATATAACATTGAAAATGTGATTCAAATATTTTCCAGTGGGCTAGAAATAAATTAACAATCATACAAACATCTTTACCGAAGTCTCTTTATCTACTTGACGGTTGGTCTCGCGCGTCCACCATGTTTATAGTTTATTTAGTTTTCACCCCTTGTTTGTAGTTCTAATCAAATTCAGGTCTAACACGCAATTCATAGTGGGCAATATCAGTGTATGGACGGTTTTACACTGTTATGACCTGGTCTAAGGTCAAGGACGTAAAAGAACAGTCGGTATCTGTTTACTTGCCTTTTTTTTTCCTTTTTTTTTGTTAAACAACCAAAAGCCAAATGCACCGGATAGGACCCACAGAATAATAATAACAAAAAAAATATCCCCTACTTAATCACCCAAATGAAAAGAACAGAAATAAAAGTACAAATTTACTACACTCCTACCTCCCTGACTATACATAAAAAACAGGAGAAAATATTTACAGAAAAGCAAAGTGTGGCGTCCAACCCCTACTGCTTCTCACATTGAACATACAGCCTACAATATTTATAATAACAACAAACAAACCAAAAACAAAACAACAAGGGGGGGGGGGTGTCCACAACAAACAAAAGTCAAAATTTACACACATGCTAACATAGAAAAACACAGTCAAAAATAACGCTTAGCAACTATATAATTATCACACCAAACACAAAATCACCATGCCAACCAGCATGCTCTACTGCCCCATGCCAGTTTTCCCTTTTTTAAAAGACGCCCTGGGTTCAAATTTTACCTCAAATAAAAAACATTACGGAAACCTTTGGCAAACTCTTTACAACATACTACGATTTGGGACATACTAATTCTATTTTCAAATACTATTTAGGACGGATAGTATCCGAATTGGGATGCAGCAGCAGAAAATGTGCTGAGCTCATGGTCCTCCAGCAACGTGGTTGAGAAGCACTGATTTACAGCTTTTTTTATTAACAAAATTACAGTTGGTCAGAATAACAAATGTTTCTTTATTTTACTGAGAAAACAAATCTGATTTATTTCTCCAAATACAGATTTTCTTCTAAAGTAAAAACTTTGGCATTATGTTAGGGGTTTCCAAACTTGGTCCTGGAGGGCCGGTGTCCTGCAAATTTTATTTCCAACCTCAATTAAACACACCTGAACCAGCTAATCAAGCTCTTTCTAGGCATACTAAAACATCCAGGTAAGTGTGTTGAAGGAAGTTGGAGCTAAACTATGCAGGACACCGGCACAACTGAGTTTGGACACCCCTGCATTATGCTGTCTAAACAGTTACGTTAGAAAATACATGTTGTGTTATTTTATTGAAAAATCATCTTTATTCTCTGCAATCTAAATGACAGCATTTATATTCTAAATTTTTAAAAAAACGTCATCAGGTTTTTAAGAAAATAAAACGTGAGTTTCACTCAAACACATAAATTGTTAATCCAGATAATATGAGAATTGAACTCCAAAATATTACTAAAAAACATAACACAAAGCCTTCATATACTGTATTTACTCATTTTTGAATTGAATCATTCTTGTTTTGATATCGTTTATTTGTTGTTTTTAGTGTGCTTAATGTATTTATACACCAATTTACTGTACATATTACAAGAGATTCCCATTAGTGCCATCTTTTTATTTAGATTTTTTTTAATCCGGCTCCAAAAAAAATGTAAAAAAATAAAAACGTCCTGGAGCATCCAAGTACCAAAAGCCCCATTTAAAATGCCAGGTCAGACACATTATTTTCGAAACATAAATGTCTCCTTATATTTAACAGCAGGGTCCGTTAACACAACTGCACAAGGCTCACTGCGTTCCAGATTTGAAATTAATAATGCATTGGGACTGAACACCGGAGTCAATTTACTATTTCTATAGCGCTCTGCGAAGTGAGCATTTTTTGGGAGAGCTGTGACATGCTGAAATGAGCTTTGGTGACATTTAGATATTGACTCGGGCTTATTGCACAGGCGTGTTGGTTTGTTTTAGACAACTGCATATGCTCAGCACTCCAGCACTTCTGAAGAGGAACAAACAGGTGCATGATTTCCGCGATAATAAGGCATTAAAATACCTCCTTGTTTCCTAGGTGACGGAGACCAGAACGGGGCCTCTTGGATGCAGTAACTACGACAGCCTGGATTCCGTCAGCTCCGTCTTAGTGCACAGCCCCGAAAATAAGATCCATCTGAAAGGTATGACAGCTGTTCTGAACCTACGAAGAACAACATCTCAGCTGTGTCTGGTCTTACTTGTGTCAACTGTACTGGTGATGTACAGCGAGTCTTCTTCTTTTCTTTTTTTTCCCCTAAGGGATATATATATGGGCAAATATATTTGACTGGGGGCATTCAAAACCAGTGCAACAGTATTAATGTACCAGGAGTCTTATTCAGTAAAAAATACATACAAAAATACAGATAAATAAATAAAAATAATAATGGTTTGTTATTCTTACCAAATTTCATTTTCTGAAAAAAAAAGGTCAATATATCTGAGATAATATATAACAGACCCCCTAGTTTTTTCACTTTTTTTTTTTTGGTGTTTTTTGCAATAAAAATGACTAATCTGGTGGTAATTCGCAGAAATTTGTGGACAATTTAGCGATTTTATATATATATATATATATATATATATATATATATATATATATATATATATATATATATATAAGATGGCCGTGATGTTTGTGTGTATGTCCAGCACTGAAAAAAAAACAAATAATGCAGGGTTCCACACACTTTATTCATGTTGTCCCAACACAAATTGATTAAGTTAACTTAACACTTTTAACACATTTATGTGGATTGAACATAAAAAAACTAAGTTGTTCCAATGAAATCCCAAGAATTGTGTTGTTTCAGCTCATTTTAATTAAGCAGTTTGAACAAGTAAAAAATATATATTATTTTGAGTGTGGTCCTCCAGGTTGGGTGTTGAGCGTTGGGCTAACAACCCACTCGTAAAAATTAGATGTTTTGAAATACCAAAATGGTGCGGCTAAATATGAACTTTGATATACACGGCCCTGGAAAGTAAATGTGTTGATATCCACTTACATGAATTTAAATTGACAAAGTAACAAAATACTCCTGAAATTAAAATATAATAATGAGTTTGACATTTTTTACAGTAACACAGAGAGGTGCAAGAATAATGTTCAATGAATTCTCTTTTTTTGTTAGGTTTTCAAATACATGATTAAAATAATACCTGAGGTAAACCGAATTTGACAATATTTTAGATTTTTCTCTACAAATTAAATTAGACAAAATTTTTGGTGAAAAAAAACTTTTCTAATAAGCAAATTTCACTTATAATTGAGTTATGTTAACTGAAAACTACCATTTAAAAAACAAAAACATGAAATTCTTACAAGAAACTGCTGCAAATTATTCTTCAAGGATTTAACATCATCCCTGCACCACTACTAAATGCTTTTGAGGGAATTCTCATGATTGGATTTTACCACAGATTTTTGAAGGTTTTTTTCTATCACTAAGGAGTAGGAAAACTAGCTAAAAAGAGATTAGATCAGTCAAACTTCCAGTCGGTCAGAATCTGTAATGAGGAGTCAAAAAGTCTATGCTCACATTAATGAACACCTCTTGCTATTACACACGCATCTTCTTCAAAAAGCCAGCCTTATCAGCAGACTTGCATTAATTCATCTCACACTCTCGTGACAGCAGTGTCACCACAAGTCAGAGGTGGCCAGAGCAAAAAAAATGTAATAAAGAAAGAAAGTAACAGAAGTGAAATGAGCAAAAAGGAAGATTTTAAGCCTCTAGCCGTTGCTAATTATACACGTGGCCTGCACCAATTTCAGCTGCCTTCTAGACACTGACATTTAAATGGTCAACCCACTTAATACTGCCATCTCCTAAAGCAAGTTTGCTGCTGCCCAGATTCGTGTAACTACTTTAATGAGCTGGCCATAGGGTTCGGCAACAGGGCTTATCTTTTGCTGAGTAGTTAGGAAAGGAAATGGAGGCAGAACAGTTGGAGAGAAGAGTTTGGCCTAAATTTGTGTATGTTTGTATCAGCTCACTTTCTGCATTCTTAGGCAGGGTTTACATTTTAATCCAAATGTCAAATTCCGTGACTTCTCCTGGACTTTCACTGACTAAAAAGTTCACTTTACATGACCTATAATGAATGGAATAAGACAGTCTGAAGAATTTCAGTGATTGCTGGTTGATTGCTGAAAACCGAAAAAAAGGACTAAAACAATGTGATAAAACAAACAAACAAGCAAAACAATGCAGAAAAGTGGTATAGAAAAAAAATAGATTTTTATAAATGGAAAGTAAAATTTAAAACGACAAACAAACATTCCTTGTATTCCATAACTTGGGCAACAAAAAATATATAATTTTTTGACTTTCAATGTCTGGAATATTCCTTTTAAAATTCCATGATAATCCAGAAATTGCATGACTATTAATTTATTAGAGCTTTGAGGCACATCTTCAGTCTACACTCTCAAAAATAAAAGGCACAACACTGGAACACTTACACCACACTTACACCTGTCTACACCATGTCTTACAGCTGTGTAAGCATGTAGGTCTGGTATAAGGCATACATGTGCACATGTATGCCAGACACCTACATGTTCATATATGTACATGTGTAGGTGTAAAGCATATACAGTTGAAGTAAGAATTATTAGCCCCCCTGAATTATTAGTCCCCCTGTTAATTTTTTTCTCCAATTTTCGTTGAACGGGAAAAGATTTTTTCAGCACATTTCTGACCATAATAAAATCCGATAACTGATTTATTTTACCTTTGCCATGATGACAATAATATTTGACAAGATATTTTTCAAGACACATTTATATAGCTTAAAGTGACATTTAAAGGCTTAACTAGGTTAATTAGGTTAACTAGGCAAGGTAGCAAGCTTAAAGAGGCTAATAATTTTGACTTTAAATTTGTTTTAAAAAAAAAAATTTAAACTGCTTTTATTCTAGCCTAAATAAAACAAATAAGACTTTACCCAGAGAAAATATTATCAGACATACTGTGAAAATTTTTTTGCTCTATTAAACATCATTTGGGAAATAATCCAAAAAAAAAAAAAATCAAAGGGGGGCTAATAATTTTGACTTTTCTGTTTGTGCACATATATGACAGACACCTACGTTCATATAGATGTAAGGCATATATGTGCACATGTACGCAGATAGGTGTAAGACATATGTGCACCTACCTGTATATGAACATTAGGTATCTGGCATACATATGCACATATATGTCTTACACATATATGTGTACATATACTGTATGTCTTACATCTATATAAACATGTAGGTGTCTGGCATACATGTGCACATATATGTCTTACACATTTATGTGTGCATATATGTATAACACCTGTATGAACATGTAGGTGTCTGGCATACATGTGCACATATATGTTTTACACTTATATGAACATGTAGCCACCCCCACCACCCCCTCCGCTCTTTAATTTTGTCTGGTACAACACCACCCCTCGCTCTTCACCCTTCACTTTTGTCCACAACAACCAACAAACCCTGAATATATAATACATTTTTGAGGTAAATAAGGTACAAATATGAAGCTTTAAGCTGGTGTACATTAAAGTATCATTGCAGCGACAACCTTTTTTTCTAAAAGCATTTAAAAGGGTTAATTTAATCGGTTCTATTGATCACTTTGAGTACGTTTATTATTAGCATTGCTTTGTCACAATTTCTTTTTGAAAAATCAAAGAATTAATTAGTTACAAGTGATAAAATTACCAGTAATCGCAATAGAGCAATAACAAAAAAAAATAATAATAATCTAACTACATGTTGACACAATCTATAAAAGGCTGTTACAAGTAGAATATACTAGATGTGATAGCACATGATCAAATGGTTGACAAATAAATCAATACTATGAATCATTATTGTCATCATCTTTTTCGATATAGTCCAAGCCTGTGAGAGCTCTTTCAGATTAATTCAGCTCCGGGAACGATACATCAATGATTAGATTTTATAATCAATGTCATATTAGATGATGTCAAATTTTAATTAGATACAGTTGATATGGAGTAGTGTCTACTTTGATGGTAAAAACAGGAAATGTATAATGGAATGCAGTTTTTCTCATCATTTATTTTATGGTGAGCTCTGTTGTGACATGTAAATTTCCCTTTGGGATTAGTAAAGTCTAAACTAACTAATATTGCTAGTTGTAAAACATTTACACATAATAACACTTTTTGGAATTTCTTTTAACTAGGGAGCGTCACTTTTTTCCATGTTGTTTCATGCACAAAATACTGCAAAAGACACAAAACCCAAACACAATGGCGAAACATGTCTGCAAGAATGGTTACATTGAAAAGGCAATCGACAAGCTGTGCAGCATACTGAAAAACCCAGTAAAAGACTGATGTTGTATAGTAGATATTTCATGAATTCATGGTGGGGAATGACTGAAAGGTGCTTCTATTTTCTTTAGTATTGGATTCTTTAGTTGGTCATTTTGAGTGACTTTTTAAACAATGTACTTTGTTCAGTGAGAAAGTTTTCACATTTTTCTTTTTATATATATTTTATGTACATACAGGTCATGTGTGTAACAGTGGGAAGACAAAGTCTTAGTTTGTGACCTTGGTGAATGTCAAAATCTAAAAAATGGCTTCATCTGTTTTTGACTAAAAGAGTAGTATGGCCTATATTATAGCACTCTAAACTTACTATCAGGGTCAGACTTAGTGATTTGGGGGCCCTAAGCAATTCAAGGTATTGGGCCTAAGCGTTGAAACTCTCTCTCTTTCTCTGTAGATATTTTTTCTCTGTAGATTCATAGATTACTACTAAAATAGTAATGGTTATAGACAGATTTTACAACATATGCTAGAACATTTATAATATAGGCTTCTTGGCATTGGTCGGGGCCTTCTTATTACCCGTGGCCTTAAGAGTTTGCTCAGGTTAAGTCCGCTCCTGCTTACTATGCCAGGTTGTTTTGATTTAAATATGGGTAAACAATTATTTTCTAGAGATGTGCTGTCAATCAAAAATTCGATTTAGATTTTGGCTTCTAACAATTATGAAAAAACATTATTCGAGATAAACAATTATTGCATCATATACCGCCCCATTTCCAGTTGTACACATTTGTTGCTCTGCAAAGCTCAGTTTCACGTGAAAATGACTAAAAGCATGTACTGTAATGTAACGTTTGCAGCACGGGATGCGCATCATTTATTGATGTACATTTGAATCATTTATGTTTTTAAAAGTGCGAATGAGACCGCATGCTGTTGTGTGCGCGCGCTCAGCCTCAGAGACAAGCAGAGCATACACATCTACAGTCATCTTACTGTGAGCACTTTAATGGTCAAATGGGTGTCAAAACGCAGTGTTTAGTGATTATTCATATTAACCCTCATTTGTGTAATAAACAAACGAGTTGTGAATCAAAATACGTGAAAGAAAAACCATTAAACAGAACCGCATTGCTCTTAAAGTGACAGCGCCCAATAATCCTGCTGCCTACTGTTTTTATCATTATTATTCAAACAACAAAAGGACAAAATCACTCACTGCTCTTGACTGAAGGACTTCTGTAGCTAGAATTAAAGATTTTTCTTACAGTGAAGATGCTTAAAGCACAGTTTGTTTCATATTTTTATTCTATTGTATTTATTTCCCTTTCCTTATTTACAGGGAGGAAAATAACTGTATATATACAGTTAAAGTTAGAATTATTAGCCCTCCTGAATTATTAGCGACTCCTTTCCCCCAATTTCTGTTTAATGGAAAGACGTTTTTTTTCAACCTATTTCTAAACATAATATATTTAATAACTCATTTCTAATAACTGATTTCTTTTATTTTTGCTATGATGACAGCACATAATATTTTAAAAGATATTTTTCAAAATACACATATTCAGGTTAAAGTGCGATTCAAAGGCTTAATTGGGGTAATCAGGCAAGTGCTAATTTAGTTAGGACTTCTTGTGTGTATTGCCTCTTCTTGTTGAATTTCTGAATGCTTCCTCAACTATAAGTCTCTTTGGACAAAAGCGTCTCCTAAATGACTAAATGTAAATGTAAGAAACGGGCTTAGAAAATCTGGCCAGAAATCTGAGAGGCCTTAGTGGACATCAAAATCTGACATAGAAAAATGGCATTATCTATTTTTGACAAAAAAGGAATACAGCCTTTATTACTGCACTATAAAAATGCAAGGTTGTTTCAATTCAAATTTGCGTTAAAAAAAAAAAAAACACTTTCCTTCGACTCATTCCCTGTTCATCAAGTGTTGCCACAGCAGAATGGACTGCCAATTTCTCTAGCAATTGCTTTACACAGGGGAAACGCCCACAAACTGTCCCATTCACACACTATGGGCAATTTAGTTTATTCAATTCACCCATGTTGTATGTCTTTGGACTGTGGGGGAGCAGTCAGAGGAAACCCATGCAACAGAGAGAACATGTAAACTCCACACAGAAAGGCTTCCTGATGCAGAGATCATGTTGTGAGACAATCATGCTATCCAATTAGCCATTGTGCTGCCCCCCCCAAAATCAATCAATCAATCAATCAATCAATCAATCAATCAATCAACCAACCAACCAACCAGTGCCAGCTTTTCTGGGCCACTGTTAACAACGGCCCTTTTTGTTTTAGCCTTTTCACTAGTCTGTACAACATTTGAAGTTCAGATGCAAAAGCCGCTAAACGCTACTTGCCTTTAACAGCAAAAGCCGATATGTCCTGAGAACCAATCAGGAGCGAATCGAATCATATGTTTTCAATGTAACAGCATGCTGATACGCCGGCTTTTTATTTACTATACATTAAACGGCAACACCGTTTCACAAAAGACGAAGGTGAGATTCTGTTCTTTTATCCCACATGGATGCTTTGAGGATAAACAAGAGATGAAGAAGAGACCAAGACCTTGAGTATGGTGAGGATGAATGAATGATAGCTTCTAAAATTGTCTGAGAGACGTGTCTTTTTTTGCACAGTAGGCCTACCTTGTGTTTTATTTGCTAATGTAAGTTTTTTTTTAAAATAAATATAATGTATAAAACTATGCATTATTTATAATACTTCATAATACCTATACATCTGATAAGCTTTTTATTAATGGACAATGCACAGATATTGATGTTTCACAATGTTTTTACAATACATTATTTAAATCTAACAAGCTTAGTTTACAATGTTTACATTGCTTTACTTACAGTACATTAAATCTAAATCCAAAATATCAGAAATGACAACAGATTGTTAGTATATAATAATGTCAATATATTTTATGTTATTGATTAATGCACTTACTTGACAGATTGCATTCAATCATTTTTCTTCTGCTTAGTCCCTGGTTTATCAGGGGCTACCACAGCAGAATGAACCACCACTTACTTGACAGATTTATGTATTTTTTAATTTTAGGTAGTTTGTGTAATGTGTTTTATGTTTAGTAAAATAATTTCTAATAGCATCTTTAGTGATTTTTCAACTAATCATGCTGTCTTGTCCCAATAGGTGAAAAAGAAAAAAAAAAAGAGAAAAAAAAAAAAGCACAAGTGGAGTTAATTGGATTGGACGCAAGAGAAAATAAAAAAAAAACCAAAGAGTTGTCTAAAGGGACATTTTTGAAAAAAGTTATTTTGTTTACTAGCTAATAATCATTTCATTATCTATAAAATGAAATATCTAAACCTATTTTTAGGAGCCTGATAGAAAATGCTTATTTACAAAAAAGAGTTCTGATGGATTTAGAGAGTCTTGCATCTAAACTCTTCATTTACCCTCAAATTTTATGTATGTTTTTTCTGCCAAAAAATTTAGCAAGTGAATTTGTTATTGTAATTATTGTGTATTTTCACCGTTGAGCATTTTATCTGTAAAATATTCTCTAACCATATGATTTTGCAAGATTTTTTTTAATAAACACTGTTACTTTAATCATGTTGCAGTTACACTTTTAGGTTGGCTAGTTAAGCTTACAACAAAACCAAAATCATTATCGGACAACTGTTCTCAAACTTTCTTTTGCCGAATCGCCCAGCCCTACTTCAAACAAAGCTCTCGTTTCGCAGAGCAGAATTTAGACCGCTTAAAATTAGGACATCAAGCCGTCGATACCATAGATGCCTGAAATAATCCGCAGGAAAAATTCATGTTCCTCTTCATTCTCTTTTAAAAGGCTGGGGCTGTGAAGGAGGGGGCAGAAGAGCAGCTATTTAACTGTCTCCGCTATGAAAGCCATCCAAGTCATTCTCCTTTGTGAGGCTCCCCACACTGTTGGCTCTCCACCCAGCAGAAGCCAAAGCTTAAGATGAAGACTGCATCTAATTATGTCTCTTGTTTTTCACAATCCCACGAATAAATACTGAGGAACACATCATAAATATTCACACCGGGAAAGGAATTATAAAAAAGACTGAATATGAAGGCAAAAGGCATTGATTCCTTCTTGAAGGATGTCAGACCTGCAAAAAGCATCGAAGAGCATTTTCTCAGATAATATAATTAGCAGGTGTTCAGCAGCCGCAGCTGGGCTGTGAAATCTGAGTCTTTCACTTATGTTGTGGAATGGCTGCTGGATTAATGTATTCAGCTATGAATGCTTTCATAAGTAATTCATAGGTGTGTATTGATGAGGGGGCCTTAGGAGATCGCATCTAAAAAACTGAACACAGAGGTTCTGCTCTCCAAAATGTCTCCATAGATTTCTCCATGTTATTAACAACCAAGGTTCAAAAAGGTTGCCGTTTGACTGGTAACTTTGCAAGAAATATCGGTATACTCTTTTTTTTTTTTTTTTTTTTTACTTTTTTGTATTTTTATTTATATTTTTTGAAAGTTATAAATGAATAAAACTTTAGTAATATAATATAATATAATATAATATAATATAATATAATATAATATAATATAATATAATATAATATAATATAAAAATAAAGTAATATATTGTAAAAATAATATACAATAAAAATAATATAATATATGAGCATATGTTTTGTTAGTTATTTAAAAATAAATAAATAAATAAATAAATAAATACATAAATAAATAAATAATAATATATGAGCAATATCACATGAGTAGCAGTGTGATGTGGCTGTATATCGGCACTGGTTGGAGGCAAACGTTTGAGGCAGCAAGTTGAGTGCCTTAGTGTCCCACCAGTGATGATATCCAGCCACATCGCACTGCTACAAGTTGTATAACGTTATACAACAGTTTAACGGCCTAATCGTGTGTATAGAAAAGAAAATCAAAGTCTCAAAATCAAGAACCAGACAGAAGTTGTATAAAATATAATATATACATTTTATGCAAATTTGTTGAACTGAAAGTTGTAGTATATACAGTAAAAATGCTTAATATAATTGCTACATGTTTTTAAAAAACCAAGTCTAAAATACAGATTCAATAATAAAAAAAATAATAATAATAATACTAATAATAATAAATTGTAACCTTTTCACTTTGATAAAAACAAAACACATTTCCTGGATGAAATCATTACTATTACATTAAAAGCACACATACCTTAAATATTTAAAGAGTAGCATGTCATTATTTCTGTTTTCAAATGTTTTTAACACAGTAAATAAAAAATAAATGTCTTTTTAACATTTCACTTAACATTTCACTTCCTTTGGGAAAATGTGGCAAACAATTAATATTGTACCCTTTATACAACTGTACCCTCTTGTAAAGCTTGTCCCAAATCACTCAAATAATCAATAATTACTTTTCCGGGCAAATGTCAATTCCTCCATCGCCGGCTATCAAAACACCTAATCGGGCGGTAGAATTCTGCAATTGGCGCATTGATTCCCTGTCTGCAGCGTGCCTGCAGTTCATGACAGAGGTTTACGGCTGAATGACCTTGCCACAGAGATTGTTGGTCTTTATTCATCCCATTACCCCATTACTGCGCTGACATAGCAGACCTCTCCGTCCCAAATAGGACTCCCATCACTGATGCTGTTAGAGCTGCCTGTCTCTCTGACCCACTTTACATGCTGTCGGCTTCCCGACTCAGCCTGTCCTGCATAGCACAGACAAGTCAGGACTGTGAAACAACAGCAATGTGTCTCCATTTCTGCAGTTTTTTTGAACGGGAGGCAGAGGTTAGAAAATATTTAGAAAACTCATTAATGAGATAATGGCCGGTTTGTCGTGGTTACAAGTGGTCTAAACATCTGTTTCATCAATTAAATTCAAGTTGTGATTAAAATGCACAGTACTGAGCATGATTAGGTACATCCCATTTTGAAAATTATTATTTTTATCCATTTCTCAGTGAATATAAGCAATGTATTTTGGTGCATTTAAACAAAACAGATTGATTAAACAGATATATTTATTAAAATAATATTTTAGTCACCAAACATATTTAGAAATAAAAATAAATAAATAATACAATTAAATTCAAGTAAAATATTGAAAAAAAATACAACCTATTAAGTTTCAACAAAAATTTTACTTTTTTTTTTTTTTTTTGCTTCTCTTGATTTTTCCTCTTTTTTAGATTTGTATTTAATATTCTTCTATTACATATACATTTGGTTGTGCTAGTTTTTGCATGGTTATTGGGAGTTATTTTGTTAGATAAGCTCCAGATTTGGCTTCAGTAGTGACTAATCTAATGTATATGCACAAATATAATATTTCATAGCTTCTTATTAAAATATGAATTTAAACGATAGATTTGTGAGGGGTGTATTGAGTGCTGAGTACCTGCAAGCCTCATGAGCCCACACTGGATCAATGTTCACTAGTGGTCTGAAAATTAGCTTAAAAAAAGAAAGTCTAAAAGAAAGTAAAAGTAAAATATATATATATATTTTTTTTTAAACAATGACAGATATAAAATTATTGATTTGATGCTGTAATTTTAACAACATCCAAATTATATCAGCATATACTGTAAATAAACATATTAGCATATTATTGCATTGTTTACTTGTTGATTCAGATTTGCCATCAAAGCAATTAATTCTATTTTATAATACTGTAATATAACTGTTTAATGCATGTTGGACTTCAGCAGGGCTACCCTTTGTCACTAATTCGGTTCATAATTTTTATAGACAGAATTTCAAAGCGCAGCCTTGGGATGGAGGGGGTCCAGTTTAGCAAACGCAGGATTTTATCTCTGTTATTCGCAGACAATGTTTTGCTCATCAAACATGGACCTTCAGCATGCACTGAGGCAGTTCGCTGCCGAGTGTGACGCAGCTGGGATGTCCGAGGCCATGGTGCTCCACCTGAAAAAGGTGGATTGCGATCTCCAGGTTGGAGGAAAGTCCTTACCTCAGGTGGAGTTCAAGTATCTTGATTTTTGTCAAGTATCTTGACACCCACCCCACCCCTAACCCCAACCCCTAACCCCAACCCCCAGTGACATCACTCGTAGAAGTAGTGCAAGGAAGGGGGAGCTGGAGCTCAAGCTCCCCCTTGCTGGAGCTCAGCTCTGCCCAAGTGGCTCTGCAGTGAGCACCACTTGGATATATATATATATATATATATATATATATTGCCATAATTTGTTACAGTATAATTATTTATTTATTATTATATTTTTTTTACCAACTAAATACAACATTGGGCTACTTTCCAAGACAGGGTTTGTTACATTTTTGGTCCACTGTAATTAATCTATTTATTAATAATTTCTTTTTAATTTAATTGAATTATTGATTTGCAGAATAAATAAAAATAAATTAAAAGCCATATATACCTGCACATTATTAAAAAATGGCTATTAATAATAGCTAGCTAATAATCATAACAATAAAAGATACATTTAACATTTATTTCAAATGATAAAAAATATGCTTCTACTCAATTCGCAAACTTCAATTTGCTGTTGAAATGTTAGAATAATACATACTATATGTGGATACATACAATATGTATTCTGTGGAGATCAAATGGATGGATGGATGGATGGATGGATGGATGGATGGATGGATAGATAAGCTTGTTGATAATGTGAGGAAAAGCACACAATATCCAATGGAACTGAAAAAGAAAGAAATGTGCCATGCTAAAAGGGCACTTTGCATCATCATTTTAGAGGTTCACCTCATGCCACTGTGATATTATATTGTTCTAAATGGAGACTTAAAATAGAAAACATATTACTTGGAGAGTTAAGTGGGTAGACAGAGTGAGGAGAGAAGAGAGGAGAGCCAGAGGACAGATGATGGGTGGGTTCATAATGGTGTCATATGACTCAGGGATTGATTTTCTTTTTCAGCATCTATACGGAAATGGCAGATCTAGAAGCCGATTTAAGATGTTGGGCAAACATATGAGGCTATACCACATCCAAACACCATTCTACACTTGTTTACCTACCTAGCAGCAGCAAAACAGTGTTGTGTCTTGAAATCAAATCTGAGTTTAGCTCACCGCGTCTAACATGACAGTAAACAGATTTTTCTCTCTCTTCCCACACACGCAGGTCTTCAGGATGTGCTTCCCGAGTTCCTGCGGAATCGTTTTGTGGAGGCGGCCCTCAGTTATGTGGCGTGTAATTCGGAGGGCGAACTACTGTGCCGTAACAATGACTGCTGGTGCCGCTGCTCCACAAAGTTCCCTGATTGTAACTGCCCTTTTGCAGACATCAAAGCCATGGAGGAGAGTCTGCGTAAGAGCAAAGAATCCTGGATCAACCTCAACCAAGACTTCATAGAGTCAGGTAGGTTAAGCTGATGGCTGTGCAAGTGTTCAAATATTACGACATGAAAAATCTATATTTTTTTAATCGTGTTGCAGCTTGATTAAATTACTGGTTTGAAATTGCAACACAGGCTAATTGGAAATTCGTGGGCCTACATTTTGGTGAAACAAAAAAAATGTACTACAGACTGCAATTTCTGGGTAAAATGAATGCTACAAGGATTATATTATTGACAAATAAAGGATTATTTTCATGTTGTTTTTTTGCATAACATAAAAAAATACCACAAAACAACTTTGTGGTGTCCATCTCCATTTGTTCTGGCACAGTCAGTTTGCTTGATCGCTCACTTTGTATGGTATCCGTGACCAATAAAGCAAAGTAAAATCTTGATAAAAGAACATGTTTAAAATTCAGGAGCAATCGGGTACATATAGATAATGCAGAAGTCTTTGTTGATAAACAGGCAAGTAGTCAAAACCGAAGAAATAAAACACAAGAATCAAAGAACACAGCTAGACAAGAAAATGAATTGCTACGTAAAGTTACAAGTTCGTTTTAACTAACAAAACAAACAAACAAACAACACTCTGCAATGTGTATGGGCAAATATGGTGTATGAATAGTCTGTGTAATGAGTCCTTGAGTAGCTTCAGCTGTGAATGTTTGCAATCAGATGAGATTAGGAACCGGTGTGTGTGCATGGTGCATGCTGTGATTTATAGTTCATTTAGTGGTAGAGTTGTACCCCCCGGTTTAGGTCAGTGGTTTGCTAGGTGATCTGTACAACAAGTGCTGCTTTCTCCTGGGCATGGAGTTGTATATAAAATGTATAACAAAATGCACACCAAGTAACGTAAATGTAGACACCACCATCTAGTGGATTTGTTTTTTAAATGTACAACGTAAGGTAACCAGAACAATTTATTTTAATTAGCTTGAGGCGCATGTTTCCAATGAGCCTGGGTTGTTAAAACAATTTATAAGAAATAATCGTAATTGTATTTAAGAAATAAAACACATCTTTTCTATTTATCAGTATTATGTTCAATAAGTTAACTTAATTGTTTTGTGTTGGGACAACATAAATATTTTTGTTGGCACAACTAATGATATTGAACGTGTAGTTTCCATGGGACTTTGCATAGGATTGTTCAACACTTGAACTACCAGAATTCTAAAATAAGAATGGCCATAGCTGTCAATCTGACTGTTCTTAAATAATATGTCATATTGTCACATCATATTTACATTTAAGCTTCTAGAGATATTAGAATTAAGCTTTGAATGTCTGTCATCATATTTTCTGAAGTCATAACCCTAAAATGCTATTTTTTTTAAATACAGCCTATAAATGTGTATGAGTTAGACTGCCAGCAAAGCTGCGCACCTCACTTTCACTTCACAAGAGGGAGAGCAAGGTTTTTTCGAGGCACGGAATATGCTGTACTGAAAGACGTATTTTTTCAAGTAAAGTTATGTTTTTGTTATCAGAAAGTTGTGTTTATGCAAGCAGGAAGTTGCTAGGCAACAGAGACATGTATTTTAAGAGGCATGAGGAAAAGAGTGACACTGAAATGCAAGCGGTCATTTTAACCACTAATGTAGTTCAAGGTAGAAATAATAAGAACTCTTTTGTGTTTTTACATTTTTATAAAATAATGTTAGAAAGAAAAACACAAAAGGAAAGGTCAGTGTATTCTAGAAATATTTTAATATTTTATATTAGTATTTTATTAAGTTATTAAAATACAGGATTTAAAAATGGTCAAAATGACCGCCTCTAGAGTTAAGAGGGACAAATGTTGACTGTTATTTTAGATGTTTTACATACAGTTTTCAATCTTCACCAGCTTAAAAAATTTTAGGGGCTATTTATACGATAATATTTTCAGACAAAAATGAAAAACTTTTGGGTGTTCAACCTTTTTGTGACTGAAATCATAAATCTGAAAACTGGCTTCGAAGTGATTTTGAAATTCATGATGCATGTGCGGGCATAGTACTTGTTGAGGGAGGTGTAGATTAAAGTTAAGGACAAATAGACACAACACCTTATTATTATTATTATTATTATTATTATTATTATTATTATTATTATTATTATTATTACTATTATTACTATTATTATTATTATTATTATTATTATTATTATTATTATTATTATTATTATTATCATCAAGTGCACCTTTCCACACACACTGGGTTACATGGGGGAGTGCAGCTTTTGTGGTTTAAACATGACATGTAAGTCTCATTGGCATCTTGACGGTGACAAATGATGGATGTAGTGTCATATTCCCTCAGCAGCAGGGTTTCTGAGTTCACCGTAGTGTAAATAGATGTACTTTAATATGAAAAGAGTATCAGAATTTAAAAAGAACAGATATAACTTACCACTGTGCAACAACTTCAGGAAAGCACCTTTTAATTACACTTGCATTGATAATGAAGGAGAAATGGTGGTGACATAACGGTAAAGGATCTGTGCTACACACTCAAAGGCTAGAAGTACAATCCCAGGTGTCCGAGGAAATGGGGGAGTTAATGAGAAAACAATCCCACTCTATTACTTTTGTGTCCATAGGCAAAGCACTTAACCCCAAGGTGCACTGGGGGGATTGTCTGTGCAATTAGTGTACTGTATGCTACTTTGTATGAAGCGCATCTGCTAAATGTGAAGTTTAGGAAACAATAACAACCCCTACAGAGTAAATATATATTTTTAAAAAGTCTGCTATTTATTTTCTGAAAATAATAATTGGATAAACAGGCAGTGGGTGCCATTAGAGAACAAAACATCAGCGCCCAAAACAAAAATTGACCCAAAAAGTCTTAGTACTCTCTAAAAAGTTTCGCTGCATTGTTCATTTCCACAACAATGGCATTTTGGGGACCTGAAAACAGAAACTTTTACATACAGGTTCAAAAAATATTTTATTTATTTATTTTTAAACAACACCATCTGCTATTGTCAAATGGTGTTGCTATTGTCTCATATTACTTATGAAATATAATGTAATAAAATACTTTCTGAAATATAATATCACACTAAAGACTAGGAATGCACTGATATGGATTTTTTGGCCAATATCAATAACCGATGAGATTTGGATTCTGATAACCAATATACTACAGACAATAAATATAAATATTTCAAAATGTTTTATGTTTATACAGTAAACAACTGATTTTATTTTTAAAACTTCATAAAAGTTTGAACTAATTTTATGAACTAAATAGCCTACTCAAAACAAAATAGCAATCATTTTTTGCCAAAAATAAATTATTTCCATTTCTTCGCTTAGCAAATTAACATGCAACTTGACTGTTGCATAAAAAATAATAGGTCAAATAACAAAATGGGATTTAATTACCAAACAAGTATTTTTTTAAATAAAATGAAAATGAAAGAACTAAGAACTGAAACCAGCTCAAATGTTCTTGAAGAAGACATGTTACAGTAACGTACATATGTAGAAATATGCAACGTCCAAGTTTTGAGAGGTGTTTTGCCACCGTACAATCGAAAAGCTAAAACAGATAGTATGTTTTACTTCAGAAAATGCAGCATAAATTGGTCCCATTTGGCGTTTTAGATTCTTTTGAACACATGTAGGTGCTGCTTGTCAATCAAACAACACATTTATGTTCGTTCTGTCAATTGTGGGAAAAATGATCGATGAAAGGTTTACGTTAAACCGCTGTGAGTTTGAAACTTTAACTCCTGGAGCAGTGTGATGCGTGTGCACACGAAACGGAGTCAGATTAGTCCTCGGAGTCAAATTTTGATACAACACAGATGACTTTATAATAAACACAGTGCATAATATAAAGGCAGAATGTGGTGGAGGGTTAAGAACCCCTATGCTGAATTCAGTAACTGGCACTTGTCTCCCCTGCTGCTGTTTGGGGTGCTGTGAAGGCTCTGTTGGCTCGTTATAATCATTATAAATATGCCGATCAAACTGAATACTGTCTTACACACATGGCAAGCAACGATAATAAATAATCATATTAGATTACAAACAACCCAACAAGTTGTTTAGCAAGTGTGCATGCTATTATGTTTATACATGTAATATGTTTCCTGAGGCAATTTAAACCAAATTACACAATGACACTCCATCAAAAATATCTACAATGATCAGGAATATGGTTACTTACTGAGTTATTAACACATAGCAATACCACACAAAGAAAGGACGGACTTTGAAGGAATAAACAATGTGAGGTAAGCTCCACTACAGTGCACTGGACAAGTCTGAATAAGTTTAACCCACGGATGTGCATGGCAATCAGTTCTGTACAATTATTTATTCTATCCGCTTAACGATATCGGCCTAATTTTGATATCGGACCAATAACGATAACATTAAATATAGCATTTATCGGCCGATAACGACTGGATCAATAATGCTCAAATCTCAGCTTTTAATCAAAACAATAAATTAAAATGAGAAAATAGTACTTTTGTCCATTAATATTATGCAACATTATTTATTACATTTTATACATTATTTAGTTTTTGAAAAACAGTAAATAAAAAAATATTAAAAGAACTCACACCCCGCATACCCTTTATTTCAATAAATGGTGAAGTTTTAGCCTTGTGTTACATTTTTGTTTAAAGTAACTAAATCTTTAGCTCCTGAAAACTTTTTGAGGTCATGTGTGGTGTACTTTACTTGAGAGTCTGGTGGGTGTTATTGGTCAATTTGTTTCTGAAAACTCTGAAAGGCCTGCGAGGGTCTACAAGTCAATAATAGACCGTGGACTCCTTTGATAAATGGGACCCACGAGTGGGTTTAATTCTGAGTTCTTTAAAGTTCACTGACTATGATACATTTGCACCTTGGAGTAGGAGCCCAAACCAGTGAGAAGGAGGGTTTGTCTGTTTTATTGCACCGGTTGCGAGAAGACCAGACTGATAAAATCTCTGGTTTGAAAAATGGCGGAGCGAGAACATGAAGAAAGCCAAAGAGAGAAAGAGAGAGAGAAGCATGGAAAGATGGCACTTCAGGTTTTTCTCCTAGCTGAGCATTTCCGCATTCAAAGAATGATTCAATCATGGAGATAAACCCTAGCTGGCTCTAAAAGCTTCTCCTGCTCAGTGATGGAGCATTAATGAAAGCAGCTCAAATCCCTTTAACTGTGGCGCTGCACTCATAAGAACGCATATCTCCTTTCAGCAGGTGAAGTGCTAGGCTTGGGAAAAGGGCTCTTTGACCATAGCATTGCTACAGCGTGAGCGCTTTATTTATCCAGCCTCACAAAAACCTGCACCTATTGTCGGTAGGCCAGACGGCAGGGAGAAAACATTCATTCAGATTTAGAATGGAACACTGATTTGTTATGCAGGATAATATTAAAAATAGATAGGAATAACCGCATCAAAACAAAAGCATACTGCAGTAACCTTGAGTGAGGCACCATGATATCAAGTTTGTATAGTCCACAAAAAAAGATGATAAAACATTTAGACACTTAATTCTTATTTAACATCTATGAATTTCATTACATCTAATGAAGTATTCTGTACAACTTCTTGTTCATTGTTGCATCCCAATTCGCATACTTATACTATGCCCTAAAAGTATGTACTTTTTTTGTAAAGGAAAAGTATATACTTTTGAGTGTGTAACAGAAGAGTATGCAAGCTTTGGGACACACTACCTCCTCGTTAACAGACCATAATGTTGCTTAGTTACGTGGCCTGTCAATCATCTCAACACATCTTCCACATTTCTTTCATATTTAATTACCTTTCATATTGGAGAAACAGCAGCAGGATAATCTGCCATTCTCAAGTCTTTCATGCAGAGAAAACTCCAAACATGTCCAAACATGTCTTGATATAAGTTCACATTGTTGTTGCAGATGAAATATAACACGGAAAACGGTTTGAACTTGTTCCAGTTGTTTAGATACTGATTAACAGTCATTCAAACAACTTTACCAAAGCCTCTTTACTTGACGGTTGGTCTAGCGAATCCACCATTTTGTAGTTTGCTTACACTTTTTACCTGAGCTTGTAGTTCTAAATAAATTCACAGCCAATACGCAATGTATTGTGGTTTAATGATTTAGGTAACACTTTAGTTTACATACCATTTCCCACTATTAACTATTGGCTTATTACCTGCCTATTAATAAGAGATTGGTTGTTTATTAGTACTTATAAATAGGGCCAGACGGAATCTGCGGATATTTTTGCTATTTCTGCTGAGAATTTTGGTAAAAATCTGCGGATTTCTGCGGAATTATTTTGGGAGTATCATAACTAAAACCTTAATATGTGAAATAAAAAAAAATATTTTAAACTTTTATTTAATGCTTAAAATGCAAATCCAATTAGATCCACTTTATTTGGGAAACAAAGCAGGTCTCTCATATAATATATCTACTAAAGGACAGAAAATATTATTGTACAAATTATATGGTACATAAATCAGATGAACATTTTCAAATTAGTCAATAATATTAATGAAATTAATTTAAAAAGTAAATAAATACAGATTTACACACATTTACTCAAGTAAAAAAAAAACTGAATTACAGATGGGTTAAAAATCTGCAGAAATCTGCGGAATTCTGCGCACACAGATTCCGTGTGGGCCTACTTATAAAGTATGATCTCATTATGGTGGCTTGAAAAGCCAGCATACTGTTATCTATCTTAAACTTATTATTATGGTGGCTTGAAAAGCCAGCATACTGTTATCTATCTTAAACTTATTATTATTCTTCTTCTTCTTCTTCTTCTTCTTATTCTTCTGAGACTAATTTCTAAGTGTATCTCCTCCTAGGCCTTTCAAGCTACATACTTCAAACTTTCGTCAAACCTTCAAACTGGTCTGACTCGGGTTGCTATATCTTTTCTAACTGATCCGACCTTGGGTTTTCCGAAAAACGACCCAGAAAAATCCCAAAAGTCCCATTGACTTAACATTGGGTCAAACTTTGTGAGCTCATAACTCTGCATCAGACTGTCCTACAGACTTCTAACTGGACTCATTTAACTCAGTCTAGCCAGCAGCCAATAACTGATGACTTTTTAACTTACTAGCCACTCCCTAGCAACCACTTACAGCACCCTAGCAACTGTCCCATAGACTTCCATTGTAAAAGACTCCCATTGACTTAACATTGGATCAACCTTTGTGAGCTCATAACTCTGCATCAGACTGTCCTACAGACTAGAGTCTGGCCTCATTCAACTCAGTCTAGCCAGCAGCCAATCACTGATTACCTTTAAACGTACTAGCCACTCCCTAGCAACCAATTTCAGCACCCTAGCAACTGTCCCAGAGACTGTGACTAGCTATTCTAACACACGCTAACAGTTTAAACATCCTACTGACATGCTAATCTTGCTAGAAAGGTGCTAGCAACACGATAGTGACATGCTAGTCATGCTAGTAACATGCTAATTCATGCCAGAATCATGCTAACAACATGCTAATTCATGCTAGAAACAAGCTGACTCATGCTAGAATCATGCTAGTAACATGCTAATTCATGCTAGAAACATGCTAATTCATGCTAGAATCATGCTAGTAACATGCTAATTCATGCTAGAATTATGCTAGTAACATGCTAATTCATGCTAGAATCATGCTAATAACATGCTAATTCATGCTAGAATCATGCTAGTAACATGCTAATTCATGCTAGAATCATGCTAGTAACATGCTAATTCATGCTAGAAACATGCTAGTAACATGCTAATTCATGCTAGAATCATGCTAGTAACATGCTAATTCATGCTAGAAACATGCTAGTAACATGCTAATTCATGCTAGAAACATGCTAGTAACATGCTAATCCATGCTAGAATCATGCTAGTAACATGCTAATTCATGCTAGAATCATGCTAGTAAAATGCTAATTCATGCTAGAATCATGCTAGTAACATGCTAATTCATGCTAGAATCATGCTAGTAACATGCTAATTCATGCTAGAAACATGCTAATTCATGTTAGAATCATGCTAATAACATGCTAATTCATGCTAGAAACATGCTAATTCATGCTAGAATCATGCTAATAACATGCTAATTCATGCTAGAAACATGCTAGTAACATGCTAATTAATGCTAGAAACATGCTAGTAACATGCTAATTCATGCTAGAATCATGCTAGTAACATGCTAATTCATGCTAGAAACATGCTAGTAACATGCTAATTCATGCTAGAAACATGCTAGTAACATGCTAATTCATGCTAGAATCATGCTAGTAACATGCTAATTCATGCTAGAATCATGCTAATAACATGCTAATTCATGCTAGAAACATGCTAGTAACATGCTAATTCATGCTAGAATCATGCTAGTTACATGCTAATCCATGCTAGAATCATGCTAGTAACATGCTAGTTCATGCTAGAATCATGCTAGTAACATGCTAATTCATGCTAGAATCATGCTAGTAACATGCTAATTCATGCTAGAATCATGCTAGTAACATGCTAATTCATGCTAGAAACATGCTAATTCATGCTAGAATCATGCTAGTAACATGCTAATTCATGCTAGAATCATGCTAATAACATGCTAATTCATGCTAGAATCATGCTAATAACATGCTAATTCATGCTAGAAACATGCTAATTCATGCTAGAATCATGCTAATAACATGCTAAATCATGCTAGAAACATGCTAGTAACATGCTAATTCGTGCTAGAAACATGCTAGTAACATGCTAATTCATGCTAGAATCATGCTAATAACATGCTAAATCATGCTAGAAACATGCTAGTAACATGCTAATTCGTGCTAGAAACATGCTAGTAACATGCTAATTCATGCTAGAATCATGCTAGTAACATGCTAATTCATGCTAGAATCATGCTAATAACATGCTAATTCATGCTAGAAACATGCTAATTCATGCTAGAATCATGCTAATAACATGCTAGTAACATGCTAATTAATGCTAGAATCATGCTAGTAACATGCTAATTCATGCTAGAAACATGCTAGTAACATGCTAATTCATGCTAGAATCATGCTAGTAACATGCTAATTCATGCTAGAATCATGCTAATAACATGCTAATTCATGCTAGAAACATGCTAGTAACATGCTAATTCATGCTAGAATCATGCTAGTTACATGCTAATCCATGCTAGAATCATGCTAGTAACATGCTAATTCATGCTAGAATCATGCTAATTCATGCTAGAATCATGCTAGTAACATGCTAATTCATGCTAGAATCATGCTAATAACATGCTAATTCATGCTAGAATCATGCTAGTAACATGCTAATTCATGCTAGAATCATGCTAGTAACATGCTAATTCATGCTAGAAACATGCTAATTCATGCTAGAATCATGCTAGTAACATGCTAATTCATGCTAGAATCATGCTAATAACATGCTAATTCATGCTAGAAACATGCTAATTCATGCTAGAATCATGCTAATAACATGTTAAATCATGCTAGAAACATGCTAGTAACATGCTAATTCGTGCTAGAAACATGCTAGTAACATGCTAATTCATGCTAGAATCATGCTAGTAACATGCTAATTCATGCTAGAATCATGCTAATAACATGCTAATTCATGCTAGAAACATGCTAATTCATGCTAGAATCATGCTAATAACATGCTAGCAACATGCTAATTCATGCTAGAAACATGCTAGTAACATGCTAATTCATGCTAGAATCATGCTAGTAACATGCTAATTCATGCTAGAAACATGCTAGTAACATGCTAACTCATGCTAGAAACATGCTAGAAACATGCTAATTCATGCTAGAATCATGCTAATTCATGCTAGAAACATGCTAGTAACATGCTAATTCGTGCTAGAATCATGCTAGTTACATGCTAATTTATGTTAGAATCATGCTAGTTACTTGCTAATTCATGCTAGTAACATGCTAATTCAGACTCGGCTTTTCAAGCCACCATAAAGTTTGTCCTCAAACTTTAATATCTAGTTCTTCTTCTTCTTCTTCTTCTTCTTCTTCTGAGACTAATTTCTAAGTGTATCTCCTCCTAGGCCTTTCGAGCTACATACTTCAAACTTTCGTCAAACCTTCGAACTGGTCTGACTCGGGTTGCTATATCTTTTCTAACTGATCCGACCTTGGGTTTTCCGAAAAACGACCCAGAAAAAACCCAAAAGTCCCATTGACTTAACATTGGGTCAAACTTTGTGAGCTTATAACTCTGCATCAGACTGTCCTACAGACTTCTAACTGGACTCATTTAACTCAGTCTAGCCAGCAGCCAATAACTGATGACTTTTTTACTTACTAGCCACTCCCTAGCAACCACTTACAGCACCCTAGCAACTGTCCCATAGACTTCCATTGTAAAAGACTCCCATTTACTTAACATTGGATCAACCTTTGTGAGCTCATAACTCTGCATCAGACTGTCCTACAGACTAGAGTCTGGCCTCATTCAACTCAGTCTAGCCAGCAGCCAATCACTGATTACCTTTAAACTTACTAGCCACTCCCTAGCAACCAATTTCAGCACCCTAGCAACTGTCCCAGAGACTGTGACTAGCTATCCTAACACACGCTAACAGTTTTAACATCCTACTGACATGCTAATCTTGCTAGAAAGGTGCTAGCAACACGATAGTGACATGCTAGTCATGCTAGTAACATGCTAATTCATGCTAGAATCATGCTAACAACATGCTAATTAATGCTAGAAACAAGCTGACTCATGCTAGAATCATGCTAGTAACATGCTAGTTTCATGCTAATTAATGCTAGAATCATGCTAACAACATGCTAATTCATGCCAGAAACATGCTAATAACATGCTAATTCATGCTAGAAACATACTAGTAACATGCTAGAATCATGCTAGTAACATGCTAATTCATGCTAGAATCATGCTAATAACATGCTAATTCATGCTAGAAACATGCTAGTAACATGCTAATTCATGCTAGAATCATGCTAGTAACATGCTAATTCATGCTAGAAACATGCTAGTAACATGCTAATTCATGCTAGAATCATGCTAGTAACATGCTAATTCATGCTAGAAACATGCTAGTAACATGCTAACCCATGCTAGAATCATGCTAGTAACATGCTAATTCATGCTAGAATCATGCTAGTAACATGCTAATTCATGCTAGAAACATGCTAGTAACATGCTAATTCATGCTAGAATCATGCTAGTAACATGCTAATTCATGCTAATAACATGCTAATTCATGCTAGAAACATGCTAATTCATGCTAGAATCATGCTAATAACATGCTAATTCATGCTAGAAACATGCTAGTAACATGCTAATTAATGCTAGAAACATGCTAGTAACATGCTAATTCATGCTAGAATCATGCTAGTAACATGCTAATTCATGCTAGAAACATGCTAGTAACATGCTAATTCATGCTAGAATCATGCTAGTAACATGCTAATTCATGCTAGAATCATGCTAATAACATGCTAATTCATGCTAGTAACATGCTAATTCATGCTAGAATCATGCTAGTTACATGCTAATCCATGCTAGAATCATGCTAGTTACATGCTAATTCCTGCTAGAATCATGCTAGTAACATGCTAATTCATGCTAGAATCATGCTAGTAACATGCTAATTCATGCTAGAATCATGCTAATAACATGCTAATTCATGCTAGAATCATGCTAGTAACATGCTAATTCATGCTAGAATCATGCTAGTAACATGCTAATTCATGCTAGAAACATGCTAATTCATGCTCAAATCATGCTAGTAACATGCTAATTCATGCTAGAATCATGCTAGTAACATGCTAATTCATGCTAGAATCATGCTAGTAACATGCTAATTCATGCTAGAAACATGCTAATTCATGCTCGAATCATGCTAGTAATATGCTAATTCATGCTAGAATCATGCTAATAACATGCTAATTCATGCTAGAAACATGCTAATTCATGCTAGAAACATGCTAGTAACATGCTAATTCATGCTAGAATCATGCTAGTAACATGCTAATTCATGCTAGAATCATGCTAATAACATGCTAATTCATGCTAGAAATATGCTAATTCATGCTAGAATCATGCTAATAACATGCTAATTCATGCTAGAAACATGCTAGTAACATGCTAATTAATGCTAGAAACATGCTAGTAACATGCTAATTCATGCTAGAATCATGCTAGTAACATGCTAATTCATGCTAGAATCATGCTAATAACATGCTAATTCATGCTAGAAACATGCTAATTCATGCTAGAATCATGCTAGTTACATGCTAATCCATGCTAGAATCATGCTAGTTACATGCTAATTCCTGCTAGAATCATGCTAGTAACATGCTAATTCATGCTAGAAACATGCTAGTAACATGCTAATTCATGCTAGAATCATGCTAATAACATGCTAATTCATGCTAGAATCATGCTAGTAACATGCTAATTCATGCTAGAATCATGCTAGTAACATGCTAATTCATGCTAGAAACATGCTAATTCATGCTCGAATCATGCTAGTAACATGCTAATTCATGCTAGAATCATGCTAATAACATGCTAATTCATGCTAGAAACATGCTAATTCATGCTAGAATCATGCTAATAACATGCTAAATCATGCTAGAAACATGCTAGTAACATGCTAATTCGTGCTAGAAACATGCTAGTAACATGCTAATTCATGCTAGAATCATGCTAGTAACATGCTAATTCATGCTAGAATCATGCTAATAACATGCTAATTCATGCTAGAAACATGCTAATTCATGCTAGAATCATGCTAATAACATGTTAGTAACATGCTAATTCATGCTAGAAACATGCTAGTAACATGCTAATTCATGCTAGAATCATGCTAATAACATGCTAATTCATGCTAGAAACATGCTAGTAACATGCTAAATCATGCTAGAAACATGCTAGTAACATGCTAATTCATGCTAGAATCGTGCTAATTCATGCTAGAAACATGCTAGTAACGTGCTAATTCATGCTAGAATCATGCTAGTTACATGCTAATTTATGTTAGAATCATGCTAGTTACTTGCTAATTCATGCTAGTAACATGCTAATTCAGACTCGGCTTTTCAAGCCACCATAAAGTTTGTCCTCAAACTTTAATATCTAGTTATACATACCTAATCCAACCCAATACCTAAACCCAACTACTAGCTAACTATTAATAAGCAGCAAATTGGTGGTTTATTGAGCTAGTATGTTAATAGCAAGGTACCTAATATAAATTGTGATCATGATTAAAAATGCAAGGTCCCATGCAGTAACCTTTAAATTCCAAGACAAAAATCCATCAATAACAGAACACCGCACATGAATATTTTCAAGGTGTAATCATTTAAAATAAAATAAATTCACCCAAAAATCTAAATTTCCAGTTTATTTGCTCACACTCAGGCAATTAAAGATGTGGGTACTTTTTTCTTCAGTAAAACAGCAAATAACATTTTCAGCTAGAAAGGTTTTCCTCTTGTATCTCTGGAAATCAGTGGGTGCCATCACTTTGAGAATTAAAACAAACAAACAAAAAGAAACACATTTAAAACAAATCATAATTACTACCAGTGGCTCCTGAAGATGCACGGAGCGGTCTTGTGAAACAAAAAGATCGCTTGGGTCTACAAACTGAACATTATTTATTTACAATTGTATTACTTGTCCTCAGCCTGGGCAAAGCAGGTACATAATGACGTATTCACTCCATCTAAAGATCTTTACGATATTACTGAAGAAAAGAAGTTGCCTACAGTGATTGACGCTGAGTAAATTAACAGGAAATTTTCATGAGCTATCCCTGTAAGTCAAGCAGGATTTTGATAAAAAATAACATGTTTATCTTTTCAGAAAATATTATATGGCATTGTATCATTGGTGAATAAACATATAATAAACAAATAAAATAAATGTTGCAGTTAAAAATAAAAGTTATACATCATAAGAAAATAAACCATGCATTTAATTTGGATACATCAATCAAATTATCCATTTGTCCATACATCAAGTGTGAAATAAGTCTTTGAGTATTTCTGACGCTTATTGTTTAATGATAGATAGATAGATAGATAGATAGATAGATAGATAGATAGATAGATAGATAGATAGATAGATAGATAGATAGATAGATAGATAGATAGATAGATAGATAGATAGATAGATAGATAGATAGATAGATAGATAGATAGATAGATAGATAGATAGATAGATAGATAGATAGATAGATAGATAGATAGATAGATAGATAGATAGATAGATAGATAGATAGATAGATAGAAAACAAGCTCTATTGGTTTTAAAACCTCCTACACTGCATCTCAAAATGGACAGAAAACACAATCACACCCACACAGCACTACAAACAGATGTTCTTCAGGGATGTGAAATCATCTTCCCTCACAAGCTGTGCCTCCGTGCTCTTAGTTGAACTTTGTTGGAAAGCACCATGCACTGACCTTTTCTCAACCGATATCTCTTACTGGATGGCTTTCTAAACCACAAAATGATCGCAGAAATGACCCTGTTAGCCCTGAGGATTCCTACACTTGGCCTGAGGTTTGATAGTTTGTTTACATTTCTTTACCTCCACTGCAAAATGTACCTTCATAAATAGTAGCAATGCTATACTAGTATATAAGGCTTCTGATGAATGTTTAATGAATGTTCCAGTGACAGCAATATACATAAGTTTGTGCCAGCTGGGCATATTAAAATATGCAATAACATACCTGTTTGCTGGTTAATACTGGTGGCTTGTAGAAGTAAAAAAAAAATTTTAAATAAATAAAAAATTGAATTTGAGAGACAAAACATTGTCCAGGTCCAGGATTAAATGTCAGGGTAATTATCACAAAATGATATGTTCTGCAGACTTTTGTTAGGTCAATCAAAAATAACTTTTAATTTATCATTAACAATTTAGCCTATATGCAAAACAATAACTGCAAGGAAATATATACAGGGCTTGACATAAACTTTTTTGATCACCAGACACTGGCTAGTAGTTTTCCAACATTACTAGCCACTCGCCATTTTCACTAGCCACAATTTTGTTGTTGGGAAAATATATTTTATATGCATAAATTTGACTTTGGCCTGCTAAAATTACTTGATTTTAGACATTGTGTTATGTCCACATGCCTCCTCATTCATTTCACTGAGCAAATGGGTTGTGGCGTCATAGTGTCGCATTGCAATTTGTTTTTATTTCCTAGGACTTTTCAGGGCTCAACACTGAGTATTTACCAAATGTATCTCTGACCACACCAAAAATAAATCAATAATTATTTCTTAGCCACAAATGTTAAATATTGTCAAAACAAAACAATTACAATTTAAAAAATAATTATTGCCATGTATCTAAAACTATGTACAGTAGCCTGGTCTGTCCAAGCTAAAGGTCTCTCAAAACACTAGTTAACTACAAATTAATCTCCTATTAAAGCAATGTTACTGTAAAAATGATAATTAAACCATATTAACAAAAATAACTGTAAGCAAAAGAAAGCAGGTGAAAAATATAACGTGTGTGATAATGGAAGGTCGATCACGTGCACACGGGTAACGTTAGGCCCATAATCTGTTCTGTTCAAAGAATAGTTAAAGGGCACATAGTTTACCCCTTTTTTAAGATTTAATATTAATATTATGGTTCTTCTGAGTGTGCCAGTTTAGGTTCAATTCAAAACACAATTCAGATTGTTTTATTATAATGTGTTAAAAAGTGTCATTTTGGAGGCGTGTACACAGGCAGCTGTTTTAGAGGTGTGTTGCTTTACATGAAAATTAGTTTCGACTTCCCGCCCAACGTAACAAGGGGGCGGAGCCAAGATCTCCCCCACTCTGTGTTTAGCAACAGACAGGCAGACAGAAGCAACATGAGTGAGAGGACCACCATTCAGCTGTACATGTACGAGTCGGACACAGACCAAGCAGAGAGCACAAAATCATTTGTGTCTTTGAATAGTTTTACAGCCAACTACGTCTGTCCAAACTGCTTGAAAATTAGATTTTTTACCATAGGTGCCCTTTTAAACAAAACCGGCAGCTGCTGCTGCTTACAAAAAGACATATTTTAAAAACATCCGAAGATTTTGGAAGCCGCAGGATTGTGGGTGCACGAGCATCACATTTCGTCCAGTCTATTTCAAAGAGAACCGATCGCAGCAGTTGTGTTTCCAGGCACAGTTGCCTTGCGCCAGGTAAAGGGAGCTTGCATGCTTTTTAAACGGTCGCGCGCATCTCATCACCTGTGCGTGCAAGTGATCATCCTCTCATTCGGTATTCACCTGCTTTCTTTTGCTCGCGTGAATGCAATTTTTGTCGGTCATGCTGCTTCTCGATTCTAAGATCACATTTGCATCTTTATTGTCAAACCCTGCTTTTAAGAAAAGTACAATTTAAAAATGATCTTCAACCAGCCAAAGTGGCTAGTAAAAGTGTCTGTCTAACCCGCCACAGCTGAAATCTACCCGCATTTGGCGGGTGTTAATGTAAAGCCCTGAATATATATGTAAGAAAAATATATAAAATCCAAAAATGAATGCTAATCAACAAACAAACAGATCATTAAAGCAGCCACTTTGACTTAACAGAATATAGACACTACACGGGATCCAAAGTACAAAGAAAAAATAACAAGATCATGAATATGTCTAAACTCAAAGATCTGAATGCAAGTCAATCATCTTCAGTAAACAGATCCTCTTTCAAACAAGTGTTTGTGTGTAATTAGAGTTTTCTAAAGCCCATATGGACATAAACATCACTAACTATTGCAGACTTCTCCAGAACATGCTTCTCCAGAACATGCAAGCATCCATTATAAAACACAGGCCAGACATATGATCCATTTGAAAATTTGAATTAAAAAACAACAAAAACAAAACAATGTACATGGATTGTTTGTGCATTAATTCATTAACTAATGACAACAGATTAATTTTGACAACACATCCTACTTGGAGCAAATTATCTACACACAGTGCCAAAAGGAATCTATGATGGTCATGTGATACAGTGGCCATGATGTAGCTTTCTGAAAATGGTTTACAAATAGTATATAGGAGTTGTAGAACAATGTCAATGTTTTTTACAAGTATAAATCCCGTAATTATAAAACTTGTAATTGTAAACAGCTTTAAGTACTAATCCTGAGGAAATAAAATATGTCTATCTTGGCTTCAATTGTTTGATGCTGATTGGCTAAATTGTGTATTCTATAATAAAATGTTTCACAGTGATTGGCTAAACTGCTACTTAGCCCAGCCAACTGTGGCTAATTGCACAATTATAAACAGAGAGCAGTAAGACTTTACTTGAAGCAGTGCTCATAAGAATGTCATGACCCCTTTATAATAATGACATGACAGATGCCATGAATATGAATGAGGTTTTATGCATGCTTATGACAACTCTCATTAGGTGTCATTTGTTCAGTTGTGTCATTTTATATGAAGATGACATTACTTGAGATATTTCTGACAACTTGACATAAGTAAATACATCCTAACCCATTTTTGACATGACAACTTGACCTGTCAGTATCTTTGTCAGGACAACGTGACATTATCAAGACAACATAATTTGTCATAAACATGATTGTAATTAGTTGTGTCATGAATTGAACAAAGTGGTACAAATTGAATTTGTCATTCAAATGTCATTAATTGCCAATGAATGACCCTGTATTAAAACTTATTTGAGAGTGTATTGATACTTTTAATGATTTATTTAAGTGGTCAGAAATTTATTTATGACACATAAAATGGCCTCTTGGCAATCATGTTTATGACAGATTTATTTCCTGGTAATGTCCAATTTTCATGACATATAGAAATACAGCTTATGATGTTTTGTTGTACATCAGGTTGTCAAAAAGACAACTCAAACAACACCATATTTACATTTACAATGACAAAACCAGTGTTGCCAACTATTTTCAATGAAAAGGCTCTAAGCTTTGCCCAAAAAGTCACTAAATGTATCTAATTTATGCCATATGTCAATTTCCATATTACTGACGTCATCACGTCCAACCGTTTCTGTTTGTTTAACAGCCTATGGTTAATAAAGGGGTATTTATATTTGCACTACGCTTTATGTATGCATGTCGATTTACCTAAATTTATTGCTGTTTGAATACAATATATCAGTATAGATGTGTAGTGAATTTGCAGTAATCTCTGACGTAATAAACTCAGACAATTTCCGAAACTGTCACTAAAACATCTGTGATTGTGAACAAGAAAAGATTAAATGGGTAAATTAAATTGTTAAATTTGAAACAAAGGAGAAGCAGATCGGTTTGACTGTACAAGGGAAATACCTCACACTCGCGGTGCTAAATCATTTCCAGTTGGTACGCAGAGGGTTAACCCTAACCCTCATAGAGAAGAGTAGGAACGGTACAATACGGACACTTGAGAATCCATTAAAAAAAAATCCCCAGTAACACCAAAAAAGTCGCTAGATTTGTTGCTAGTTGCTTTTTTGAAAAATTGTTGCAATGACAGCAATGTTGGAACATCGCTGACAGTTTCTCACTGTTTGCAGGTGATTTGTTTTATAAGAGTAAAGTATTTTATATTTAAGCAGGTGTAGACCTTACTATCAAACAACAGTTTTCCTCCATTTCACAATTTACAAAGCTGCTATATAGATTTCCAAGTGAGTTATGACAAGTGTTTATATGCTAATCTAAGACTAAAATGATCTCCACCTGTAAATATGAGTGATTACATTTGTAGCTTTTTTATATAATGCCTTTTTTTAAATGGTAAGACTTATGATACAGTGGCAAGACGGGTTGAATTGTGATGGAAGTCATATAAAAGCACAGCATGATGAAAAGTAATATTGATTGGGGGCAGAGGTGAGACTCACACCAGACAGAAGTGTGAAATGCTTGCAGGATGGAGAGAATCATGAATGAGCAGTTTGCAGAAAGTCAGAAATGAGGCGGTAAAGTGAATGGGAGATGTGGGTGGATTTTGGGAGTCAAATCTGCTCAAATTCACATGACAAGATACTAGATAAAGCTTCAGTTTTAAAGTCGGCATAAAACAGTCGTCTTTTCCTCACAATTTAAAATGTATACATATTCACGTGAATAATGGCATATATGAAAGTGTGGGAAGCAAAACATGATGGGATTTGGAAGTTGACCGGATTGCTGTTGTCTACTAATTGTTATAATTATTTCAGTACTCTAAGCATTTACAGAAGCATTTAAGGTGGAGGAAAAGGTTAAACCTTACATGATTGATCATGTTTACAACAGTTCATTCAGAGGGTCTGGTTTTGTAAAACTACCATGTTCCTCACCCTTCAATTCACAGCTTGATTAGCTCAACTGTTCCATTATGTTAATTAAAAACTGGCTCGACGTGACACTGTGTTATTTGATACATGATAGTAACAGCAATCAATCCAGCAACATGTTTATCCTCATCAGAGTCCGCCAATGGAAATTTTCACTGGAGCTGTGTCCATTTATGGGCACAATTAGTTGCTAAATCTCCCTAGATGAGATGCTTTTGCTGTTTGGATGTGACAGATAGCAATAAACAACAAATAAAGGTCTATTTTTTTCCCAGCGAATTGATTTTTTGGTTCAATAAATGGCATCCACTTACCAGCTACTGATGTTGTATAAAGAGGATTACGCTCCACACACATATTCTGATATATCCCTTAGTCTCACAAGATTTCCCACTCGACATTTAAACAGGCCTCCTACATTTCCTAACAGACAATTTTGGCGAATAAAAGTTCTTGCTTAGGAGAGAGCTAAAATTTGATTAAAACCGTTTGATTAATTACTATACATGTATTAGTGTACAAATGTAGCGCTCAGCAGCACACTTAATAAACACGTTTCCCATTTGGCATCTGATTAACTTAATGCAGGTTGCAAATGGCTTCACCATGTTTCTCATTACCTCATAAACTGAGTAAATCAGAGGTAGATTAGCATGGCACATGTGGCGGATGCTGTTTTTTCGGATTAAAGAACGCCGTATCCAGAGTTCTCCAGCATGTGCAAGATTTTAGGAGTCCATTCACTGCGGGTTAAATCAAACAGCAGAACGAATGGATTCACCCGGCAACAGTGCTGGTTAGTCTAAGAAGGGATTATATAAAAGTGTACTACTGTCAAAAACATGATACTTCTTCCTACCAAATCCCACAAGTGCTCCGCTTCCGCTAAATCGCCAAAAACAACTCGGGGTAGGTCGACCTAGTGCAGTTTCACAAACACCAAAAATGCCAGTTTCTTATTTAATATTTGCATGTTGCTTGGGGGAATAATTGCAGTGGATTTAGAAAATAAATTATGCAAAGCATGTCCTTCAGTTATGTTTGCTGTTTCCATTAACTAAGTATGTTTTACAGTTCATGTTCTGATGGGCTGTTTAAGATGTCAAGCCATATGCTTTCTCAAGCAGAATGGCGGTTTGATTATTTTAACGAAAATGGCATGTCAGGGTTTTTTAAACTAATAAATCACTGCGCATTAATTAAAAATAAATAAAAATTGTTTAATTTGACTTGCAAAATCTATGCAAATGTGCTGTAGCTAACCGTTTTCTATGCATATATCATTTTTTCTGAGCTACAATATTTGCAGATGCTCTTATTTGGAGGCAAAGGGTTTGATTTCTTCACTATCATCATGAAAATATGATAAGAGCTCAGTATTTTCTAAATCCCAGTGATTGTACATCCACCATAGATTCTCTCCACTGTTCAGACAACTTAACGCCATTCAACATTTTGAGGCTTGATGACACGGACAAAAATGTTATGCATAATAGAACATAACATTCTAGAACACAACATAATTACACAATAATTCTAACACAAGAACACAATAAAATTACACATATCAGCTCATATCGGTTAAAAAGCAGATTTTTGCTCCAGAGTAAAAGTTATAGAGGCTTTCTATAATCACTGTTTGAAAAACACCACTACATTAAGTATAAACACATCCACACAAATGTTATACCTCAACAACCACAATGGTCACTCTTTATTTTAAGATCTTATTTTAAGATTCTCCTTCTTAATAAACCGCTACTTATGACTTACGCAACATTAAACTTCTAATTTGCTGTGTATTAATAGTTATTAAGATAGTGGTTAGGTTTAGGTATTGAGTTGGATTAGGGATATAGAATAAGATAATGCAGAATATGTACTTTATAAGTACAAATAAACAGCCAATATCTTAATAATAGGCAGGCAATAAGTCACAAGTTTGTAAAAATTGCTACTTAAGCTAAAGTGTTACTGTACATCTCTCAATCATGATGCAAAACCATGGTGTGGGTACTAATTAATTAAGAAAAGTCCACACTGTAAAAAATTAAATAAATATTCCTAGAACTAGTTCTAGCTGGTTAAAAATATCTGAAGTTGAACAGATTTGGACTTATCTTGACTAGGACAGGGTGTGTTCTAATCGAATCTTAACTTTAAAAAACTTAGCTCATCATCTTTACCATTTCAAAGTCATACATAGACCATACATAACTCCTTAAAAGAGGTCTAAAATGAAACTGCAGTCGAACTACAACTGTCATATCTGTAACACTGTATCTTAAAGGTGCTGTATGTATGTTTTTGACTCTTCTAAAGCATAAAAATATGTTTGCAGATATTTAAGAAACATGCCAAGTGAACATTCTTGTTTATCTGAAAAACAATGCTGAAGTCAGATATTCTGCTTTGAAAACGTGTTTTCCGTGCCAGAACGCTGTCTTTGTTTTGGTAATTTTCACCTGCGCAATGTCAGTTTAGCCAATTATATTTCAGCACCTCGGGTTGACATGGTGGAAAACAGTGTGTTTCATTGATTCAGTCAGAAAGGCTCTCAAAGCATGTGTCCGTGACCAAAATGCGACCTCCAGTGGACAGTAGCAGCCCTGAAATGATTCAGTGCCACATGAGGTTATTAATTAGCAAATAATATAAATATAACCATCGTGAACATGAGGTGAGCAGGTTACATTGTAACCCCATGTATTAACAACATGCTACGTGACGAGATTTGCAGTGATAAGCAATTTGGCTGTTTGCACCAGACGAAACACCACATAAATTTAAATACAGCCATTCAGAAGCACAGAATATGCACTCACTCACAAAATGGTAAGGTTTATAATCTATTAAATACATAATAACCTTTAACATTATTTAATGTACATGCTGAATCACGTGTTTAGTTCTAAAGTTCAATTTCAAACAGTTTATTTTATTTTCAAGATCTGAGCTGAACTATCTGCTGTTGCTTTCAGTATATGGCAATAAATGTCTTGTAAAATGGCATTCAAACTAACATTGTTAGCATTTAACACTGAATAAAACACATGAAGTTTACCTGAGGTGATCATTATCATAGTTTTTTGTTGATCACCTGTGAGAAATAGAAGCCGTTTCTAATATATCAATTCGAGATGTTGGTTAGGACAAAAACTCCTTTTAACATGGAAAATAAAACTGTCAAATAATTTTTTTTTTCCCCGGCTTTAAACTAGATCACTCAGGCATTTGAGTTTTTCACTTAACTGAAGTGCTTCCCTGCATGCTAGTAAGCTTAAACTTGCATTGTGCTACTGTTGTGCGCAATGTGTGTGAACAGCTAAGCAGTCCTTAGTCCTTAGTTACTAGCAATGCAACGAATCACCTGACTCACGATTCGATACAATTCACGATACTAATCTCACGATACGATTTAGTCACAGTTTTTTTTTTTCGAAATTATTATATAGCCCTTTCATTTCTTTTTTCTTAAATGCTGCACACGTTTTGCAAAATAATACATTTTCTGCCATAGCTAAATTGCCATTTTAAAAAACAAATATTAAAAAAGGAATAATACAAACTAAATATAAAATAATATAATATAACTAATATAAAAATATATATATATATGATGACCATGCTGGAATTGTACATTTTAGAAAAGAAATATCAGCATATTGATGTTTTATTAATATTACTTGTTTAATTAGTATCTGTGTGAGACACGTAAGAGGAGATAATCTTGAACATTTTTAAAGCAAATTCTAAAAACTAATTTAAAAAAGGAGAGTTTTCAACCGGCTCACGGTGAATCATTGCATCCATATTAGTTATATGTTGAAGCATTAACATTATATCCTAACATTTAACAAACATGTTATCTTTCAATCAAGGGAGAACTAACGGAGATCTTCCAAGATTTTTAAAAAATTTACTTTTGTGCGGTCAACAGAGAAAATAATCTAAAACAGCTTAGTGACAAGTGAAGGTTGAGGTAAATGATGGCAGAATCTTTAGTTTCGGGTGAACTATCCCTATAATTTCACACATCACCACTTGCCATATACACTTTCCCTTGTCAATCGATATGTAACAGACACCCAACTAAACTGGCTTCAGGAAACAGTCACTCTAGAGCATCTTAGAAAAGTCCAGAAACTTTTGCATAAGGGACTGTGAAAACTTCTGGAAAGTTGCTGTCAGGTATTTGTTGTTGAGCAAGGGAAGGGAACGGACAGAGTTGAGCTGAGGCAGGCAGATGATTTCTAGAGAAATGCATTGTTTGAAGTTCCTGTCAGGAGCTCTACTGACCTGTAGTCTCTCTGTGTTTCCCATTGGGCCCAGGCTGACAGTTAGGTCCTTGCTTGGGGACGTCAGCTCTTCAGCAAGGTCCAAAGCTGGACACTGTAGATGTTTCCAAAGGGCTCTGTGGGTGTGCAGTCAGTTCCTAGTGGTGTAGGACAGCTCCATAACACCTCTGACAACATCTCCACACCCACTCACATGCGCACTTAAACAGCAAAAGAACATTCATACAAACACTCAATATTTGACAGGCTGATGCCATTGGAGAACATCCGTGAAGTTACACAAAGAACTGTTTTCTATAGGTTTTTGAAAATCAATTCTACTGCTGTATATCTGGGTGATATAAAAGAATCAGTATGGGTTTTATTTTTCCCGATAGGTGCAGTTTACTTGACAATAAATATTCCCAGACTGAATAGTTTTGGCATGTTTATTTCATCTGGGTCCCCCTTTATATTACATGTCGCTTAAACCTAGGGCCAGATGGAATCTGTGCATGTTTTTTGCTATTTCTGCTGAGAATTTTGGTAAAAATCTGCGGATTTCTGCGGAATTATTTTGGGAGTATCATAACTAAAACCCTAATATGTGAAATAAAAAAAAATATTTTTTTACTTTTATTTAATGTTTAAAATGCAAATCTTATTAGATACACTTTATTTGGTAAACAAAGCAGGTCTCTTGTGTGTTGTCAGGTGTGTTGTTCCATGTGTGTAGTGACACCAGTATTACACAAGTAAGTACTATGTACCAGTGTGTACATACACTGTAGTTACATACTACTTACATATCTAGTTACCATGTAAGTTCACAGGTATCAGCGAAACTTAAGTGGATATATCTAGTAGTATATCAAACTAAATTACGCAGTCAAATCCATGTTTCTTTCTTTATTTAATTATTTGATCTTTTTAACCAACGGATCACATATCTGCACACAAAAGGAACTATTATATTTAGCAAAACAAACATTTTTTATTTTATTTTTTTACTTAGCACACTATCAAAAAACGATAATATGCCATGAATTCAGTAATATCCTTCTGTGAAATGGCATTAAAATCATTTCACAGTTCAAGGCAAAAATTAAATATTAAATTGCCTTAATATTTGTTTTAAATATTTATATTTGGAATTTTTGCTTGTATTTGACAGGACTGTAGGCTGACAGAAGGTGAAGTGGAAGAAATTTGGGGAGGGGGTTGGGTAGGATTGGGAAAGGTCCACAAACCGGGATTCAAACATAGGTGCCGGGAGCGGTTCGGCACCTATGTTTTGGTGCATTAACCACTGGGCTATTATGCCGACAGCATTGGGCATCTATGAAATAAAATTGTTGTTATTTGCATTTTAATCTCTGTGAACCGGAAGTTACTGAGACTTTATCAGAATGTTGACAAAATTAAAATGGAATACTGAGTAGGAGCAGTGCTTAATTTGTAAATGAATAATTTCCGCAACAAAACCAAAAAATAAGTTACCGTAATTGACGTCCACCACACAATTTCAGTTTGCCCGGAACATGATGATACTAAGTGGTTATTGCGCAAAAATAGATCATCAAATTTCTAAACGGTCTTTATTTTGTATATTTTATTTCTATATTTTCATAAAACGGTAACATTATGGGTCAGTCATGAATGAAAACAAACATGTAGCTACAAATATAAATAGTATGAAACATCACTGTCGGTTTACTAACACCATTGACATTTATTTAACTGAATGAAAAAAAATTGTTAAAAGACTCACTCTTTCTAATCTTCGAGAAGAGCCCGCAGTTATCTCTTCCGTCATGTTGTCTGGCTGACTTCAGACCACTTTGCTTCTGTCTCCTGCTATCCTAATCCAGGGGCGCATGCAGTTTCATCATCTCGAGATCTCTTTTGATCAGGCTCATTATCAGATTTACGTGTGGTTTTAAAAAATAAAAAAATATGCTTGACAGCCTCTTTGCCGTTTTGAAAATACAAACATTACTGCTTATCACCAAGGCTGTGCAAAATCACTAACCAATGAGAGTGAATGTAAATGTAAGAAAGATGATTGGCTGAAAATATTGTTGAGGGCCAATAGTCAAACGTGACTTTTGCTTTAACTTGCGCATAGTGTCTACCATCACTTGTGCACACACATATAATCCACACAGACTTCGCCTGCACTCATTAACATTCTCTCTCTCACGCACACACAAATACATACACACACACAGACATTCACCATGCACAAGACGCCGGATCAATTAAAATAAATACCGAAACGCAAATCATGAATATCTGACATTTTTCAGATTAAGCACTGAGTAGGAGGAATTTTCACATCATGCTCTCACAGCAAACTAATGGTCAGAGGGGCACAGTTAAGAGTGTTAATATAAAGTTGCTATGGAAGCCCTCAGGTTAATGTCAACAGAGGGACTGCCACTTCAAAGATGGAAACAAATCATCAGATTTGGATTGAAGATTACTAAAACAAACCTTTTTTCAGTGGATTAACTTGCACAGATTAATTATTCACCTAAAGAATAACAATGTGAACGAGCAAATTAAGGTGGACTTTAAAACGGCAACTAAACGAACCTGCATACATTTAGACAAACATACGGTCAATTATGAAGATGCTTTATCACATAGTGACACTCCCACCAACTGCTGGCAAACCTTGTTCTGCACAACTGCATGTATTTTCTGCCTTGATAAGCAGCTGTCATTAAATCTGGCAGGTGGCCCAGACGAAATGAGGATAGATTTGTGTGGTGCGGCGTGTGCAAAATGAGTTTTCGGCTTGGAGAAAAAATACTGTCATTGTCATCAGCGACGGTATTAGAAGTGTCACTTTCTGACTGCCTGCCACTTAGGCCTGTAGGTAGCCTGAGCACTTCCCGGCTCTCCTTCAGCTGACAAATGTGAGAGACAATGGCAGTTCATCTTGTGTGCCGCCTGATCTATGTGCTCGTGTAAAGAAAAAAGGATCAAATCCGCATGGGGTAATTCGAGTAGGGTGAGAGGGGTTTCAATTCAGGTCACATTCCTCACTGAGATCACCCACTGAGCACCTCTAAATAATGTCATTTGGAGGGACCACACACTCACACACATAGATAAAGAGACATTACTATTCTGTGGCACTATTCACCACACGCTTTAGACAACAGACCACGGCCCTGATACAAAGAATCTGACCAGGAGCGCTGCGGTCGTAGATTGAATTATCTTGAAATAAGCGAACGACAAAAATGAATCTTATCTTTGAAGAAATCCAATATTGTGCTCTAAACATCTGCGCTGCAAGGATCCATAAGCTTTATGTCATCCAGTATCTTAATACGGAGAGACGGCGATTTTCTTGATAGCTCTGTGTTGGTGGGATATTATGTCCGATTTTCAGAAAAGTAGATGAATGTATTGACAGATCGTAGTGTTTCTGTTTGTGTGTAAAGCAGATACAGTTTTAGTGCAGCGTAGACAAAGAGTAATTAGTTACTAGTTACTTCTCACAAATAGTAACTGAGTTAAAAACTGAGTTAAATAATAATAAAATTAACCAAGGCTACGTTCACACTACAGCCAAATGTGGCTCGAATCTGATTCTTTTGCCCACATGTGACTCAGGTAATGACAGTGTGAACAGCCCAAACCGCATGGAATCTGATCTTTTCAGGTCAGATCTGTGCCACTTTCATATGTAGTCTTAAATCAGACACAGATCTGATGTTTTGCAATGCGACCGCAGTGTGAACGGTTACGTCAGATTTCATGTGACTTTTACATAATCTTCGAGCGACATGCGTCATCATTCTGTGCTGCAAACATCCTCTACTTCTCAGCAGCATAGTAGAATGGCACACATGGCAGTTGCTTTACCACAGAATGGTTGGTCGTTCATTTTCAAAAAGATTTTGGAGGCAAAACTGGTGCTTGTTAACGGTTGAGGCAGGGGTTGATCGTGAATGTGAAGAGCATCGTGCGTGTTGCGGATAGGGGATCCATGTGCAAACGTGGGAGAACTTTCTCTCCGAGAGAAAAAAGGGCAGGTGCTCGAGCACCCAAACCCCCCTTCTGTACTGATTAGAACGTAGTAAAATGAAATAACTCTGCAAACGGAGATAAAGCAACTCCGCCTTCACAGTTCAGTCTGCGGCTGCTCATTAACCCTTGATGAGTTCACTACACTGGTGGTCAAACAAACGTGCAGAGCGGTCGTCATAAATCACAAATAAACAGTGTTTTCAATCACAAGTGACTTATTTTAGATTTCAAATGCCGAAATATATTAGTAGCAGAACAATCATTTACAGTTCATGAAATACACCACGGTTGTCTGAAAAGGGAAATATCATAAAAGCATGATTTGACATCACATGTGCATAATTAGACATTTTGTGCTGTCCGTAACTGTATTTTTGCGCATGCGGGTCAGTTTAGGACCATGATCTGTTCACACTGCATATCTGATATTGGCCACATTTATGAGAGCAGTGCGAACAGCCATGCACAAAAAATCAGATCTGAGAAAAAAAAAATCTGATTTGAGCACTAAGCTTGGCAGTGTAAACGTAGCCTATCTACCAAGGAAAGTAACTATTGAGTTCCTTAAAATTAAATATAATTTGTCTAATAATGACTATAAAATAAATATAATACATTGTACACTAACCCACACTATTTTAATGCTGTTGTGGCACAATGTGAGAGACAGCCATCAAATTCAACATATCAATATACAGTTAAAGTCAGAATTATTAGCCCCCCTGAATTATTAGCCCCCCTGTTTATTTTTTTTCCCATATTTCTATTTAACGGGGAGAGATTTTTTTTTTTCAACACATTTCTAAACATAACAGTTTTAAGGTCACACTTTACAATAAGGTTCATTAGTTAATGTTAATTATTGCATTTACTAACATGGACTAATATGGACTATTTACTATTTGTTCAATACATTTACTATCTGTTGTTTACAAATACAGTATTTGTTCATGTTAGTTAACGTTAGTCAATGAAAATTCGGTTGTTTATTGTTAGTTTGTTAACTCGCATGGACTTAGATGTTAATAATGCATTAGTAAATGTTCTATTATGATTAATAAATTCTGTCCAAGTGTTGTTCATGATTAGTTCATGTTAGTAAATGTATTAACTAATGAACCTTATTGTAAAGTGTAACCAGTTTTAATAACTCATTTCTAATAACTGATTTCTTTTATCTTTGCCATGATGACAGTAAATAATATTTTACTAGATATTTTTCAAGACACTTTCATACAGTTTAAAGTGACATTTAAAGGCTCAACTAGGTTAATTACTGTAGGTTAACTAGGCAGGTAAGGGTAATTATAGGCAAGTTATTGTTTAATGATGGTTTGTTCTGTATAAAAAATAGCTTAAAGAGGCTAATAATGTTGACCTTAAAATGGTTCATAAATGGTTCTAATAATTCTAATAATTCTGACTTCAACTGTAAATATTAACATTCTTGCCTTTCACGACAATGAGGAAAAAGTAGTGCTTATGTTTCCAGTTTGCAAAATCTACCTTTGAACTTGTTGGATTTGCCATTGTTCTGACTCCTGGTAGTTGATGTGCACGACCGACTACGTGTGCTTGTGTGTGAACACCCGCACTACTCTGCCTCTTAATGGCAAACGATGGACATGTACTCTATCTAAGCCAATCATCACGTTTTCAGTTACACCACATTCACAAACACCAATCATCATCGCTGGCTGGTTATGTGTCCCACCCCAGCCCCAAACACACACCCCAGAGAAAGAAAGGTCCTATGGCTGAGAGAGATGCTGCTCACATGAAAACCACTTCAGTGTTTTCAATTACACCACCTGACAAAAGTCTTGTTGCCCATCAATATTTTAGGAACAACAAATAATAACTTGAATTCTAATTAATCATTTGGTATCAGAAGTGGCTAATATGAAAGGCAAAGGCCTCTAGATTACACTTATTTTACTAAAACATTACATATGACCATGTCTTGATTTTTATTCAATTAGGACAGTAAAGTCTGACTTTGATTAGACAAAAGTCTTGTCACCTAATAGAAATAATGTACAGTATAGAATATAAAGTCAAGGTGCAGTGGAAAAAGAATTATTATTGTCTATGACTCCCATGAGCTTGGACGACTGCATCCATACATCTCTGCAATGACACAAATAACTTATTAATAAAGTCATCTGGAATGGCAAAGAAAGCGTTCTTGCAGGACTCCCAGAGTTTACCAATATTCTTTGGATTCATCTTCAATGCCTCTTCCTTAATCTTACCCCAGACATGCTCTGTAATGTTCATGTCTGGTGACAGGGCGGGCCAATACTGGAGCACCTTGACCTTCTTTGCTTTTAGGAACTTTGATGTGAAGGCTGAAGTATGAGAAGCGCTATCCTGCTGAAGAATTTGCCCTCTCCTGTGGTTTGTAATGTAATGGGCAACTCAAATGTCTTGATACCTCATGATGTTGGCTGTTGATGAATGTAACCCCAAACCATGATTTTTTTTCTTCACCAAACTTGACTGATTTCTATAAGAATCTTGGGTCCATGCGGGATCCAATAGGTCTTCTGCTTTATCTGTGATGATTGGGATGCAGTTCAACAAATGATTCATCAGAAAAATTAACCTTCTGCCACTTTTCAAAATGATCAACTAGAAGTCAAGTTATAATTATTTCTTACAACTGGGACCAACGACAAGACTTTGGTCAGGTAGTGTATAGTAACACATATTTTATATTGTCAGTAACAGCAAAGGCGTTGTAACATGCAGGGTAAACAGTAATTCATTTGATTACTTGTTACTGAAAAAAGTATTGCCTATAGTAATGCCGATTATTTATAGTGCCATTATTCCCATCACTGATAGTCTGTCACACTCACTCACTTTAGACATGCATGATTATTTTTTTAAATAAATCAATAGTACAAAATTGAAGCCGACTGAACATAAACCAATTAAGTTGTCCTTTAAAAAATTGTGAAATTGTGTTGTTTTAGCTCATTTTAAATAAGTAGTTTTAACAAACAACAAAAATAATTTGAGTTCACACTTTTCAACTTTAATAAATTAGTCTTCTAAGAGATGTTTAAACAATTTAGTCAATCTATTTTCTTTTTATATTTTATATTTATTTAAATTTTTATATTAAAAAACAAACAAAAAAACTTCATTTTAATAGTGTACATTTAAATAGTGTACATTTAAATAGTGAAAAAATTTGGTAAAATCCTCAATTTACATGTATGGGTTTCTATATTCTGGTGAACACAAAAAAACATTGCCATTGTCATCCATATTTTTTTTTATACTATGAAACTGTAGTGACTACCAGTTTCCAACATTCTTCAAAATATCTTTTTTGTGTTCAACAGAAAAAAGAAATTCAAATATGTAACTGATGACAGAACTTTCAATTTTAAAACGATATTTGAGTTTAAGTAGCAGATGCTGCACGTGTGAGACCTTCACACTCCCTTTCACGAATGTCAAAAGAATGTTCAACAATTTTAAAAGCATTTTGGTGTTGAAAGTGAACAACAGTGGCTGTGTTGTTGTAAGAATCATCCACGTCCAAATGAATTGCTGTAATTGTGATGAAGTTGGTTGAGGCAGTCATAAGAGAGACACAATCAATATCTGCATTCTTCACTGGAGGACAGACCTTGATGCATGATGTAGAAATTCATCCAAATCAAAAGCACTCCAGCAGTAGGGGAAAAGATTGAGTGGTTAATGGTGGGTGAGAGTATAAGCCTTTCTTGCATGTCAGAGACACTCTGTCAGTGGCTACTTATCGTGTCCACACTTCTTTTGTTCTGTCCTTCTCGTTTTGGCTGGAAGACTTCAAAATCCATGTTTGCAGATATTTACAGTTCATTTAAGTCATTTCACTGGCATTGGTCCACGTATGGCAAAGCTAAAAGATATCAGTTATTATATCTTTAGAAATTTGTTGAAACAAAATCTGCTTTCCTTTAAACAGATATTGGGTGGGGGGGGGGGGGGGGGGGTGCGCACACACACACACACACACAATGCCTGTGTTATGTGCTGTGCCTGCAACTAATCTTTTTTTAACTAATTTCACTAACCTCAAGTTTTCACACCCTTTCGCATTAGTATTTACTCATATTTAACGTGCGCTGTCTTCTTCTGGTTAAATGCTGAGTTACAGACTAGCGTAAAGGTATATACTGCTACTGTACCTACGATCACGATGCGTGTAAAATCATGGCTTAGCGAGGGTTGCTTGCGTTTGTTTATTGGATAAACCATCAGGAACAAACATACAACACAATATAAAAGATGAAACATAAAAAACTAATATAACAATGGTAAAAATAATAATAATAATAAATACATATCTCAGATTTTTTGCTTTTCAACTATTTCACAGTAGAAATAAAGAAGTCAAACTTGATACAAAAAACTGTTAATGTGGGAGATGATTTAGCAAATTTCTGTTTGTGTATGTAAAATTTTGCAAATAAATTAAAGAGATTAACAATATATTATATAAGACTTACATAATATATTATATAAGACAACAATATAAGACTTTTGTTGGATTTGCTTTCATAATAAAAAAAAAATCTTTTAATGTAAAATAATAAATAAATAAATAAATAAATAAATAAATAAATAAACAAATAAATAAATAAATAAATAAATAAATAAATAAAAGTTTTATCATTTTTAAAATATATTTGGCTAGATTCTTCCAGAAATAGTTTACAACGTTGCATTCAAAAATAAATGACAAATGCTCTCTTTATCCACATTGCAGAAACCACAGATGTCCTCCATTTCAATGTACATTGATAATAACAACTTTACTGGGTAAACAGTATGTTTTAAAATGAATTTCCTTAATTTTATTATTAATAGTGTATTTGAAGGGAGTTAACCAGGCTTTTTTCCAATTAATATCAACTATAACATCTTCTAAATGTAATTTTGGGTTTACAATAGATAGAGAATTATAGCAAATATGATTTTTAACAAGTTGAATAATTTTTCCACATGGCCTTTGTTTTGGGTGAATCAGTGTCGTGATGATGTCATAGAAAGCATCTAGATCACAAAATTGTGAAATCCTGAAGGGACTGATATTAAAATATTATACTGTTATGGCCTATAACTTCTTTTGATCAATTACAATGAGTGCAAAAGTATTAAAATAACTAAAAATATAACAATTTGACTTTGACAACAAGTTGATCTGAACTTATAGACTTATATTACCAAGCTTATTTTAAAAAAAATCAGACCAAACAGCAGAATTGCATTACAGATATAGACAATTTAATTTAGCCAATATATCATAGAGCATTTCTTTAGGTTTATGAATATTATTCTAAAATTATTAAAATTATTATTTACTATTATTTTAAATCAGTTGTGCCCTTTATTTGTGTCTAATGCTTCTAAATTAGTACAATTACTTTCGATCATCTTGACAAGTATGATTTTACTTTTTTTTTAAATATATAAGTGAAGTTTATTTATAAACTAATTTCGAGAGGATCACGTACTTATGATTGACCACAGCTTGTCCCGCACTAGCTAATCATGTTCCTCCAATCATATGATTCAAAGTCACTATAAATAACCATAGTCTTCATTCCACAACTATCTTCGTCTGAAAGAAACCCCCCTATCTCCCCTTCTCCTCCCCCTTTCACCTAGATTGCATGGCGGCCCAGTGGTTAGCACTGTTGCCCCACAGCAAGAACACCACCGGCTCTGGTCCCCAGGGCTTGAGGATATCTTGAGCTCAGGGCTCTCTCCCGGGACAGCATGCCAAACAAGCTTATTATAAATCATCAGTGTGAACTCTTGAAATAAATATTTACATAAATCTGAATTTCAGCAGTCAGGGCACTGACCCCAAGACTTCAATTCACTCCAGTATGTTTCTTAATTTAATAAATTACTTACATTTTGCATTATTTAAATAATTAGATATGATATAATTTATTTTTATCATTATCTTAGTCAACATTTGTTGGCAATATAGCTCATACAAAATTAATGGTCTGCATATTTTGCATTTCCATGGAATGTCTGTCTAAAAAAAAAAAAATCACCACCATTCATTCCTCTGCAGAACCATCAGTAAGGTAAAATTCTCTCTGTTGCTCAATCAGGTTGTAACTGTAGCGTATTCTTATATGCATGCTTCAGCGGAGCCTGTGGTCCTCTAGGCGATATCCATGAACCCTATAAAACTGTAATTGTATGGGTCAAATATTGGCCTTTCCAATTCTCAACAATTGTGACGGCAACCAACCAGTGTATAGTCGGTGATTGTGAGTCACTCTGAACCTAGTAAATACAATAAATCTGCTCAGGCAGAAAATAAATACTGGCTGCCTGCTATTTCCATCATACTTACCATGTGATCACAGCCTTTGTGTAAAGCATACAATCCATGGACAGCCAGGTAGCTTTTCATTGACAAGCAAATACTCAACCTCCTACACAAAGGTTGTTTTTCTGGCTTTTTAGAGGAGGTTGCAAAATATAAATGTCAACCCTGAAAAAATAAAGGTAGGGAATAGGATATGAGAACATCGCAGCGTGACAGTTTGGTGTCACCTTGGTGCAATAACATGTGGAAGAGCGAGATTAGGACAGAGTTTAACCGCTTGGCTTAATGCACGTCAGATCGTCTTTAATGTGACTAAACTTGAACAAAATGCTCCAAATGTAACTAAGCATAGCATGCTTTACTCAATACATGATGGAATTGTGTCTACCTACTATACAATTGACTGTGATTCAGCCTATCTTCACATGTTTTTGGTGTTTTAAATAGAAAAAAAAATATCTACAGTACACTGTCTGCACTGTCGTTCCAGCTGCATTTAAAAAAAGTACTGTACATGATCAAAAACAAATGACAGAAGTTAAAAGTAGCTAAAAAAGTTAATTACCCCATTATTAAACCAAACTCAAAAATACATTGGTAGTCTTTAATAGAAGTGTGTACAAAAAATATTTTAATACTGTACCTGTACTTAAAACTGAACAATATATAGTATTCACTATAAACAACATGCATCTATTATTAAATTGCATTGAGAAATAATGACATCTAAGGGGCCACTCACTCAGAATGCATGTTTGTGTTTAAAAATGTGAGATGCAGTGCTCAGGAATGTTTAAAAAAAAAAAAGTGCAGCATAGAGCACAAGGGTATATGGACATAGCAACTGAGCACCTGTCAACAAAAGCTTCCTATGCTTGTCCCGCTTCTGATTGGTCCATTGCTTTGAAACTTACATTGATGAGCAGTGTTGCGTGTAAAATTTCTTTTATAAGGCAAATGTGTCTATGCAAACTGATCAAAATCACAGGGTAACCTGTCAACTCTCCTGTTTTTCCTAAAATTTTTCCCAATACTTCCCAAAAGTATTGATTCAGGCACCTTATTATCAATTTTTAAACGAAGTATTGATTTAGCACCGGTATCAAAAGATCCCCAAATGATAACCAACCCAAATGAAAGGTGTCAGAAAATAGATCCTGAAAGAAAAATCTATCTATCCTGTCAGAAAGGATGCCCCTTGCTCTAAAATGTGAGAAGCTTTTGTTTTATTCTGGCTTGAAATTAATTTGAAAACAGCCACATTCCCTTCCTTTTTATTTCACCAATGCGTTGTTTCCCGTCCTATGCAATCTTTAAATCAGTCAATTTATGTAACAGTGCATGATTGACAGTCACGCTCACATGTTGTTGTTTTTTTATTACTTGAATGAGCATCCCAGATATTAAATCAAATTATCTAATGCAATCTCACAGCAATTCACTTTTTGATTTACAGTAGTAGCTAATTCATATGAATGTGTGCAAAATTACTTAGATATTTTAGCACAATTTGCTCAGCCCCCAATGACGGGTTGGGTTGGGTTGGGTTTAGGGGTGGAGTTTGAAATCATATGACTTCATATGATTAAGCCACTTTTCTGACCCTATAAAAGTTACATTTTCTTGTGAGATTGGGCTGTAATTATAATAGGATACATTATGATAATTAAAATTACAAACATTAGGAAAATTATGATAGGCTTGATGAATCAGGGAAAGAAGATACGCATTGATCCAAACAGGGAGCGAAAAGAGAGCCTGCTGTGTTACCAGTGTCTCTGTTTTAAAGGCTATAGTGTGGATTTCCAGGTGTAACAGACTAGTGTAAACGTAGCCTTGGGAAACAAGCAGATTTACTTCACATAGACAAAAAAAAAAAACAGGCAATAAGGAAAGGAAAAGAAAGACAGGCCAACAAACACCATTTTAGTTGCTAAAGGCTACAAATGCTAGAGTCAGGAAGAAAAGCACCTGCTGTGATCGCAAAGATTTACGGTTTGCCACGAGCTCTTCACTGGCATTGAAATATTACATGTAATTGCTGGTACATCAGCATGGAAGATGTATTGCCCTGTTCTTTTGAATTATATATTTGCTCGGATCAATTAAAAATAAAACAGTGGTATTAGCATTCAAACGTGTAGCCATCTTTCTCGCAGGGCTGGAAATCAAGGTCATTTGCCTGCTCGGATCTCACAAAGGAAGAAAAGCGAGACAGACTAATTGGAAGTCATATCCGCACTGTGATGATCCTGATGATGATGAGTTTAAATAGACATACATCACTTTCCCCGGCACTCTGAGCAGTCCATTTACTGCAATCATTGACTGTTTATGAACGGGAGAGATGCAATTCAGTGTGACAGAAACTAGAAGAGTTAAATATAGTGCAGACTGGGGAGTTTTCACTAGATCTCAGTAGAACGGTCACAGAAATGATCACCAGCAATGATTTTGGAAGTGGGTTTTAAATATCTACTTCAGGTATTTTGTCCTCCAAAAAAAAAAAAGAACATAAAAATAATAGTAGTAGTAGTTGTTGTAGTTTATTCATAAATTAATATGTATAAATATATGTGTGTGTGTGTGTGTGTGTGTGTGTGTGTATGTATGTCTTAGAATTATTATTATTAAGTACAAATCAAAAATAAAAATCAAGTTAACCATCATATTTTTATAGTAGTTTACAACATTTATAATTTACAGTTTATAGATTTAGTTAATATTATAAAATAACTAAATTTTAATATTATAAAGTCATTGAATTAACCATATTTACATAATAATATAAATTTTGTATTTTAAACAAAAATACTTATATCATACAATTTTACTTATTTAATATAAATGCTGTAGTATTAATTGATTGCATTTAATTTAACGTTAAATGTATTGATTATTATTTGTATTATTATTATTATTAGTTAGTTACATTTTTTAAAACACAACGTTGCCCAAAGTGCTGAACACAATCAATACTTTTTAAAATAAGTCCTACATCACATACATAACAATTAAAACATAAGACAAACTCCTCAACATTAAAAAGGCTCAATTACTAAAGAACAAAGATGCAGTTTCAGAAGCTTTTTAAAAACAGATAAAATTGGAGCGTGTTGAATGTGGGGTGAAGCTTGTTCCAGAGTTTCAGGGCAATATTAGCAAAAGCCCGATCCCAACTTCGCGTACACCAGGGGCTTGGTACAGAAAGAATAAACTGATCAGAAGACCTTAGTGACCTACCAGGATTATACAGTTGAAGTCAGAATTATTAACCCCCTAAATTATTAGCCCCTTGTTTTTTTTTCCCCAATATCTGTTTGACAGAGAGATGAGTTTTTTCAACACATTTCTAAACATAATAGTTTTAATAACTCATTTCTAATAACTGACTTCTTTTATCTTTGCCATGATTTTTTTGGGCTAATTGCAATCTATTCAGGACATTTTGACTGATACCCACATACAAAGAGTTGCAATAGTCAAGTCTCCCCAAAATAGAAGCATGAATCACCTTCTCAAGGTCATTAAAAGAGAGAAATGACTTTTGCCAAAAAAATGTATTTAACAATTTTTTTAAAAAATTGTTAAATTTTAGATCACTATCAAACTGAAACCCTAGGTTTCGAACAACAGGCTTTTGATAAGTTGATAGCTTACCAAAACCTGATAATTCCAGAAGGGGCAGAATCCCCAAACCAGACCAGCTTAGTTTTTTCCTCATTGAAATTTAAGAAATTTGATGACAGCCACGTCTTAACCTCGATTTGACTTCTCATTATAAAGTCAAGGCCATTCTCATGATTATTTTTAAGAGGGACATAAATCGAGTGTCGTAAGCATAAAAATGATCTAATTTATTTTTTTTCATAATTAGTTTTAGGGGTTTTCACCTTTATTGATAGGACAGTGGAGATGTACAGACAGGAAAGTATGGGGAGAAAAGATAGGGGAAGGATCGACAAAGGACCACGAGCCAGGAATCAAACTCAGGTCATCGCAAGCACCTCGGTGCTATGTGTCGATGCACTAACCACTAGGCTATTAGCGCCGACAGGATGTCATTATTATTATTTTTATTATTATTATTATTATTATTATTATTATTATTACTATTATTATTATTATTATTATTATTATTATTAATGCAATATCACACTCGTAGCAGTGTGATATGGCTGGGCCACTAAGGCACTTGGCCTGTACATGTCCCATTAGTGCCAATTTACTGCCATATCGCATCTACTCAAGGGATATTCCAAGTGAAAAATTGCTCACAAATAAGTTTCATTAATAATATTTAATAATTATTATAATTTAAATGATATCCTCTAAACAGAAATACCTATGCCAGAACATTTCGCTGTAGTCTACCATGTACTTGATGCATGATTTATTATTGGATTGCAATCAAACCTCTTCCTATGAAAGATTCACTGACTGATATTAAATTTCTGTTTGTCATGATGCCAAAATGACTTTTTAATTCATCTTCTTCTCTTTTCATCTTAATTGTCTCTCTTGATAACAGTTGAACATTCGTTCATTCAGCTGCAATAGCAGTGCAAAAGCAAAAAAAAAAAGTCTCTAAAAAAGCCACCCTTTTCTGAGAACATTTCTCTGAAATATAAACACCACTTACTGACCCTGATTGAATTCAGTTGTTCAAACGCATCAGATGATTATGCATATGTAAAGGAAGCAACATTTAACTGCACACCTGTTCAATTCATAAAAGCCATCTGGACTGATTTGCATTTTCCTGATGTGCTCATACAAATACGACTGCAGATCATGCATTAAAAAAAGACACATGCTAACAATTTGGAAATACATAATATGCATATTAAGCTCCTAAGCAGCATGCACACAATTCTGCTTTCCAGTGCTACTGTCTATGGCAGAACTCCACTTCTGTGCAATTATTTGTCAGAAAAACTGAGGACAAATGGCGAAAGTGTGGATTTTCTTGTATAAAGATGCCAGATGACTGAGCTGATCCATCAGAGAGCTGTTCCTGGTAAACACCAGGGTTACTGCACTGCTTTCTCTCAAACGTGATGTCACCCTGCTGTCAGAGCACTAATGTACCATGCAGACTTATATTCAGACGCAAAAAAAGTAAGAGTTCAAGTCTTTTTCCTTTACCAAGTGTAAAATGCAGCCCAGTGTATTATGTCCATATACTCTAAAAACCATTGTGTCAAGTTTTTGAATGCATGTTTGGTCACACTTTTTAATGTACAATTCACGTTACCTAACCATTAACAAACCATTAACCAAGACTCTTAGCTTGACAAACTACTAATTAGCTGCATATAAATACTAAGTAGGTAGGAGTTTAGGTATTGGGTAGACTTAGGAATGTAAATAAGATCATACTTTATAAGTGTAATAAACACTTAATATATTATTAATAGCAAGGTAAAAAGCCGGTAGTAAATGGTGTGAATTGTTACTTGAACTAAAGTGTTACCACATGTTTCAGCCCAATGGATTGGGTTTGCTCATATTCTACTCATTATCTGCTGTTTCAATGGGATATTAAATGTAAGCAGTTCATCATATTGGAACAAAACAAACACAAGAGAGCAAGCTTACTTTGTTTGTAGATGCAGTCATTTATGAATTTCTATATCTACAGCAAATGTGTATGATTTTGTGAAATATTCACAATATGACAGGATGAGGGCATTAGCTAGTGTCATAATATAATGTTAATAGGCTTTTTAAAAGTGTGTACAGTTCTCTGAATTATGCTTATTCGTATATCAAAATGTTATCAAAATTTGGCCACAGGCAACATATAATAATGAGAAAAATTTCATCAAATATCATCAAATTCCAAATACCATCTCTTATCAAATGAAAATAAGCTTCCTTGACCTAGATTTTACACCCAAACATCACTTCTTTATAAATAAAGAGCAAAAGTAATTACCAGCATGCAATTTACTTTTAAACAACTGGTGGCTCATATCACTTCACTTGTTTTATTTTATCATCAAAAAACTCTGGACTGCTAGGTAATGTTTCATCATTATTAGTAATATTCTTTCAATGTATTTGTATGTATAAGGTGAAATATTTATATGTAATCGTTAATACATACATTTTTGACATTTTTTATTGTAAAAGAATGTTTATTTTACACATTTATTTTTATCTATTTTCAATTCATTTAAATTTAATGAATTAATTAAAATAAATTATATTAACAAAATATCAGCCATCCAAGATATCGGCATAGACCTTCAAAAACCCATATCGGTCACAACAATTAGTTGTATTAATGAAAAAAAAAAATTTGTACAGCAATTTAATGTTAATGTTAACGTCAGTAATAATTATATTATTTCTATTTAGGTAAAGTAAGTAAGTTAAGTAAAGTGGGGTAGTGTGTATGTATAAAAGAGGGAAATAAATGGGCAATGTTGGATAGTGTTGGCATGGCTAAATCAGTTGAGAACAATACTGCATGCATAAAAACTGATGTACACTTTGGGTTAAAGGCTTAATCTCAAGGCTCCTTAAAGTGAAAATAACACAGTACCATGGCAAAATCCTTCTACATGAAGGCTTGGAAACATCCAGTGAAATCTAATAAAGTTAAATTGTATATTTGTGCGATGTTATCTCATTCAATATATGGCGCTGACTTTGAATCATTTTTCCTCAGGTGACAAGTTATTTGAAAATAGCTGCTCTTCCCACTTTAATTCATCTCTCTGCGTGAGTGAAACTTCAAACAGTTACTTCAAATAAGTTACAGACCACCTAATGCTTTTGTTTTTTTTTATCCTACTGACCTTGCATGGAAGCTGAGAATAATATTTCATAATGAGATTTGGAGGCATATTGCGAGGAGAGAGGGAGTTTATAACTCTCTGCGAGTGATGGAATACTGAGTGAGACCTGCTTTACTCGCATACAGCGGATGAGAGGAGACACTGTCATCTGCAGAGCCTGTCAGCGTTCTGCTGTTGCTGCTTTTCAATTCAGAGCATGAATAATTGACAGTAAGCACTTCAACAAAAACACAAACTGGAATAAAGCACAAACAATGAGCAAAACATGTCAGTCTATACACCTTTCAAATGTATGCAGTATTAAAAATTATTATTAAAATTATTATTAGTAGTAGTATTGAATATATTAATATTTAACATAAAATGTATTTAAAAATATATTATTAAACCTTAGATAAACATCTAAATTAAACAATGTAAGAAATCATAAAAGAAATGTGTGTATTATAAGTCAAACATAACATAAGTCAAAAGGGGTGTTGTTGTAATGCAAATTATGTCCAACAGTATGATAAGTCATGAGCAAACAAATACTGCTATTACTACAGTACAACTATGAGGATAGGCCTAAAACAGGTTAAAGCCTGAGGCACTCCAGTATTGTTTGAGGCAACTGTCAAAACGTTGAACCTGAACGAACGAGGACAAGAAGTTTACGAATCTGTTTTGATGTACTGCTTTTTTTAGACTCAAGAAACACTAAAATAGAGCTAGAGTTTTGTCTTGTGCCCACTATCTGAGACTCATTAAGTTAGTTAGTTTGCAACTAAATTGTATTGCAGTATCTGATAAATGTTTACCTATTTCTAAAGTTGGATATTTATTCCTAAAATAACTTGGGTATTCATAATTAAAGTCTGTGTAAAACCAGAGAAACTAGAATCAGATTATTTACTTGTCTTCCTGCTGTGTTGTAGAAGAGCTTTTTATTTTTTTCTTACAACCGATTTCGTAGAGAATGCCAAGTACAGCCAGAACCCTGCTGAGCCTAAAGAGAATCATGATAACTACTAACAAACCTATCTTTCAGACTCTGGGAGAAAAATATGAACTTAACTTTAGTTTGTAAACTTACAAGCGTTTATACTTGCAGAAAGTCACACATTGTGATTTCTCACTCTTTAATGATGCAAGCAGTGGCTTGCATGACAGCACAGTCCATTCGGGTTTGATGCATATGCTGCAGCCACACACCAATGCCTGTTTTAGGCTTTAAGGGTTTCATTCATCCTGCTGGCCCATTTCAGTTCAGACCAGGCTTCAGTGCACCTCAAACTCATAATGACATGTTGGCCTGATATGCTACATGGTAATGGCCTATTAAGAAAAACAAACAGCACTATAATTTCTGAAGCATGAGGCGATTAAAATCAACATCCTTTTACTTAAAGCAGAATTGCTCAGGCAGCAATATGGCTATGCATGCTTTTAAAAAAACTGTCACTTTTCATAGCACGACACATACATCGACTATAAAAAGACATGCTTGTATGTCTAATGGAACTGAATAGTCTGCTTGGGAACCGACAGTAAACATGTTTTTCTTCGTTCAACTTTTCCCTTTCTTTCTCTCTTGTGAGAGTATACTTTGCAACTGCAGACATAATTATAAATTTTACGATATGTCGCACCACAATGCCCGCTGCCAATATTCTACAACTTACGAGCAAACATTTCAAATGTTTTATGCTTCTCTCCAGCGTTTGATAGGCAAAAATTACTGTCTTAGTTAGGATTGATCTCCTTTATGAGATTTTGGAGGCTGAGACCTCAACAACACAGCTTGGCCTTGCTGAAAGCACCCACCTGAGTACTATAAGCAGCGATCGCAGTGCACAGCACCAAGACAAAGAGGCTAAAGGCTCTATATTTATGGCTCAGGGTTTCAGCAACAGCGAGAGAGAGCAAGGAGTATATTTCAGTGACTGCTTTGGAGCTCTGATGACAGCAGGAGTGGAGGAAATATCGTATTTTATCAGAGACAAGCTCCTGCGACGGTTCATTCTTATTCGAAAAGCTGCAGACTCTTTCAACAGGTTACCTTCTATGCATTATGATGGCATTTCTGGCCTTGCGTTTATTTTTTAGCATTTAAAGATAGATGTTGCATTCCCTGTCTTTTTCTTTGTTGTATGAATATATTTTTCCTTGAAATTTTTTGTTGTCCTTGTTGCATACACCCACAATGGCAAACCTTTATCCATACGCAGTGATATTTTTATACTGTTTTAGTCATTGTGTTCTTCTGGGGTTTTTTAAGTAAGCGTTATATTCATATATTTTAGTCAATTTTAGACAGACTAAAATGACATCTACTTTTAGTATAGGTATTCAGCATGCTGGTTACTGAGAAAGGGTGAAAATAAACCAATAACAAAATGTAAAAATGGTCCTTGTGCTCCAGAAATAACATTATATTGAGGTCATTTTGATTTAGCAGTAGCAGTATATACTAAATTTATTATTACACAACTGTCTGGAATACTTGATTCTGATAGGCCAATCACAACATTCCAAGGGTTAGGATTACCTTAATATCTAAATAAACTGAACACTGCAGAAACTGCAGAACAAATTCCTTCAGTCTGTTACCACAATTGCTGATTTACAATTTGAACAAATCCTGACAGTATGTGCATTATATATACCTTATAATCAGTGTGAACTGTCCATAATAGCTTAATTTCTGGTGACATTAGTTGGCATAAAATAAACACCACTAATTAATTTTAGTCAAAACTGATAAAAGTGGACTGGAATGATTTTTAAAAAGCCCTGTAAATTGTCAAATTTCAGGTCAGTACCTTAAACAATCTTTTTTGGGGCAGTACCTTAAACTTTCTTTTTTGGGGCATTTAGGGTTTCATGAAGAACCATTTTCATCCATAGGGACCATTAATTTTACAAAAGGTTATTTTAGTGGGAAATGTTCTTTAGATTTGTAAAATGTTTTTAGCATTAAGAAAAAAAAATCTAAAAGTTTCATTGCAGAACCCAAATTAGTTCTTCTATGGCGTCACTGTAAATAATGCTCCTGGAACCTTTATTTATAGCTGTGTTATAAAGCCATTACTATGTATATGTTATCAAGTCCATCTTTGCAATATAAAATAATACACATAAAGGCTTTTACACTTAACTAGGTTTTGATTGTACTAACCACACTCAGGTTAACGTAATCCTGATTTGTCCTTTCAAGGTCTAGCAGATAACTTAGTTTAACCTTACTTTGTCATTTTGTGCAAATGCAAGTTATGTGACATATTCTGATATGTTGATGTGTTGTTTTTTTCCTGCCATACATTATTAGCACTGCATTTCAATTTATTCAAAAAGTGTAATTTTTTAATGCCCTGTCGTTCTATAAATAAATATATTTGTAAATGAAGCCTTTTACTAGCAATTTCACATTTCAGCAGGGTGAAGTTTGCATGAGAAAAAATAATCATGCAGCAGTTTTGCTGATGAGATCAACTCAATAATTACAAAACAAAACGTGTGCTTATCAGTATAGAAGGAGAATTCTAAGGCTTGGGCTGATGCCTGGAAATGTAACAACACATACGTGTTTGCCATTGGCGTTAAAAATTGGTGAGTCCGTGAAAATCTATCATTGTCTCATTGCCAGCCTTTTTTCCCTACATCAGTTTCTTCCACAGCCATGAAACTGTGTCTTGTTCATGTCACAAATGTCTTCTTCCGCAATTACAGGGAAAACTCAATTCCGCATTAATGTTCAGTTTGGGGGGGGGGGGGGGGGTGCCCGGCTGACTGATTAACACCGAATATCCTTCATTTGGTTCTACCGCTGCAAGAAACCTCTAATCAGGACCCTGTCAGTAGTCAGATGAGCCGTAATTCAGCCACCCTGCCGTTACCTGCTCTTTGATCAATCTGTGAATTATGCCCTGTCCTCTGAGAGCCACTGAATTTTCACCAGCTTTAAAATCATATTCCACTTGGAGATATAAAAGACATATAGAGGCCAGGCGGCACTGTGTTCTGCAGGGTGTCTGGTAAAGATAACACCGCCGCTTCCTTCCATGAAGGAGCAAAGCGCTCATTTGAATATATTATACAGGTGTCCTGCTTTTTCTTTGAAAAAAATCTCAACAATAAGCTGAAGGGCAGAAGGTACATCCTTGATCTTTTTTATCTCCTCTATCCTGATGATTAACAATTTAATTTTAAACAGTTCAGTTCTCAAACATTTCAAATGGCTAGTCGTAAACTAGTTGAAAAAGCTTGTATTTTGCATTGCATTAAATGCAACTTCTGTGAAGTTTGTGCCTGATAATTATGTTTTTTTTTTGTATTTCTATTTACATGCAAAACAGTTCATTACTGGTGTAATGAATTTGCAAACCCATTTGCATCTGATGAAAAAGTATAAGGTCTTTTATAATAGGTAATTTCAACAACATCGTCTGCATCTGCTTTCAGTCTGATATCAAAAGTGTAAAGTTCCTCTGTGCATCTACTTGAGAACAGTTTGCATCGCACTGATGGTTTGCTTATAATTACAAAACTAAATCAGGCCGTACCTGCAGGGACGCACAGCTCGGTGAGACAGCTGTCTAGCACACAAAAAAGGCAGATCACTGCAGCTTTATGCACAAAATGAACACTTTTAGCTGAAGTCCAAACGGCACTTTGAAAGAGAATATCTGAAATAAAGGAGAGGATAAATTATTGTGCAAAGTCTGTATACTTTAAGTATAGAAAACAAAGAGAAAAAGGAGTTTCATGCAAAAAAAAAAAGTATGTCGTGTGTCTGCCCAAGAAAAGTTTTGTTAGGGATCTGTTTGTTCTTTTATTATTTCAAGTTTTTTCCCTGTGAGATTTTTTTTTTTAAGAGATATCGGCTGGTTTAGGGAACAGAGTTATATAAAAAGCTTATCCCAAGGTGGATATAAGCATCCAAATTTCTTCTTACTTTATGACACTTTCTGTGAATGACCTTTTTTTTTGACAATTATGATGGGTTCACACTAAAAGCAAAATTAAGCATCCGTCAATGTAAACACATATGTAGGCGAATTTCAGCTGGGCATCATGTATGACATGAAATGTGTAACTTGTTTGCTCATAGAATTTGTCTCAATCTTGTCTTCCATACAAGCATTAATTTTTTTTTAGTACAAAGCTAGAAAATGGCTCTTATTTCACATTTTGTTACAAAATACAATCTGGGCAAGCTGTCAAAATGTATTGTGTAACAAAACGTAATGTGCAGAAACATCTAATTGTTGTTCTGGCCAATAAATATTTGGCCATAATATCATTGCAGAGATACAAGCCCTCATATCAGATTCCCTTTCTTGCAAAATAACCCAGCTCTATTGATTAGTTTTTAGTCATTCATTCAGCATGTATTCGTTCATTTGATTGTTTTTCATAGCAACCTTGGCGTAGTTTGAAAGAAAGCTCTTTATTATGTCTTTTAAGATGGTCAGTCTCTCATGACACTCTGGGATAGTTTTGCAGTTGACAGTTGCATCAGCAGACATTATTGATTCCTTTTCCGCAGGCTGTCTTTGTAGCTTTCAAGCACATACCATGTGATGTGCAACACAGGATGTATAACAAACAAAGAACTGCAAGGTAAAGAGTAAAAAGTTATTTTTTTCCTCCTTTACAATAATCCCAAGAAGGGGCTCTTGTCGTTTCATGGTAACGTTGAGCTAACTCTAAACAAACAACTGCCTTTCCCATTAGAGACTTCTGTACAAACACACTTGAGATGTGTTGCCTTTTGCTTTACCTTGTGTGTATTAGCTTTGTGTGTTTTTCAAGCGCCTCAAAATCAAAATAGAAAAATAATTCACATTGCCATCCCACTTTTTTCTTTCTTTTACAGAATCTGCATCCTGAATTCATGTCACTACAAACATCACTATTTGCATATACACTTATTTAACAACATACTTTACAAGCACTCAAAAGCTGCACATATAACGTTGTAATATACCTGTTTATACACTTGTCATTTTGTGCATTTGCATTCACTACTTCTATTTTTAAAATATATTTATTATCTGTTTTTGTCCTGTCTCGTAATTCTGTTGCACTGTAGAAGCTCTGTCATGAAAACAAATTCCTCATATGTGTGAACATACCTGGCAATAAAGCTCTTTCTGATTCTGTTTCTAAAATATCTTGCAATAATATAGAGCTAGTAACTTATAACTGCAAGATGAGGTCAAAATAGTAAAAAGGGTGGATATCCCAAGGTGGATGCAAGCTTATTGTTACATTGTTTATAACTATTCTCTAAAAAGCCTTTTATTTACAATTATGCTGGAATTACACCAAAAGATAAAGTTGATAGGTAGATTACATGTAAAGTAATAATAAAATGCATAAATATAGGTGAATTTCGCCAGGTGGCACAAATGATGTGGAATGCATCCTAACCCTAACCCTATCATTCTGTTCTTGAGATGAACAATAAAGGATAAAAAAAAAAGGTTGCCTTGGTAATCTTTAATCAAGATCTGAAAATTTGTAAACTAAAAATATCTGAAGTCAGTTTTGCTCATTGGGTGGATATGAATATCCTTAACTACTGCTCTCCAACTGTTAGTGAGAGTGAAAGATGGTGAGAAGTTTTAAAATAAAACATCTCCTTCTCAAAAAATAAAAGTTTAAAATAAAATCTCTTTTTAGTGTTCACAATATTTACATAATGGACATTTCACCTTGCACTTGTTTCGTGCAAAACCAAGCGGCGTAAAAAAAGTACAAATTTTTTATGCCTTGGTCCTATTTTATTTAATTTTTTACTACTTGCTTTAGTTGGTTACCATTGGTACACAAAATTTGTAAAAAAAAAATAATAATAATAATAACGTGAAAATGCTTTTCAGCATTAGAGTGTCCACCGAAGCGTTTTTGCGCTGCAAAAATGTGAGCACTTTTCTGAAATATTCCTAGTCGATTGCTATGATGCAGATTACCCCCTCTCTACCGTTACAAGTCTTTAGCAGATTATTTGTTGACAACATTTGTATTGTCCTGCCCGTCCTCCACTCTGATTGGACAGCTAGCTTAAAAATGATACTGATAGGAGCTGCGTTTTTCAACTTGCAATGACTAAAAAAAAAATGCAGAGGGCTTAGCGTTTACAGTAAAATGCCCACTCAGCACCTTGCTTCACTGCAAGCACTCAAAAAAGGTGGTGCTACTATTGACAACAACAGGACAACAACGGTGTTTGTTACACTCAAATCGAGGGGGAAAAAATGCTTCGGTGGACACACACCCTTATTTTCTTCTTTAGGTTTTTGATTATAGCAGGGGTGTCCAAACTCCTGGTCCTGGAGGGCCGGTGTCCTGCATATTTTAGTTCCAACCCCAATTAAACACACCTGAACCAGCTAAGCAAGCTCTTTCTAGGTGTTTTAGAAACTTCCAGGCAGGTATGTTAAAGGAAGTTTGAGCTAAACTGTGTGGGACACAAGCCCTCCATGACCGAGTTTGCACACCCCTGGATTATAGTGAGATTATATTTCCACCTGTGTCTAATCATCCCCAGTGTATTTATAGTCCCTGTGTTTAGTTCATGGTCCGATTTTTTTCAGTTGCGTTTTGTTGCCACCCTGGTCATTTCTGTGTCTGCTGTATTATAGACTATATTATAGTCCTTCCAAGTGAGTGTTTGTAAATAAATCTACGTGTTTTGAAAAAACCTGAGATCCTTTTGCCTTTCTGAGAGAGTCAAGGCGTTACACATACAGTTGAAGTCAGAATCATAAGCCCCCCTGAATTATTTGCCCCCCTGTTTATTTTTTCCCCAATTTCTGTTTAACAGAGATTTTTTTCAACACATTTCTAAACATAATAGTTTATTTCTAATAGCTTCTAGTTGATTTCTAATAATCAAATTTTTCAAGACACTTCTATACAGCATAAAGTGACATAAAAAGGCTTAACGAGGTTAATTAGGTTAACTAGGCAGCTTAGGGTAATTAGGCAAGTTATTGTATAGCGATGTTTTGTCCTGTAGGCTATCGAAAAAAATTATAGCTTAAAGGGGCTAATAATTTTGACCTTAAAATAGTCTTTAAAAAATTTAAAACTGCTTTTATTCTAGCCAAAGTAAAACAAATAAGTATAACATTAACATTAACATTAATAAACAATAACAGACATACTGTAAACATTTTCTTGCTCTGTTAAACATCATTTGGGAAATATTTAAAAAAGAAAAAAAATACAAAGGCAGGCTAATAATTCTGACTTCAACTGCATATATATATATATATATATATATATATATATATATATATATATATATATATATATATATATATATATATATATATACACACACTATTTTTTTTATTTAAATTTTTTTTTTAACATTTTGTACATTTTGTAAATTCATTCATTATTTATTTTACTTATTAATTCATTCATTTATTCATACTTCAACAGTTTTGAATGTAATTAATCCAGTGTTTTATTTCTCTTTTGTACTCCTCTATATAATGAGCATAAATGCCTTCTCTCCTTGTTCATAGAAATTTGAAGTACTAATGTACAAAATGAGAATGTGTTTTGAGGGAAATAACCTCATCATTCCATCTGACATTTTTAGGAAGGGCTAAATAGCCCATAAATTTGAACATAAAAGTCATAAATGCCAGCATATGGCAGAAAAGGGAAAAAAAAGATCAAATTGCAAATGTGCTGTGAATAATGAGATCTCCAGAAGAACGTGGGCAAGGAAGAGATAAAGAGATGAGGAAAAGATAGAGAGAAGGAGAGATTCAACTGTAAACGGCAGAAAGCTAAAGCAAAAAGGTGTAGAGTGATTAAAAGAGAGAGGGAGTGAGAAAAATCTCATAAAAACACCACTGCATGAATATGGATATATTGTATGCTGCTATGTGGGAAAGAGACGGCAGGTTATGATCAGGAACAGAACCTTGTTTTATTGAGTTACATTATCATACCACAAGCCTGATTCCAGCCCCTTCCATTTGCAATTCACGTTCATAATAAATGCTTGCTTTTGTTACAAGGGGATGGAAAGGGAAATGTGCTGCAGATCAGATACTGTACAGGGGGTGATAAGATGAAAAAAAATCTCCCAAATACAGTACACTCAGTGTGTATTGAGCTCATTCAGGCAAACAATCCAAGTCTTGTTAACTTTTTGAAGCATTAGCAACACCTCTATACAAGACAACATGACAATAAAGTACAAATGAAATAAAAACTAACCATAATTTTGTTAGCTCACATTGCTAGTTTTTTTTCCCCTGTCATTAAGAAAATCTAATCTAAATCCTTGTAATCTAAAATTAAAATCTAAAAATGAACTGTTTATTTTCAGTTAAATTATCTCTTAGGTATTGGGTGTGGCTAACACACTCGACCACGCCCATCCAGCTGTCAGTTTTGACAACAAACAGAAATGGTGAGAAAGATGTGTCTGTTAGGTTGAAGTAACTCTTCCAAAACCCATTTCCCAATCTTTCTGAATGAAATGCCTACTTTACTAGCTCTTAATAGAAAAAAAGCCACGGCCACTGTTTTCTTATTTAATATTCCGTTTCTATGCGTCACAAAACAAAAAGAAAGGTCGCAGCTCGGTTCATGAAGACTTTAATGACCAAACTGAAAAAAGTTATTATTATTTTTTAAATAATACGGTTGTTGCTTACATCAGGTAATGGAACTGCTTGTTAGAAATATTCAAGTGAAACTAAAAGCCATATACTGTAATAATAATATATTTTTAAAAGTATAAACTTCTTTAAAATGGTATGAAATGCAGTCAAGTTTGGTAAAAAAAAAAAAAAAAAGTAAAATGGTCCTGAAAAAGTTTGCAAATGAAAAATATTTTAATTTGGCAGAAACCTTTGATACCAGGCCTATAAAAAAAGGCTACTGAAAGCAAATTTGATATCAGAAACATCACACAGCAAATGAGATATTAGCTTTTATTTAGATTTATGGCTTTGATTATTATACATTTTAGAACAAAATATGTTTTCACTTAAAAAGTGAAGTTAAAACCAAAAGTTCCATTTTGAGCTGATAATTTTATTTTTAGGCCTATACAAAATATATATAAAAGTGTTTAATAGTTCACAAACTGCATACAGTACATACACTTACTGGCCACGTTATTAGGTACACCTTACTAGTACCGGGTTGAACACCTTTTGCCTTCAGAACTGCCTTAATCCTTTGTGGCATAAATTAAACAAGATACTGGAAATATTCCTCATAGATTTTGGTCTATATAGCATCACGCAGTTTGAGCAGATTTGTCGGCTACACATCCATGATGCAAATCTCCCATTGCACCACATCCCAAAGGTGCACTATTGGATTGAGGACTGGTGACTGTGGAGGCCATTAGAGTACAGTGAACTCATGTTCAAGAAACCAGTCTGAGATAATTCATGCTTTATGACATGCCTTATCCTGCTAGAAGTAGCCATCAAAAGATAGGTACACTGTGGTTATAAAAGGATGGACATGGTCAGCAACAATACTTAGGAAGGCTCAGGCGTTGACATGATGCTCAATTGGTACTAATGGTCCCTAAGTGTGCCAAGACAATATCCCCCACACCATTACACCACCACCAGCATCTTGAACTGTTGATACAAGGCAGGATGGATTGATGCTTTCATGTTGTTGATGCCAACTTCTGACCCTACCATCCAAATGTTTCAGCAGAAATCGAGACTCATCAGACCAGGCAACATTTTTCCAATTTTCTGTTGTCCAATATTGGTCTAAGCGAATTGTAGCCTCAGTTTCTTGTTCTTAGCTAACAGGAGTGGCACCCGGTATGGTCTTCTGCTGCTGTAGCCCATCCGCCTCAAGGTTTGACGTGTTGTGTGTTCAGAGATGCTCTTTGCATACCTTGGTTGTAACGAGTTATTTGAGTTACTGTTGACTTTCTATCAGCTTGAATCAGTCTGGCTATTCTACTCTGACCTCTGGCATCAACAAGGCATTTGTGCGTGAAAATCCCAGTAGATCAGCAGTTTCTGAAATACTCAGACCAGCCCGTCTGGCACCAACAACCATACCATGTTCAAAGTCACTTTCTGCCCTATTCTGATGCTCGGTTTGAACTGCAGCAGATCGTCTTGACCATGTCTACAGTTGCTGCCATGTCATTGGCTAATTCGAAATTTGCGTTAACGAGCAGTTGGACAGGTGTACCTAATAAAGTGGCCGGTGAGTGTATAATTTAGCACTATAAAATCCCCTAAAATACCAAATATTGATTAATTTGAAATAAAACTAAAAAAAAAAAAACAATAATTCTCTGACATTATTATTTTTAATCTTTTTAATATACTTCCATATATTTTAATGTATACTTAGAAAAAAAAAAGTCAAGAATTATGCGATAAATGTATTTGCATTTTTAAAGAACAGAGGTTGATAAAGGTTCAAAATATACTCGTTTATCATTATTAGCTTTATATAACCAGCACAACATTAGCAAACACCACAATTACGCAGCGCCAGACCTCCCTGATAATCGTAATACAATTATGTTGTGACACTGGTCACTGTAGGCTTTTCTTCTGCTGTCAGCGTCAAACAGAGACACAAGCACAGGCGAAATGACAGCGGAAGAGAGGAAGAAAGAAAGAGAGTCTGAGCTTAAACTGAGCTTAACTGACAGCCTGAGCCAATGCTAATGTTATCTCTGTGATTTAGTCTTGTGTGTGGGAGCCTCTGGGCTCAGCGCTCATGGGATCATTGCACATTGTAATGCCCTGTGACACCAATGGAGCTCTTTCTCCGTTGCCTTACAATAAAGAACTCAGGGGGATTGAAGATCGTCTTCTTGGCGCTGCGCAGACGTCTTCATTTTTCTCCCTTTTTGAGCGAAGCTAATGTCTTTTTAAGTGGCCTGAATGCATTTCTGGAGAACTCCAAAATTGATAATTCCCTTAATGTTTCACTGTGTTCTACAACATTCTGCTATGGAAGGTGTTTGGTAATCCTGTTAAGAAGTATGAGAACTAAACTGTCTGCGTGAAGACAAATTAGCTTGTACTTATTTCTAACGGTGATCAATCAGCATTGTCAAAGTTGTAATAAAACCTCACTTTATGTTCCTGCTATACACTTCGGCGATATGTAGCGAGTCAGGTGATTAACGTTATTGTCTCTGCTCTTTCTTTTTTCTTCCTTCGACACCCACAGCGATTCGCTCAATAACTAATGCAGTCATCTCAAGAAGCATCTCATGTTCTCTCATCCCTCTAGATTTGAAGCTCATAACAGCTCAATATAGTTTATTCACCTTCTCCAAGGTTTCACAGCAATAATAACCATAATAACTTTTCTGGCTTTCCTTCTGTTTTTCAGATGAGTTCAAGGCCTTTCTCAAGAAATTGCCCACGGATAATTTTTTAAACACCTCTGCCGTCTTAAAGTTCTGGACATCAGATCTGGTCCTGCAGAGACGTTATGGCCTGCTGGAGGCGAGCACTAAAGTGGTGCTGGGAAAAGCCATCAAGATAGTGCGCAAACTCTTTGCTCTCAGCAAGCGCTGTCCTACGCAGCCAAAAATCAGCCTGCCTAGAGAAAGGTAAGAGGCCAAATGATCTTTTTTCAATCGTAAAACATAGGGTAGCATGTAAAATGTGAGTTTTATGAAGCGTCAAGTAAATGAGCAGCGACTGACACTAAAACTGTCATCATTTACTCTATATTTTAAAAAATGCACCCAGTTTGCCTACTTATGTCTTAAAAGTATGTACTCTTTTATTTTATTTAATTTTTTTAAGAAAAAGTACATACTTTTAAGACATAAGGAGGCAAACTGGGTGCAAAAAAAGGGTATGCATGCTTTGATACATATTAGCACTTCATTAATGGACCATTCAGTTGTTAACTTACCCTTTCAATCATCTTGAAAACAATGATGCCGTTTTAAATTGTAAAGAAATCTGTGTAAAACTAATAAAGACAGCAGAAGTCAGTGATTCATTTAAATTATTTAGCCTGACATGTTTACTGTTCCAAAATACTTTAAATGTTTCTCAAAATAAAATCTATTGTGTTCAATGGGGATAAAAGTTTTAGTTTTTTTACTCAGAAAAAGAAAGAAAAAAAAAACACATATTTTAGTGCAGTAATCACAATACCATGAAACCGTGATACTTTTATCCAAGGTTATCATACTGTCAGAATCTTATACCGGCCCATGCCTAGCCTGTATATGTTAATTAAATTTACGTCTAGCATACAATATATTGTGTCCAATATTAGCCATAAGAGTGTTCATGGAAATGGACGTCAAACATCTAAGAAAACATTTATTATCTGTTTGTGTTCTTTAGTGACTAAAACCCATTCACACTAAACAATATCAGTGTCAACAGCAATGAACACTGTTCTGTGTATTATAAACACTTGCTCCAGTTTTCTCATCTGGGATAGTTCACCAAAAACTAAAAACTATGTCAGAATTTCCTCACTTGTTCAAATCTGTTTGAGTTTCTTTATTCACTAAAGCAGATATTTGAAAGAAAGCCGGACACTGGTAACCATTGATATCCATAGAAGCCGATATTTAGCAGTTTCCAGCTTTCTTCAACAAACTCTTATGTTCAGCAGAAATACAAAGGAACTAATAATAGTTTTGAACATTGAGGGTGAGTAAATAGTGAGTAAATTTTCATGTTTGTGTGAACTATTCCTTTAAAAGACCATTATGCTCAAAAGCCCATAGAATAAAATGTGAGGTGATTAAAATCCCTCTGTGTTCACGCAACCAAATTAGTAATTGAATTGAGTCTATCGACAGCTTATTTGAATTGACAAGCCTTCATGCAAGCACCTTATTGAACTTAAATCAAACTAAATTTTGATAGTGGAAGAGGTGTTGTTGACATGCCTAATTGATCATGAGGACATATATACTAACACATGATCAGACTGAATACTAAAAATGGAACAGACTGCACATGTGCAATGAGGTAGAAATGCTGCATAAATGACGATCATGTTATTCTAAAAATTTCCCTTCCACTCATCATATGTGAAGTGGAGGAAAACAACAATCCCATCATGCTCTCATCCACAGGCTTGTTTTGGCCATGGGAATGGGTACTTTCACAGCTTAATAAATAAAAGCAGCATGACACAAAGCTTCATGTGCTCATGATCTCCTAATTTGGATCCAAAATAGATAAGTATTAAGGCTGCTCTTCAAAACAGAGAAACGAAGTGATAGTAAAAGAATACTACACTAAAAGATAAAATCAGATTAAAAGTTTTTGACATAAACATAAACCTGTTCACTTTGGACAAGATTTTTGAATATTTAAATATGGCTATTGTGTGAAATAATTCGTTATTTTCTGTCTTTGCATGGCACATTGACAATAAAGTGCAGAATAGTTCTTTCAACAATATTCCAAATCCTTCACATGACAATCAAGTCTTCCGTGATGAACCTATGAAGTTGGAAAAATTCCTATTTTTAAATGTTTGTTACAGGCTGTTCTTACACTGACAATAAATTATTACTTAAAATGTATTTATTTGTTGTTATTATTTATTTATTTTACATTTAGCCCTTCAAAACAGGGATTCTGATTGGCTGTCATAGTTCAACTGGAAGATAAAGGGTCTCAATTATATTGTTCCCTTTATAATTGTGGTGTGAACCCTGTTTATTATCATATTTATGTCCTTGGTGTGAATGAGCCTTAAATAACGATCTATAATGTACTATTTCACTCTACTTTTTCTACTTTAGCCTTCATACATTTGCTCTTTTAATTCTGTAAGAGTTTATGCTCTTTTAATACACAGTATAATACCACATTGTGTTTATTTAGACTATGGCTTAAAGGCATTGAAGCTGCTCTATTACATGGTTCGGTTGTTGCTCTTACAGGACAATTATTTGGTTTTTGATTTGTTAAAGAAAAAGTTGCTGGGGAGAAAAAGAAATGAGGCTGGGGGATATAAAAAAATTAAACGTTTAGCCTTGTGGGGTCTGAATAGAGTGAACGTTTCTGAAGAGTGGTCAGTGACTGCACACTATAATCAAGAGCTCCATGCTAGTGACAGGTTGTAGTTACCATCCTTCAGCTTGAAGACTTTCGCTACTTGCTGATGGCTTCCACCGTGTCTGCTGTATATGTTACACAGCACAATGAAAAACGCAAGAACTTACCCAAACTGATCATGAAAGACATTTTTAGGCATTATTATGGCTCATTATTATCATTATAAAGCCCAACCGGGACCAAATTGGCCTTATAGGGCATTGTTTTAATTCTAATTTATTTTAATTTTATTATATATGATTTAATAAGCTTTAATGTAATAATGACTTAGTATCCTATTGTATGATATATTTAGTTTTTTTAAAAAGTGCAGAATAAAAATCTTTTAACAGAAGATTCGCATATAAGAAAGTTTTTAATTTTCAGAACCAAGCCAACATGAATGTGCAAGCACTGCTTAGAGTTTTATTCAACTGTCTGAATCTCATCCTGACATCAAAGGCTCTCATGAACAAGCCACACTAGTGGATTTATAAGATTATTAATAAACTCAAGAGTCCAGGACAAAAGGAAGACCCGACGAAATGAAATCTCAGCCAACAGAAAGGGCATGTTACGCAAGACATTTTATTTATGTATGCATGGCATTAAGTATGCGTCAACAGTTGTGAAGTGAGTAGGAAGATAATGGAGAGCCCATGGAGTCGGAGCATTTATTTAAGTGACTTGTCTCCTGCTAAATTGGATGAAAGAATATGAAAAGGATGTACCGTCTCCTCACACACATCCCCACAGGCTTTTAAGACGCACTTCCTCTACTGGTTAAGAACAATTTGCATTTGTCAAAGAACAGGGCATCAGCACTCCATTAATATTTGTATCAATCAGATTGAGAAAATGAATGCCTCATTTAGCCCAAAGAAAATAAGGTTGATGTCAAGTTCTGGCGGAACAATTTTAACATGTTAGCTGAACAATTTTTCATGTCAGTGAGGCCTAGATTTCATATGCATTTATTAAAGCCTAGACAAAGTTTTTTTCTGGAACTAATTTTGTCTGTAATTATCACCTCCTCCATTTCAGGACGCTGGGGTTTTGGCTCAACAAAGCTCAGTCTCTGTTGTACTGCAGTGAGCATGGTGTGCACGGCACATTCTCTGAGGATCTGCAGGGCTGCATCTGCGCTGCAGAGCAACGCACCGTCTGCCAGGGCACTGTGCCATGTAGGGTGGGTGAGGGTACCCTCTGCTCCTCCTGCGCCCCGGACAACATCACCCGCTGTGGCACATGCCTCCCAGGCAGCATCCTGCATATGGGCTTCTGTCGACCCAATATTGCCAACTCTTTAGACCACTATGTCAACTTTGACTTTGACATGCCGGACGCAGAGATGCGTTACCTCCTTCAAAGGCTTGACAGTCGCATGGAGGTCCACGCCATCTACATCAGCAATGATGTGCGGCTAGGGAGCTGGTTCAACCCAGCGTGGAGGAAGCGCATGCTGCTCACCCTCAAGAGCAACAAGAACAAGTCCAACCTCATCCACATGCTGATGGGGATCTCTTTCCAGATCTGTTCCACCAAGAACAGCACCCTGGAACCCGTGCCTGCAATCTATGTTAACCCCTTCGGGGGAAGTCACTCCGAGAGCTGGTTTATGCCTGTCAACCAGCAGGACTTCCCGGACTGGGAAAGAACTAAATTGGACGCCTCGCTCCAGTGCTATAACTGGACCCTCCCTCTTGGCAGCAAGTGGAAGTCTTTCTTTGAAACGGTGCATATTTACCTGCGAAGTCGCATCATCACGGACGATCCCGTCGTCAATGAGACACTTTTTTATGAGCCGCTGGATCTGGATGACCACTCGGCTAACCTGGGCTATATGAAAATCAACAGCCTGAAGGTGTTTGGCTACAGCATGCACTTTGATCCCGAGGGGATCAAGGACCTGATCCTCCAGTTGGACTACCCGTACACGCAGGGCTCGCAGGATGCAGCCTTCCTGATGCTTCTGGAGATGAGGGACCGTATCAACCGACTCTCTCCACCCGGGGCCCAGCCGCTGGACCTCTTCTCCTGCCTCCTGAGGCACAGGCTCAAGCTTTCGTCCAGCGAGGTGGTACGCATACGGGAAGCGCTCCAGAGTTTTAATGCCAAGCTTCCCAACTCCACTGAGCCAGAACTCAGCCAGCTGTGCAGCTAGCTCAAATGAGCCTCTGTCGCTCATCCTTGCCTGCCTGTGAGAATGTATTTGTAAATGTGATGAGAAAAGAAAGGAAATGGAAATATATTCTCAGTGTCTGCGTAAATGTTTGTGGCTGAGATTTTCTTTGAACACTCTTCCTTTGAGTGGCAATAGTAAGAAACAGAAATTTTGATTGTGACTGATTCTGGAGCATACCATTTGGAAGCCGTAAGTTGCCAGAATATTCCCCTCCTGGGAACACCTTGTTGGATCTAGCCTACAGTCAAACTTACTTCGTGTTTACTTGGGTTCTTTTAAAGACAGTGGGGATTTTACCTAAGTGGACTGCCTACATGATCAAAGAAAAATAAGTGAGAATAAATATGGTTTCCAAGCACATATGTGCTGGTGCTGTTGTTATTCTTGGTGATGTCAATGTCTGAGATGAATCTGGAGAATCGACAGTTCCAATGTAAAATCTATTCAAATGTAAAGAGTTGGAGCACAGGGGTCCAACAAATATAACAATCAGCAGAGACTTAGATTTGTGCTTTTTTATTTTATCTGGAGTCGCAAATCCTGTATTGTGAAATCTGTATATCTGTATTTAATGTGGGATTGAATTGCAGGAATGTTGGATAGAAAATCCTTTGTATTCAGAGATAAGGCTAAACCAAAAGGTAAACATGAAAGCAAACTGAATGGAACAATTTCTTTACTTTTCTAATGTTCGCTGAAATCTCTTTTGAGAAGGCAACTAAGGTTACAGTACATACTTACAATATTGTTTTGAACAGGTATGTGGGTTGCTTTGTAAATACTGCTCATCTCATTCAAGGCGTGAAAAGCTTCACACTGCTTCTTGGATACATACTGATAAACACCCATATTTGTACTTTCTAAAAGTGCAAACACCAAAAAAATAAATAAATAAAACACACACACACACACTTCAACACAAAACAATTGCCTTATGAAGTGAAGTCTCTGTTCTGATATCAAAGCACACTTGCCTGTATGTCTCTCTCTCTCTCTTTAGGAAACAAAAGCTGAAGACATGTATTCTCTTTCTTTTTTCCCTCTATACTAAATTCTGATTTTCAGTGACCTCTAATCTGTAAATGTTCATTTTTAATTGAAGTGTTATATGAGGAGTGCATTACGTGTCATCTATGTGCAAATACAGATTTACATTTACATCTTCTGATTCAATAGCTTTGTTTTCCACAGCATTTTCCTGCTTTTCTATCACATTTGATGATGTGACGAGGCATAACTGTAATACATGAATTGATTTTAGCATCTAGAGGCAATTATTTCCACTCATTATTTAATAACTGTACATGTACTGCTAAAGTGTTCTTGATTTAGCTACTTGGGTTGTAGCATTTGTCAACACAAACAGCCACAAAATTACAGCCTTTGACAACACAGAGCATTTATTACTGCTTTTTATAGAAAACCGGAATGTGTGGAAATGTCTGTGAAAATTGCATATATGCATCAACATAAAAAAGCTATCAGTTTTCTGTCAAGATAAGATGGATCGCTCAATATATGAGGAGCAACTTATACAGTGTGGGGCAAAAAAAAGGAATAAAAAAAGTGCAATTTATGCTGTTGTCATGGAGAACCGTAAGACCTTCACATAGTCTGTCTCAATACATCTGTGACTCAATGGCGAAAGGGGAAAAACATTTTCGCTAAATTCAGAAGATGAAAATCACAGGGAGTGTGTAAATGGGAGTTGTTTATCTTAATGTGTAAGACAGGAATCAGTTTTCGCCCTTCAACAAATCGTCAAGACAGCGAAGGCCGTCTAATCAATCACAACAGCCCTGTACAAACTGGTATTTTCCCTTGAGAAGTAATGTCGAAACATTTCTGTAGTTAAAAATCTATCGTGATTAAACTGCTTGAAGTTATGAAACAATTTCTAAAAACTTCAAATAATTAAGTCGTGATTACAAATATACCGTACACCATAATAAACAGCAAAAATCAGTCCAAGGCACTCAAAAAATGTGGACAACTTATTAAAAAGCCTTTATTCACATGGCTAATCCAGGATTATAAAGGCTTTTTAATATTCTTTCCACATATTTCGAGTGCCTTGGACTGATTTTTGCTGTTTATTCTGATGAATCTCTTACCCAAAGAGCACTGACACATTATTTAAGCTACCCCTGAGCACTTTTTGTTTGATTTTGGATTTTTATACTGGGTAACACTTAGACTGTCTGCTTAATATCTGTCGATATAGCTTCTTCAACAGACATTTAACTGACCACAAGAAACTTTGCAAGTACATGTCAACTTACACGAACCATAAAGCTAACCCCAACCTATCAGTCTACTTATAATCTAATGAGAATTAGTTGGCAGGTTGATGCAATGTAACTTAAATTCAACAAATGGACCATCAAAATAAAGTGTGACCTTATACTGTACACCATCTTTTAAAAGTTTGGGGTCATGTATGTTGTCCTGTTTATTTTCAAATGTGCTAAAGGAAACTTGGTTTAGTTTGTACTTGTTATAAAATTGAAAAGAGACCATTTTTTTCTTCAGTAATTACACCAATCTGTAGTGTCATGTTATATTTTATTCCTTTTCTAAATAAGTCTATTGTGTTTACAAGTGGGGACTTTCTTAAAAATAGACTGAAAGAAATCATGTCAAATCATAAGGTTGTGCTATAAAAGATTCTTATCCGTGAGCTTTACTGAAAAAGCTTTAGATTTTCCATCAAGTTATATTTTTCAGATGTCATTGGGAAAATAATTCTTAGTAGGCTATTTTTCTATAATAATAATAATAATAATAATAATAATAATATTATTATTAATAATAATAATAATAAATAATATCTATAGCACATTTTTTTCAGGCCCCTGCGTTCTCTGCCATCTGATTATTTTTATTTATCCTTGTTTTATGCTGTAACATATTGTGTATTATGTTCCACCTATGCTTCATTCTGCTATAGTGATTAAATGTTTGATATATCCCATGAATAATTTACTGGAATGCATTGAATGAATGAATCTGTCCAAATCGTCAAATCGCTTTCCAGGGTTTCTTCACACAGATGCTTTAAAATGTCTTTTTTTTTCTCTCTCTATTGACAGTGCTGACTATAAAGAATCTAATCCTGATAAATACAGCATTTCCTATCTGTCAAACTATGAATATCCCTCAATGCTTAAAACTGTTTTAATTGAGGCATTGTGTAATAAATAATGCAGACATATTTGACTTCAGTTAACTTTTAAATCATGAAGTAATCAGGCTTTTAGGGTTATGATAGCATAATGAAAATAATTTGCACATCATTTCACTTTTACATATAAACTCAACTTAAAATTAATATTTGATGGTTGTACACTGTTAACAATTTCCTGCAGAATCTACAGTAACTTACTGGCATCAGTTCGCCAGTAACTTAGTGTAAATCAATTACAGTAAAAATACTGTATTTATTTATATCTTTATACAGTAAAATATACAGTAATTTTCACAGTGCAACTTTAAAATACGGTAACATGCTGCATAACTGACCTACAGAAAAATACAATTTTTGTGTCATTTAGAAAAATCATTTATAGTGCATTGTTAATGTTCTGTAGAATCTACAGTAATCTACTGCAAATAAATTACAGCAAAAATACTGTATTTACATGTACAACACTCTCACCGTAAATGCATTTACAGTATTGTATATATTTACTGTAAAATATACAGTAGTTTTCACAATGCAACTTTAAGCTACAGTAAAATACAGTTTTACTGTCCTACAGTAAAATACAGTTCACAATACAGTTAAATACTATAATTTACAAAAACCATTAATAGTGCATTGTTAATGTTCTATAGAATCTACCTTAACCTAATGAAAATCAATTACAGCAAAATTACTGTATTTACTTTTACAACACTATCTGACTGTATATGCATTTACAGTGTTGTATATATTTACTGTAAAATACACAATAATTTTCACAATGCAACTTTAAAATATGGTCACATACTGCATAACTGTCCTACAGTAAAATACAGTTCATATTACAGTTAAATACAGTGTAATTTACAAAAATAGTGTAATAGTGTAATAAATTACAGTTAACAGTGCATAGTTAATGTCCTATAGAATCTACAGTATCCTACTGTAAATCAATTATAGCAAAAATACTGTGTTTACATTTACAACACTATCTCACTACATGCATTTACAGTATTGTATTGTATATATAGGTAAGAAAAGCAGTTTTTGCAGTGCATTAAAAAACGAAGACCCCAAAACTTTGAACTGTACAGTATATGAAATGTAATGGATGTTATGTTCCTATGTTTAATTCAATTTATTTTAACATACTTTAATCCAGGCCTAATGTATTTTTGGTAATGCTTTAAAAGAATGGTCCATTACTTAATTTGAGATAATTTAGTATTTTTTAATATAAGTTGTGCTTGTTAGCAATAGTTAATGCCTTGTTTAGTTAACATGAACTAACAATGAACAACTCCATTTTAATGAACTAACATTAAGAAAGATGAATAAATACTATAATAAATGTATCATTCGTTGTTCGTTCACATAGTAAAAACATTAACTAACGGACGAATATTTTAAAGTGTTACCATGTTGATTCCAAAATTATTATAAAATAAGATATGAAAGTATGAGAGAGATGAATCTTGGTCAATATCTCTTCCATGTTTTCTTTAGTATTTTTTATCCCCAATCTAATATATTTCTGTTAAAAAATGGTTTCAGTCATCATGCACACATTCTTGTTTATGTGAACAGCAGAACGAGAAAGTTATTACATTTTCTCAACACAAAGGCATCGATAAAATTTCATTACTTAAGAAGGCTCTGCTGAACATGTTGTCATGCCCTTGCAGGCCAAAGTCAACATAATATCTTTGTGATTCCAGTTTTTACTATTTAAGTATTCTCTTTTAGTTTCCTTTAGCACATTTTATGTTTTACTGTACTTTGCATTTGAAGCTATGGGCATTTGCCATCAACACAGACCAGACAGCGCTCAGCTTCTTTACTGTAACAGTTTGAAGCAGCCTTGTTTTTGTTTCTTTGGGAATTCATCAAGGGTTTTATTCTGATTTATGCTTCTCAGATGCGCGAGATTATGCTTTTCTAGAAACATGTCAAATGCGACCTACTTTCAGGCTTTCTCTGCACGCCATTTCAGTGACTTAAAAATCAAAAGACTAGAGGAAAGCATTCGAAAACCAGTCCTCATTAGCATTCTCTGAAAAAGAAATAAATAGTCTAATGTGCACATTAACACTGTGGAAAGCAGAAAACAATTATTTGTAGTGTAATCATTGCATTCGCTTCAGTCGGCGCTTATTTTTCTGAGCATGCTCTGAAAACAAAATGCCATAATTTCAAACACATCCAGTTCCAATTTGAGGTATCTGTTGGCTTTAGACTATTCAACTAAATGCCATCTAAACTCTAAGAAACACCATGTTAGGACATTTAAGCTCTGTTCTTGATTCCGATTGCAATCAACTTTTACTTTCTCGTCTTTAAACTCCACTTCCGTGCTGCAGAAAGCCAGACACATGTAATACATCATTCAAGATGGCTGTAAACATCAAGTAACTGAAATAGTCTCTCAGCAGCAGCAGCAGTGACAAATTCATTATGCCTGTACAGTCCAGGCTCATGCCTTCAGCCTCCATGCTATAGTGAGACATGTGCTTTTATTTCCTTTTCCTATTACCATTGAGAGGCATCAATGTCCTGAACCAAAGTGCTGAATGTAAATAGTTTGACTGCATCTACTTCTGTGAGAGACAATATAGCTCAGTTACGAGCATGAGGTGCCAGTGTGAAATATTGCAGAGGGGATTCTATATGTGGCGTATGATTCTGTACAGAGTCAGATATGGACGGTGTTACCGTGAAATAATACATTATCTTTATACTCTTCAGACCATTTCTCTCTCTATCTCTCAATGTTTTAACAAGATGTAAATGTTCTTATATGAATTAATAAAAAGGACGAAACAATCCTTTCACTCTATGTAGTCTGTAAATAAATTTACCTGGTGACTGCCATCTTTTTACCATGAAGAGCTTACACATCCTTCAATTGTTTACAGTGTTGGACAAGCTACTTGAAAATGTAGTGAGCTAAGCTAAAATGTAACTTAACTACACTAAAAGCTATCCTCTGGACAATGTAGCAAGCTAAGCTAAAAGCTACATGGCAAAAGTAGCCTATCTACATCTAAGCTATTTTTCCAATTTAAATTTTTAAATCGAAGTAATTTAAATCCAAAACATCTTCGTGATCAATAAAGCTGTCAATGAAACATACGAGGTATAATTGTTCAGGTCAATTATGTACTGCAAATAATATTGTACTAAACAGAAACAAATTATAATATGTAACATCAAAAACTAAAAATCCAATAAGACCAGGTGTTACACATTTAAAATACCATAGTCATTTATAGTAAAGGGAAATATTTAGGTTTTATATATATATATATATATATATATATATATATATATATATATATATATATATATATATATATATATATATATATATATATATATATATATATATATATATATATATATATATATATACACACACACTATATATTATATACTAGTATATAGTATACACACACACCCACACACAACTTGCCATTAATGAAATAGCTACAAATGATGTTACATTATGTAGTGTATCATAAACTAATAGTAATTACCATAGTATGTATATATATATATATATATATATATATATATATATATATATATATATATATATATATATATATATATATATATATATATATATATATATATATATATATATATATATATATAATAAAAAGTACCACAACAAATTCCACAACGAAAGAAAAGAAAGAAACAACGCTTCCGCCAGGCTACTTGTAGCGACGCTACTGCCTAACACTGGTTGTTTAGTAACAGAAAACCATTAAAACAATGGTCTCAAACTCAGTTCCTGGGGGGCCACAACTTTAGTCTATAGCAGTCCTGAACACCATGATTATTTGGATCAGCTGTGTTTGATTAGGGTTGGAGCAAAACTGTGCAGAGCTGCAGCCCTCCAGGAATGGAGTTTAAGACCCATGCACTAAAAGATTCAATTTGTCTTGCTCTGTACATTGTTTCCATTGTTTACTTTTATAAAATACTTCACAACATTCGCTTGTAGGTCAATTTCTGATTCCTTTTTTATTTTTTAGGTTTTTAGAACATTTGAATTTTATTCAATATTTATTGTTAAAATGTTAATCAAACTTATAATTTAAATAAAAGAGTTTTAAGTAAGATGATTCCGAGGCAAACGTCTTTGTCACTGAGAAGCTTGTTATGGACAATTCACACCACACATAAAAATGCCAACAAACACCAACAACAAGTTGGCTGTTGTATTTAGAATGTTGTGAAAAAAAATGCTGTCATGTTCACACTGCTCCAACAATTACCACGCACAATATTTTAATAATTATTTAATTGATCCTTCTTAGAGCTAAAAAGATATTTATGTGAAGTCTGTTTGGTGTAGTGGGACTGGTTTTTTCTCATTTAGAGCTTTTTTGCCTGTTCTAGGATATAAAATACTTGAAATCATTCAGCATAGTGATATGGAACTGTAATGGGATCAAAATCTGCCTGGAACTGGTCCTTGGAAAATAATTGTAGACCATAGAATGTTCCTCCTCAGCTATACAGTATTACCCACTACAAAACAGCAAAATGATATAATAATAGTTGTTCCAAGGTCTGTTGAAAACCTTGATTTTGATTGGCTGTAAGTCGTGCAATCAAAGCATTTAATGCACAGGTAGTTTCAGTCAGTTTTGATCATAGTTTGAAATAAATGCAGTTTTGGATAAATATAAATGTATTATTTAGTTCCACATGACAGACATTTCATTTTTAAAGTGTCAGACTTACAAACACATACAAAAAAAAAAACATATCAGAAATGTCAACAACAGACACAAAATTTAGAGAGTGTATGTTAATACTATGCAGGTATCAGCCAACAAAAAGCAGAATTTTCTATTTAAAGGAGCAAAATTTCAAGTAATTATTTGAGATACAAAAAGAAAGCGTCTACAATAAAAGTTTAAAAATTCTTTATAAAAATTGAATTTTGACATTTCATTCACATTCATTATTTGTTAAATTTATCCTAAATGTAATTCAGTCAGTTCCACATCTTGTTTGTTTCTTAACTAAATATTACAGTGTCCTCCGGGAGTGATAGATTAAAATCAAACTCAAGCTCTTCAAAGTCGAATGTTCAAATAGACAATTTTAATATTATTTTATTGTGCCAATTTTAATAAACAGAAGTGTGTGCACATCTAGAAAATCTCAAAGACAGGTGCTCGATCAAAACAAAATTTGTAGAAAAAGATCCAAAGAAAATCGGCACACTGCCACTTTAGCTCTCAAAAAGTCTATAATGTTTAATGTAATGTTACACTAAAGACTTTTAGAGAGCTAAAGTGGCAGTGTGCCGATTTTCTTTGAATCTTTTTCTACAAATTTTAATAAACGCCATTTATGTTGGACCTAATTTAATGTTAAAAAGGGCAAAAGAAATATCTAAGTTGAACTGATATTCTTGCTCAGGCTTAGTTGAAAACATATTAGTCTGCAAAAGGTACTTTAAGAGTCACTTTCAAATCCACTCAACATTCAGAACAGCTAATGGTAACTAAACTGCTAAACACAAATCCAGAAAATATTAAAATATTTTTTACATTTTTGGGCCACATAAAAAGGCACTATTCAAGCAATCTTTGAAGAATGAAATAAATTGAACATAAACATGGAACTGGTTACTTCAATTATTTGACATAAATGTAAGGACTACAAACGTGGACTATAGGACTATAAAGCTATAATAAAGGTATAGTTCACTCCAAAATGGTAATTATGTCATCATATACTCACCCTTACTTGTTCCAAACCCATCTGACTTTCTTTATGCTTTTAAATACAAAGAAAAATATTTTAAAGAAAGCTGAAAACCACTGAGTTCCATAGTATGTGTTTCTTACTATGGAAGTCAAGGGTTACAGGTTTTCAGCTTTCTTTAAAATATCTTCCTTTGTGTTCAACAGACAAATGAAACTAAACGTTATACTGTATGACCACTTGAGGGTGAGTAAATAGTGAGTAAATAAAAATTTTTGGGTGAACTATCCCTTTAAATGTAGTGCGGGACAGGTCTGCTGCTGTATATTTACAAGAGAGTCCATTCTGACCTCAGTGACTCCTTCCTACCGACTCCATATGTTCCTGCCGGAGCCGAAATCCTGTGAGGAAGCAGCAAGATAAGCAAGTCAGAGAGTTCAAAACATAATCTGACTTCAACACACCATACCGCAGAGCAAATAAATTCTTCCCGATTCTCCTCCAGTGTACGTTTGAGGATTCAAAAGCTGATAAAGAGACACCGCAAACAGGTTTAGCACAACAGAGAACAGGAAGAAAGTTAACAAGACAGGTTTCCATGGGCATTGAGGGTGGATACACCAGCCCCGTTCTGTTGTTCGCTCTAAAACGACGGTTTTAAAGTAATGAAAAGGTCGACACTGGTGGAGGAGCAGAGGAACTGCCGCAGCAGCTTCCTGATGTGCAAATCGATAAGATGGTTCGGGGTTGACAGAATGACAGCCGTCGGGAGTCCTCAAGGACGTCCTGTGAGGGAGAGGAGAAGAGGAAGAGGAGAAGGGAATCTGACAGGCCACTTTAATGAATAGTAATTATTTTTCAAAGGAAAACCGCTCTGTGGGTTGTAATGCTGAAATCCATTTCCCACCACAGGAATAGATGTGTGATTCGTTATTCGGATCAGCGGGAGGTTTGAAGGAGTGGGGGAATCCTGACTAGTGAGTAAATGGCCAGAAAAAGGTGTCATTTTGAGGAGAAGACCTTTTATTCAGATTGAAATTTTACTTACAGTTTCTGTTTGTCTGTGCCTTAACAAAAAAGGGACAGTTCACAACATTTACTTGATTACCAATCTGTATGAGGCACATGACCAGCTAAAGACAAAAAGCCTTTTCATTTAATACAAATAAATAAACAAATAAATAACTATAATATAGTTCACTAACAATATAATTTAAAGAGCCCATATTATACATGAAATAGGGTCATATTTAGGTTGTAAGGGTCTCCAACAACAGTCTAATATGCATGCAAGGTCAAAAAATACTTTCATGGTCTTATAATCTGCATTTATTTTTACCTAATTATCCCAGCGACTCCCATATGAATCGTTCAGCGATTCATTTGTTCCCAAACCCCTCCTCAGCGCAAAGCTAATTTGCGCTGATTGGACCGATGACAGCCTGCTGCGATTGGTCGAGGACACTGACAGGCTTCAACCGCTATATATATATATATACTGTACATACATACATACATACATACATACATACATACATACATATATATATATATATGTATACATATATATATATATATATATATATATATATATATATATATATATATATATATATATATATATATATATATATACATATATATATACATATATATACATAAACATACATATATACATATACATACATACATACATACATACATACATACACACATACATACATACATACATACATACACACATACACACATACATACATACATACATACATACATACATACATACATACATACATACATATATATATATATATATACATATATATACACATATATACATATATATACACATATATATAAGTATATAAGTACAGCATACTTTGTAGAAATTCTGTGAATTAAACTGCACAACCTAAAAGAAATAATTATAATCAAAATAATAAGAGTTGGCTCACTATAGAACAAACATGATTGATTTTATTTTATTTTATATTTTTGCATTTATGAGGAAGTAACTTCATTATGGATGTAACAGATGTGAAATTGCCACTTGTGTGACTTTGGTAAATCAAATATAATAGTTCGAAAACATTGACAGAGAGATTTTAGAGTATTTCTAAAGTACTGTAAAATGCTTACACAAAAAAACTTAGAATTGGTTTTTCCGTATTTTGGTGAAAGCTTAATTTTTTCATAACAAGGTTGACATTTGCATGGAATTGTTCGTTCAACAAATTGTAACTCATTTACAATTTGTTTAGTTGCAAACAAGAATAAAATAAAAAAAGTTTAAATTCTGAGTTTATATCTTCAAATTTCAGTATTGCAATAAAGAAAGTAAATCGTAAATTGTGAGATATAGTCTCAGCAATCCAATGGCAATTACGTCTTTCATTCCAATTTATATATGTACTAATCTTGTGATGGAAATGGTCCTACATAACTACTACTACCATACCTTTTTATACTGGTATAATTGGCCTGTAATTTTTCAAAAGGTATACACTAATTAGGTACTAATATATGCACTTAAGAAACTAATATGTACCATTAAGGCACCAACATGCACTATATGGTCAGTTGGGTACAAAGGCCCTTGTGACAGCTTCTGTACCTTTTTCCCCTGAAAGTGCAGTCATTAAAGTGTAATTATTATTATTTTACTGAACAAAAGTAAAATTGCGATTCAGACTGCTGGCTGTCTGTGACTTTAGCAAATACTTCAATTTTAAAAAGTGGAGCTTTTAAACACAACTGTAAAGCCTTTATTACCGCAGGGAGACCTTGAAGTCTCTCATATTTTTAATATCAAATTTATAAACACTTTTTTTTTTGCTTCCACTGCAGAAAAGCAAGTCATAAAGTTTTGGAGTGACATGAAGGTTAGCAAATGATGAGCTAAGCTGTTCTGTTATTAAAATTAAGGCTTAGCAAGCTGTCTTTGTCTCCTTTCACATCGATAACAAAAGTTATGCCAGATCTACAAGGAGACGACTCTGTAAAAAAACTGTCTAATGTAATCCTAAAGCCAACTGAAAGTACAAGAACTGTGGATTCCCTCCCAAAAAATAGAAAGAAAGAAAGGGTCTTTCTTGCAAGAGTCTTTCTTGATCTTCTTCTTTGCGCTCCAGGCTATGTGCAGCCGAGAAAGAGACGGAGTAACTCCTTAATGGCTCTGGCTTATTTGAAGCTGTGGAGAAAAACAACCAAAGAAGCATTGGGGGGAAACTCTCATGTGTGCCTGCTCTTGAAATATGTTATCTCGCATGTACCCTATTCTTTTAATGATGGATTTAAAAGAAGAATAATTGTGTTTGCCATGTGCTGGATGATGTATTGTTTATTATTTTTGAGATTTGAGCATGTTAGAGTTATCTGTAAAGTTAATTTTGCATTATTTGGCTCACTATGAGCTGATTTAGGACAATGTATCACTAACAAGTGCTACATTTTCACAGTGTACTATAATATACAATAGTTTAGTAATAGGTATTGTATTCTTATCATGGACAACCAATAGAAGCAATATTGTCAACAGCCAAAGTTTCTGGTTGCCCTTAAAAATAAGTTTTATTGCGGACTGAAAGTAAACTTTGTTGAACTTTGTATGTCACAGATATGCATGACCCAGCATATAGAAGTACAATAGGCTACTCTACTTAAAAATATACTATTTCTCCCTGTCTGGGTAACAAGAAGTTTTCTACTGTCAAAATTCATTATATATTATTGCACTATTTTTGGTGCAAAAACAACAAGTTAGGTTAACAGTTATTGAAGAACAAAGTTGTTTAAAAAGAAATTTTGCTATACAGTACCAAAAAAATTATCAAGACCCTAGATCATAAAGAGATTTGCGTGTTATTTGACAAAAAAGTCAAACTGTTACGAATTATATGTTCTTTATATATATTTTTATACACAAGCAAAATAATTTCAGTTATTTAAGAGAAGTTTATTTATAAACTAATTTCAACAGGATCACATGCTTATGATTGATCATGGCTGGACCTGCATTAGCTAATACACAATTCCCCAATCAGATGATTACTAATTCATTATAAATAACCATAGTCTTCATATCACAGTCATCTTCGTTTTGAAGAATCCCCCCGTCCTCCCCTATTCCTCCCTCTTTTTTCCTAGATTGCGCTGCACAGTGGCCCAGTGGTTAGCACTGTTGCCTCACAGCAAGAACGTCACTGGTTCCGGTCCTTGCTGGGCCGGTAGGCATTTCTGTGTGAAACTTGAATGTTCTCCCTGAGTTCGCGTGTTACCTCCAACCGTCTAAAGACATGCGTCGTAAGTAAACTGACTAAACCAAATTGCCACTTTAGTCAAGATCCTAGCCAACAGTACTTTTCGCCATAAAGCAATTCATTATTAGCCACAAATAAGCAGGGTAGTTCTTGAGATCTACCTGAGCTCAATCTCCCCTTTCGCCCTGCAAACAGGACGGAGCCCAGGGCTCAAGGATCTTTTGAGTTCAGTGCTCTCTTCCAGGACAGCATGACAAACTAGCTTACAATCTATCATCAACTAAGTGCGAACTCTTAAAATGACTAATGCGCACAAAACAAATGTTAATTTAATGTAACCCATCGACTATTACATTAAAGGGCACATAGTTTACCTCTTTTTTATGATTTAATATAATATTATGGTTCTTCTAAGTGTGCCAGTTTAGATTCAGTTCAAAACACAATTCAGATTTTTTTATTATAATGTGTTAAAAAGTGTCATGTTGGGGGCGTGTCCACAGTTCGCTGATTTATGGGTGTGTTGCTTCACATGTAAATTAGTTTTGGCTTCCTGCTAACGTAACAAGGGGGCGGGGCCATGAGCTCACCCGCTCTGCGTTTGCAACAGAGTCTGACAGGCAGACGGAGAAGGAGAGAGAGGATCACCATTCAGTCGTACATGTACGACTCTGACACAGACCAAGCAGAGAGTACAAAATCATTTGTGTCTTTTTACAGTTTTACAGCCAACTGTGTGCTAGTTTCAAGTGCCGAGCTTGTACACAGAAACTAATAACCACGCACGTTGAATTAACTTTGACTGAGGCACCAGATGCCGCTCGAAGCCGCGACACAGCACACCAGACACTCTCTGTGGCGCACCAGAAGCATGAAGTGTCCCAAATCGTCGCGCCACGCCATTTCGAATTCTAAACACAGGTTTCTGCAGCGGTCCGCGGCGCCCAGCCGTCGACTTAAGTGTACCCTGATAGAAACCTATGCGTAGAATTCTAAAACGCATGCTAGTTAAGATCACAGGGAGCTTCTGGGATCGCGAGAAATGCAAACGGCTGAAGTATAAGGTAGACTCAATGAGAAGTACACATGTTTGCAAACCTACCTAAAGAGACAACCAATAATTCCGATTAGAGCGATAATGTGGAGAATATTGCTCTTGTGTTGAGCCCAATGAGCCTTGCATCTAAAAATAGAGCTCGGGTGTTCCTTTATTTAGTGATATTGCTTCGACTCACGCTGAAAATGGCGGACGTGAATTAACAAACTGAGGATATGATGACGGCCCTGTCAATCAATATTGGTGGGCGGGGGGACCGCTCTCCTACGTAAAGTAGCGGTCGATTTGAAAACAGCTCCAATTGGTCCACCGTTTTTTATGTTGTTAAATTGAAAAAAAGGCACTGGGTGTGTTTATATCACCCCAATATGACGGTCTATACACCATACATGCACATATGTCTGTCCAAACAGCTTGAAAAGTAGATTTTTTACCATAGGTGCCCTTTAAAACATTTAAAAGTATAACTTTAATTATATGCATTTATTTCCTATATACATTTATTTACATTGTTTTTATATTTGAAAATAATTGCATGTCACTAGTAAATAATTTCTCAGATTAAACCGGTAATTATACTCCTTAGCCAAACCCTTAAAATCTAACCATAATAAATATGTACTTAACTTAAAGGGATAGTTTACCCAAAAATGACCATTTACTCATCATGAACTGACCTTCAAGTGGCTCCAAATTTTTATGAGTTTTTTTTTTTCTTCTGTTGAACAGAAAAAGACATTTTTTTCTGCACATTTTGAAAAGCACTATAAACCGCTGTTTTCGAAATTCTTCAAAATATATATTTTGTGTTCATCAGAAAGTAATTCAAACACAAGATCCTAACATTGTGTTTATTTTGTGTTTATTGTAAGTTTATTTGACTTTCATATTAACCATTCACATACTGTCTTCTTTTCATTGTCATTGCATAAACTGTGAAATAACTATACAATCACTAAACATTACCCTGAACCTAATCTTAACAGTTACATTATACTGTATTACCCAGCGCATTCTTAGGTACAGTAAGTGCACATGACTACACAAACTGAACACAGAAATAGAGACATGAAACAATATAAACAACAACAACAATGATTCATTCACTTTCTTTTCGGCTTAGTCCTTTTATTAATCAGGGGTCACCACAGCGGAATGAACCGCCAACTTATCCAGGATATGTTTTACGCAGCGGATGCCCTTTCAGGCGTAACCCAACACTGGGAAACACCCATACACTCTTGCAGTCACACACAGACGCTACGGGCATTATTCAATGAGTTTATTCAACTCACCTATAGCACATGTCTTTGGACTGTGGGGTAAACCGGAGCACAAGAAGGAAACCCACACCAACAAACCACGCTAAGAACAAGCAAACTGCCAATTGACGGGCTCGAACCAGCGACCTTTTGCTGTGAGGCGATTGTGCTACCCACTGCACCACCGTGATGCCAACAACAAATCTAAAGTATTAAATATTTTGTATTTGTTCTTAATTCATTTAGCTATAACATCTATTTCTACATCTAAAATTGTTTCCGTTTTTATTTTTACATATTCCATAATGTATAGATCCTTACTGGTATATTTTAAGGTCACAGGCGTTGTATAAGCATTTCACTGCATATTGTACTGTATAACTGTGTATGTGAAAAAAATTGAACAATTGAACGAACAAATATTAAACAACTGAATGATGATCTTCTGCATTCAATTGTAGTTTCTGTGCAACAGAACATCTAACATTTTCCCTTAACTTTCATCACTCAAGGCAAATTAAGGAAAACACCACCCTTTCTATTAAGCGGCCTGATGAAATAAAAAAAAGTGTCACATGGTGACAGGCAGCATATGATAAGTAAGCATCCAGAAATAAAGGACATGAGCAGCGGTGTATGAAAACAAACTCTGCTTTGGTTAGAGAGCTCCAGGCACTGCTGCAGAGACAGTGTGTGCTTGAGAGAAGGACAGGGTGGTCTGTGTGTCCAAAGACTGTCTCTCCCTCCAGTGCTGACATGAGACGGTTCCTCTAATCCACACTGTCAGGAGGAGAACCAAGGACACCCAAAATGAGCAGCAGGCAACCGATCCATATCACTACTGTCAAAATCCCCAGAGAGGAAGACGAACGGAAACAAGTGGATCAAGTCGAGCAGAATGCAAATCCACCTGATGAGGCCATGTGTGTGTCTGTGTGTGTGTGTGATCTTGTGTGCATGATTCTGGGAGATGAGAATGACACAAACACACATGGGAGAAAACCAGGGATCCAAGAGGAATAATGTATGTTGCCGGTTCTACTGGGTGCGTACAGAAAACACACATGCACTCGCCGGTACTTATACTTATGCATTACTAGTGCTGCTGCAGCTTAACGGTTCAGTGTGTTTAGATATGCGCTTCTGGTTGGTATGAAAGGTCAGTTTTTTTTTTCTTTTATGATAATTTTAAGAAATACAAGACAAAATCAGAATTGTTAGATGCTCAAATTTCCAGGAACATTTTTCCAAGAAAAACATCAGAACTGTGAGATTTAAACTGTTTAAACTCCAGAAACAAGCCAGAATTGTAAGACAAATCAAAAATTACACAAAACGGTTCTAAGATATGTTTAGGATTATATAAAAAAGTTATATTTGTGAGATTAAATTATATTAAAAAAAGATTTTGTGAAAAAATAATAATTACAAGAAAACAAATCAGAATTGTGAGATGCCAATCAGAAAAAAAGAGATTTGCACGATGTAAACTCAAACTGTTTGATGTAAACTCAGAGGTACATGCAGGGAAACAGCCAAAACTGTGAGTGATAAACTAAAAAGTACATGAAAAGTAGGATTGTGAGATGCATGATGTAAATTTTTAATTATAGGATGTAAAATTGTGTCAAACTAAAAAATGCAAAAAATGTTAAAGAATTTTAAGTAAAAAAAAATATTAATGGCAAGATACAAACTACGCATCATAAGAAAAAAAGAGTCAGCATTGCAAGATACAAACTCAGAATTACAAGAAAAAAAGAGAATTGCAAGATAACGAATTACAAGAATAAAAGTCTGAATTGCGAGATACAAACTCAGAATTACACGAATGATTGAATGTTTTTGAATCATCAAAATAAATCTCTTTTGATGCCTTAACTTTCGAATTCATCTTTTTATTCCATAAGCACTTTTACAATGCAGATTGTGTCAAAGCAGCTTAACATAGACGTTCTAGTCAGTCCAGTTTTCAGAGTTCTAATGAATAAACGAAATGTTCAATGGTCCCTTACAAGAATCATTCAGATTAATTCATTCATTTTCTTTTCGGCTTAGTACCCTTAATTAATTAGGGGTTGATTAAAACCTCCAACTTTCCAGCATATGTTTTACGCAGCGGATGCCCTTCCAGCCACAACATAACACTGGGAAACACCCACACACTCTTGCATTTACACACATACACTACGGCCAATTTAGCCTATTCAATTCACCTATAGCGCATGTCTTTGGACTGTGGGGGAAACCGGAGCACGCAGAGGAAACTCATGAGAACATGAGGAAAACATGCAAACTCTACACAGAAATGCCAACTGACCTAGCTGGGGCTCAAACCAGCATCTTGCTGTGAGGCGATCATGCTAGTCACTGCGCCACCATGACACCCCATTCAGATTCATTCTGTCCAAAAATACTAATTAAGTGATAGTCAGGCTAAATGAATGTTAGGGTGTAAGAGTAGCTGGGTTTCCATAGACCTTTTTGTATGCACATTTTTGAATATTGAATAAATAACCCTAGGTGGAAACACCAAGATGTGCATAAATTTTGAAAATGCGCATAAAAAAAATTATGCGCACAACAGAGTAGGATAAACTTTTTATTCGATAAGAAAAAATGCGCATAAACTATGATAGAAGCGCACTTACCGAATAAATTTCAACATGCACATCAAAAAGTCATGTGGCTTTGCTTCAACAGATCATGTGATAAAAAAAATGGTGGAAAGTGACAGGTGTGTGGCTGTTGCTAGATCGGATATGATTGTGGCCGGAAGTTAACGAGAATTATTTATATTTTATATATTATATATATTCACAGTTACTGTATTTTATCAACGTCTACCCCCACCCCAACCCTGAACCAAACTGCCAGAGTACTGTAAAAATATGAATTATTGTTGTACAGTGTCATAAAAAAATAATATTATAATTGATGTGCATATCGCACTTCCGGCAGCTGCGTATCCGATCTAGACTTTACCCAGGTATGTTTGGGTGGACGATAAAATCCAAACATTTTTAAATGTTTACTGAATACGAGAAAGAAGTGACGACCAGCCTTGATGGAAAACATCAGCAGAATGCCCAAATCTTACAGGAAGTGCGAGTGGAGATGATTCTAAAAGGATATAACAGACTGGCAGCTTTCCCATATAGCAGTCTGCCATCTCAAAAAGATGACATGACTGCATACATCGCATTCCGTCTACATGTTCTAAGACACAAGTTATTGTATACAAAATAAAGCCTTCTCCTAAACAAGCAACTTCCTTTATTCTTCTGATATTTGGCACCAGTTTATCAAGAGGTAATGATTTTGTTCTCTTGGACTTGCTGGATTGAAACGGTGCTTTCTTCACAAATGTTTTTTGCCATATTCCAGTTTTGCGCATAAATTTAATTAGCATCTTTCAGCAGCATCGTAGCAATGAGAAAGCCGTCAGTTCATCTGAAATAATTCACAGTACTGTGTATCACATACATACTTATTATATCTAGTAGCACTTCATACAGCAGTAGAGATAACTCTCATTACCATCAGCTTTTCTGATGTCTTACACATCCATACGTTTTAAAATATAACCTTCACACAGCTTTGACAAGTGGGTAGATTTCGCAAGGCATGTGTCGAGTTTCCACAACAATCTACAATGCAGCACTGCCACCACAAAAAGAAAACCTCAGCCGCTCTGATCAGATCACAAGATCTCCTACACAGTGACAGAGTTTCCCCAACAAGATCAACAGTATTCATTCTGTTAGATTTCTCCAATAAAGTAGTGCAAATAAAAGTCACCCATTTCAAAACGTCAAGTTTTTAGGGTTTTCCTCCGAGCTTAAAAATCAAAGACTTGTTTGTGACTCGTTTCTGAAGTTTGTTTTTATTTTATGTGATCCTATTTAGGCCTAAAAATCTTAAAGCTAATAATTAATCAAAAAATATAACTAAGAGTGTCGGAAATGTGATTATTATTTTGATCAATTGCTGTTTGGAAATCAGGCACCAAGCTTTTCTATTAGTAAACTAATAGGCTTTTCTAAACTTGGCGACCTGGCAAGTGCACACAGTAAACATTATAAACTTTGTGTTGTTTGGTCTTTTCAGCAATTCTGGGAAAACTTTGTAAAAGTGCTCCCCGTTTGAAGGATAACAGTTTTGCAGGCTCTAATTAGAGTTTGTTTTGGAGGATGGTACTGTACATCGTGCCCCTAAATGCGATTCCCAAATCTTTTATCTATCCTACTGCTTATTGAGCTTATTTAAACTCAATACACTTCTAAATTATGTTTTGTTTAGCTATTACATTTTTATAGAGACATACATAAATATATAATTTATATAAAAACAGTGACATAGATATTTTAAAAATGCAATAATTGCATCACATTTGTCTCTCTACTTATGGCTTTTTTCTGGAGAAGTGATCAATTCTACTTCTACAACAACTACTGATTTCTTGCTCAGTAGCTCAAAGCTGAGTAAAAATGAGGTGAAATAACATTATTGCATCAGCAAATCCATATTTACTGCAACCATTGGGTTTGTGCAAATTTTACACACATTTTAACCCAGCGGCATTTTGACAGTTTATTTATTATGCCTATGATTTCTGAACTGTTCCAATGTCTGCATGAAAATAATAAAACATTAATACTTTTTCTAAAGTAGAGCAGTTATAACTTTTTGCAGTTATATGCCTCATTTTCTATTTATTGACATTTTAAGCACTATTTATAGCTGAATTAACTTGTCTTCATCATAACCACATTTTTTGATGTACCAAAAATATTTCCTAAAGATTTATAATAAAGAAATACGGGAAAAAACACTTACAAATTCATTACATCATAGATCATTAGAATAAAAATAGCAACTTGTAAAAGTTTTAAATTAAAACTCTAGCCTATTGTCATTTAATAGGCAAATAGCA